>NC_050479.2:114158256-114463391 GCF_012460135.2 Molothrus ater
TTCTAGCCCGCCCTGATGTCGTGCTGAGCTCTAGGGAGATGCTGGAGAGCAGCAGCATGGAAAAGGACGTGTGGGTACTGGTCCATGGACCGGGGATGGGGAGCCCGAGCCCCAGGAGCCAGGGGCGACATCCCTGTCCTGGGACATCAGGGGCAGCTAGGGGATTGTCCTGGGGACATCAGGGACAGCTTGGACAGCCAGAGGATTGTCCAGCTCTGCTCTGGGTTGGGACAGCCTTACCTCCAGTCCTGGAGCAGCTCTGGCCACCGCACTATCAGAGGTTATAAAGCCATTTAGAGAGTGTCCATGGGGAAGGGCCTTGAGGAGAAGCTGTATGAGGAGGGCTTGGTCTCTTCAGCTGGATAAGAGGAAGGCTTGCTGCAGTCACAACATCCTCCTGAGGGGAAGAGGAGGGACAGACACTGATCTCTCTGTGGTGATGGTGACAACAGCCGAGGGAATGATCTGAAGTGTCAGGGAAGGTGTAGGCTGGATATTAGAAAAAGGTTCTTCTCAGCACTAGCCTGGCAGAGCTCAAAAAGCATCTTGATGGTGCTCTTAGCACAGGGTGTGACTCTTGGGGTCCTGTGCAGGGCCAGGAGTTGGACTCTGTGATCCTTAGGGGTCCCAGCCAGATCAGGATATTCTCTGATGTCACCCTGCACCTCCTGGACCAAGCCAGAGTCCAATCCACTTGTACCTGAGGCAAGAACTGCACATTCCCAAATGGTGCATGGCCCCAGGACTGGGAAATCCAACAGCACAGCACCTGTTTAAGGAAACAAAGTCCTATAAGCTAAAGATGCTTTTTGTTACTAAATGCAAGCTCTCAACCTTGAGTTGCTCTTCCACCTAGCACCAGTGGTAGACACCTTATAAAAGAGACAAGAGGAAAGATGAACAAAAAAGGGAAGAGAAGGCAGCAGAAGCTTTCACTGAACTAAGCATCATAAGCTACATGCCGAGAAATAAAGGTGCAAAGAGTGCTTGACCTCTCTGTGGCAGAAAAAGCCAACATTCTGCTCCACTCTATGCTTTAATAGGGACATGTGAGGAGACCACCTTTTTGTGCTAAAGCTGCCTGTGATTTCAAACCCAGGAACACACAGATCCTGTAAAGACACACAAAAGAACCGCGTTTTTACTGATGATGCTTTTGCACAAAGAACTGAACTCATCATTATGGTGGGCTCTGTTCAGAGCTGTAGTAAGGAATGCCTGCCCTCAAGATCTGGTAAACCTACAACAGAACACTGATGAAAAGGTCACATTCCTTATCCCTGTATTTTAGATTATTGTTTCCTCTTTAAGATCTAAAAATTCTCCATGCACATGTCCCAGGTTGATCAGAAGGAAAAGCAACACACATTCAGCTGAGTAAGAGCTGTTCTCTTGAGCTGCAGCAATGAATTCCATATAAGCGAGAAACAGCTGAACAAAATTTGCCCATGAATTTTAAATTCAACATTAAGATAAAAATTCAAACTGGAAGCATCTGGAAAGCTTTAACATAATAATGCTTATTGTCTGCTGTGCCAAACTTCCCCTCCTGAGCACAATGATTTACTATTCTTGATAAGTATCAATCCTGCAAACTACAAATTAGACAACGCATCTGAGAAATATAAATTACCTCTGCTTCATTTTGCTTGTTTCAATAAACCTTTATTTAGATTTGCAACCTTCAAGGAGTAATGCCTATCCAAATCTTCTGGAATTCAGGGAAACAAAAAAAAAACCCACCATCAAGATACCATTAAAAAAATTAGAGGGAGATCAAGATCTTTGCTCTGTTTTCAGTAAGGAATCAGGAGGTGGGAGGGGAAGGCAGGGAGAATTCTGTGCCTCAGAATAGTCACATTGCCATTAATCCTTAGAGAGGAAAAGTGCACTGGCATCAGAGAGATTGGAGAGACTTCTCAATATTCAGGTCTCTCCACAGCCCCTTTCCTGTTCTAAACCAAGACCAGCCCTTTCAGCAGGTTTATTTATAATATATTTACATATTATCTTACTTGGTAAATCTTTTCCCCTTTGGAGGTAATGGGGTAGAAAAGGGATAATCTCAGAAGTAGGTTTCATTTTTTTCTCTCTTTCTCATAACTCAAAATTCCCTTTAGAGTTTTTATTCAAACTTTTAATTGACTTGAGCATTGAGCAGGAACCAGCATTCCCAAAGGGGATGAAACAGGAAAATTATTAGCCTATATAAACCAAAAGGTGAACAGTACTCTTGTAACAATACATTGCTGTCGTAATTTAAGGAGTTACTACAAGGACTGTCATTGCATTTTCTCCCTCCTGTCCGTCTGAGGAGGGGCAAAGAAGTTTATATTTGGTGTTAATATATTTAACAATGTATTTATTAAATGGCTTATGTATACATTGCCATTTTGATAAATAGTTTTCCTGGCAAAATGTACCTGAGATCCCATACCCTTACGCTCACACTTACCTTCCTTAGGCAAGGACCTTGTCAAAATTATCCACAGTAGAAAACAAAGGTAAGTGTGAAGTTACACACATCCAAAAAAGTCACCATCCAAAATTTTCTAGGAGACAGTAAAAAAACCCTAGGATTTTACAGGGCTGTAAATAATAAATCTAAATTATCCAGTATTTTCAGGCATCAGTGTTGAACTTTCTGAAGAAAACAAAAAAGCAGTTACACTCTGTCTTGCTGTCTGAACTTGACAACCAACCAGAAGCAGAGCTATCTTAGAACAGCTGCACCCTGACTTGTCTGTGGCCCCAGATTTGGATTTTGAGTCCTAGGAATTAACTGCTGCCCCCATTTTGAAGCTTGGTCTGTTCAAATGCAAATATCCACACACTTGGAACATCAAGACCTGGCATCTTCACACAGGTGCCACTCAACCGTCACGTACCAAACATAACACAGTGGCTCTGAACATGACAGCAGCATTTCCAGAGTGATTCTCGAAAAGACAAGATCAGTTTCTATCAACAACAAAGACAATATTTTATTGAACAAATCTATGTACAGTACAAAAGGTCTTTAAAATGAAACACTACTGTAGATTTATTGCAGTTTGATGGCTCAGTTTTAATTTGTACTCTTATATAAAATGCAAAGTAAAATAATTTAACATTCAACAAGGAAGCACAAATTTCCTTTCTTGCTGAACCTGTAACAGCTTTTACAAATTAAGAGTCCCAAAATGCATACATTGCATTTAATCAGAAAGGTGTTATACAGTACCAAATAAATTAAGAAAATAGTAACACTACCACCCCCTTTGGGTCTTTTGTCCATAGCACTGGTGTTAAACAATAAAAGAAATGAGTACAGCTGAACCTTCCATGTGATATTAAAATCACAAAGTTTAATGTTATAAATTATCCAAACTATACAATTCATATAATTTTTATGAATATGGCTAAATAACCAAAGTACCAGTGACCTTGCCCCACAGATATGACCACTTGCAACCTAGTTTCAGTATTCCTTTTTTTTTGTGAAAGATGCCTACACCAAGCGGCAGCTTCTTGAAATTAGAAATTCCATGACCTTTACAGTGAAACATGATGTGGTTAGAGGAAACACTCTGAAAAGCAAAGTCCAAACCCAACAGAAGGAATGTTATTAATTGCACCAACTTTGATCCAACAAGGCTCCTAAGCTCATGGACAACTTCAGGCAGCTTTAGGGTAGCTGGAGGCTTACATTACACATGTACTTCAGGATTCATTGAATCAAAGTGATACATCTTCAAGGATTTCCAATTACATCACACAATGCTTTATGTTTGGGAAAAAAAAAAACAGCCAAAAAACCTCCAACTTTTAAGACCTGTAACCTGTTTACAGCCTTAGAAGTTCCAGGCTTGGTCTGGGGTAATACTCAAAATAAAAGAATCCTTAAAAAGCATGGAGAATTATTCCACACATGATCCAAGTATCTTTTTGCCTCTGATTAAAGTTGCTTAATACTGCAACTATCTGAGAATACCAACAGGTATCAGAGAGTAGCTTACAGAAAATGCAATGTCTTTTGAAGTGAAAATAATTATTTTAAAACATTACCACCCACTTGCTCCTTTACATCAATTTAACAGATTCCTGATAATTGTAGGATGATGCTCATCTTCACCTATGTAAGAATTCATAGTTCCTATTTTCCAGAGTGTACACACTGAATACATGAGAGAAACAAAGGGTGGTGTCCCAGAAAAGCATCTTGGAACAAAAATTACTTTAATGCAGGTACAAAAAATTATGGTCACAGTTTATGCATGTACACAGATGCATTTATCTACACACTTAAACCAAAGATAATACAAGTCTCAATCATGTTTTAAAGCATCTTCAAACATATGGAGCTCCACGGAAAAGGCAAAAAAAGCACCAAAGATTAAAAGGTACATTAAAAAGATTTCACAGAAACATCTTTTTTGTATCTTTGTTGACTCACTTTTTAGATTTTCAGAACTGTAATACTTTAAAATGAACCTTTTTTTTTCTCCCAAATATATTTAAGCAATGTCAAGCAAAGAAGGGGGAGCCTGGAAACATTCAACACAGTACCCAGGTCCTTAAAAATTAGTTGGTATCTTAAAGTAAAAAACATGAAAGTGCATTTGTCTGATAAGGACCCCATTAACTTTATGTTTAAAAAATTTAATGTATTTATACATGTAAATATATATATAGTGTGTATATATGTATATATAATGAATGATGCATTTAAATCAGGTTTTTTGCAACTGCAAAAAAAATTCTTTGGTGCCTCAAACATCATACAAATCTCTGGAAGTGGGCCATAACTGGGATTCATGTAATGCACAAATACCTGTGATCATAATTTTAGAACCTTTTATGTTAATCCAACCCAAAGTTAAGGCAAAACTCTTCTACAACTCAAAAGCATGATTTCGAATTTGCATTCTTTTTACCTGGCAGGAAGGGGAAAGAAAGCAGAATTAATGCAAATACCTGTTTAGTTCCACAGAGGATTATCAGCAGAGGCATTACTGAACTACTGAGTTTATCTTCCAGAACTACTTCACAGCCAATCTTACAGAGAAGCCCTTGGGTATGCAAGAGTGAGCCATTGCTACAAAGAACAGGGGGTTTTATGCACCCCCTGATTTTTACTCATTAACTTTCACCCACCTGTTGATTTAAGCCCTGCACACACTGTGATGAACTCTTCAGTGACAGCTGAGCAGAACAGTTGCTCTGTGCCGTCATACATTTCTGGAATGACTCTGAAAATCAGTTTTCGCCCCTGTGCCTCCCCTGCCGGCAATCCCACTACAACTTCCATAGAACAGGATCCCAAATAAAAATAATATTATGTGGCAAGACAGTGCGAGATAAATTAGAGGATAAATTTGTACAGTAATTGGACAATGTGCATGTTTGCCACAATTCTGCCTTAGGGTAGGAAGACCAAAAATTACAATGGCATCTTTTTGGTTTCAAAATCTTCTGTATTTCAGTTTTCCATATAGAACTGAAGAACTCCTATTTCCTGTCTTCACATTGTGATTGTTTCTGTGAACAGTGAATTGTGAATAAAGTGCTTAACATTTAAGTAACTCCTTCACCAGCCTTTGGGAAAGGCTCTCCTTTCAAGGGATGCTACTAAATGGGATTGATTGCCATGTGTCTTGAGGATTGAAAGGACTCCTGTTTTCTCCCTTCTAGACAATGAATAATTAGTGACAGTACTGAGTTGTGGCCCACCACCATTAAGCAACATAACAGATGTGAAACAGGTTCTTCCTGACCTTACTGCTCACCCCAACCTGATGTGCTCTGCTTCTGTTTGCCTTCTCAAGTTCTCATCTGTCCTACCAACAGCTGAGGGACCTCTGTGCTTGCAGAATATTAGTTTAACTCTGCAAGCTTAACCCTTTCAACATTCCAAATTTGCTTCCATCAGCTGCTGTTATTATCCACACAATCTATCACTTGTGCTGGTCTTCCCACACCTACAGCAGATGTTTTACAGGAGTCACTTTTACTTCAGCCTTGCAAAGGGCTTCTCTTACACACATCTGATTTCGACTGTGTGCAAGTCTCACAAAATAGCACATCAACTCACTTTTTCCTGCTTGTTCTGTATTTCAAGTTTTTGGCTATTCCAGCATCCCATCTAGCTCAAGATTTCCTTCCACATTCCTCTTTGGATTCTGAGTAGAAGTTTATGAAACAAGCTCCATTCTTTTGAGCAGATAATGGACTCACATACTCAGACTGAAAAAAACCTAAAAAATAAAAGAATGCATGGTTTCTTTATGCATTTATCCACAAGGTAAGAATGTAACACCTCCTTGAATGATTCCATCTCAGCTCTGTGGACAGATAACCATTAACCACACAAACTAAAGCAGCTTTCAGAACTGGCTGATGGGATTTCCACAAGGCAATGAACACCTCTACTTCCTCTGCCTGCTCACCTCTATGCCTCATTGTCCTTCAACCTTCATGCTAGAAAAGCTGTGCCATTAAGCATCAATCATACATTTGGGATGAACATGGCTTTTTTTGATAACTGGTACTTTGGGGGTTTTGTAGCAACTTTTCTGGACTCAAGACCTGCAGAGCTCCTATTACTCCTTTGTGAGTTTTGTCTAGAAAATGTGCTTTGTCTTTATCAAGGTCATGTTTTTCTATAGGAATTTGAGACTGCTTCATGATTAAGGCCAACTGGGAGACAAACTGATGCTGCTTCATGTAGTGTTTCCTTACACCACTCCTGATCTGATACTTTTCTCCACAACATTGAATCAGGCACCTGTAAAAGACAAAAGATCAGAATGTAAATAATTTCTTAATCTAGAACACTGCTTATGTTTTTCACCATAGTTAGTTTCAAACATGCAAGGAACGACAGATTGAATTACCCCATTCTGTTTTATCAGAAGTCTTTTCCGTAAGTTTGCCTACGAATTTTCACCACCTCTTTCTTATTTGGAACAGCATGTCCAATTTCAACTTCCAATTTAGCAGAGTACTGTGATTTAGTTAGTGTGTGTCTTATCTATTCCTGTTGCAAAGACCATTTTCTGATTGCTACTGACTGCCAAGGAAACCAGCATGGAAGGACTGCAGGACTTACTTTCATCATCGGAATCGAATCCAAAGAGCGTCTGACACTTCTTTTGTGCAAGGTGAGCCTCAAGTGCTTCTGAATTACAGTAGATGGTCAAGCAGTTGCCACATCTAAATCTTTCTGTTGATTTGCTACAAATTTTGTCTTGTTCAGAGTAAGCATCTACCTCATCTGCCAAAATTTTTCTCCGTTTTGGCATGCTAATGTAACGTTCATCGAGGTAACTGGGAGGCAATGGTCTGACATATGGTTTTGTTAAGATGACACCATATGAAGTAGTCTCTGTTGTCTGATTTGGTTTAGAAGGTACCTGTGAGACTGCAGGGGCATTATTTTGTGGTGCATCGTGGCAATTCTGTAAAACTGGTAACACTGACCCATTTTCTGTCCTTGTTTCATCTGCTACTCTGTCCAAAGGTACCTGGGCTGCCTTGGATGATGTCTGATCTGGGTCACTGTGCCCATTGACCAGTTGGACACTAACAACATTACAGTTTTCAGGATTTGGCTGTAACACAGGTGTCTTTTGGTCTATCAAACTTAAAACTGGAGCACTACCCTCAGATGAGCTTTCATTTCCATTGTGAATTACATTATTTGCTTTCTTCTCCACACTTTGAATATATGTCTTTGGTTCTGCAGAATCTTTCCTTGACTTCCAGGTTGGAATTGGTAAATCTACAGTTTCTTTTTCATTAACAGATTCATCATCATCTTGGTAACTACAAAGTTCTGAAGGATCATCTGAAGAATCTTTTTCACTTGCATCTTCTGAACATTCTGGGGTTTTATTTAAATAATGCTGAGCCTCGTGTTCATACAGCAAAGGGAGCTCCTCAAATAGCTCACAGCAGTTTGAGAAATTGCACTGAGCTTTAAATACACTATGACTTTTTATATGTTCTGCAAGCTCAGTTGACAGCTTAAATCTCTGATTACAATTAAAGTGTAAACAAAAGTAAACATTTGGATACACATGTCTCTTCAGGTGGTCTATAAAATGTTGAGAATCAGCAAATTTCCTCTGGCAGAAGCGGCATTTTCCTTTATTCCATTTCATTATATGCTGCTGCACCTTCAGATCAGTTGGGTGAGTTTTTCTGGCGTGTTTGTTGAGGAACCTTATTTTTTTAAACACTCTAGCACAACCATTAGCAGGGCACTTAAAGGTTCCTTCCTCATCCAAAGCATCAATATCTTTTTGAGGGCAAAACACTCCATTCACTTTATGCAGAATGGGTGACTCTTTACTGGAGCTCTCATCATCCTCAGGCAAGCTCTCTGTACTCAAAGCATCAGGAACATTATTAAAACAGCTGTCACTACTGTTTTCAGTAGCATCATCCTGGTCACTTAGATGGTTTTCCACTGCCTCAAAAACCTGTTCTGCATTCTCAGCCTCCTCTTGGACCTGATCAGAACTCGGAGCTACTGTAGCTACTGTAGCCTCTGGTTCAGCATCTTTGGAACCCTCAGAATTCCCATTTTCAAGAGACACAGGAACACTACAACATTGCACTTCATGAAGAGCAGGAGCCTCCTGACCAGCCTCAAGAGCTGCAGCAAGATGCTGCCTTTCTATCTTCCTGACGTGATTCCTTAAGTGCTTCAGCATGAGTCCTTTCTGCCTGAACTTCCTGGTGCAGAGCACACAGGAGAAGCTGCCCTTTTTTTGGTGAGCTTGTGCGTGTTTCACTATGTGATCCCCAAGGAACTCTTTGTTGCAGATCACACAGCGGTGCCTTGGTTCAGTCTGATCCAGAGTTCTGGATGCCTCAAGAGCTTGGTGGTTCTTTCTGGCATTTCCTTTGGAGCGGGCTCCAGAGCAGTTTCCAGGGTCAAGCTCCCCATTGCTGACATCTGTTAAACAGCCACGTTCCTCACCCAGAGCCCTGTAATCTGCTGTTTTCTCTGTGTTTGCAGGAGAGTTTTCCAGTGTACTTTCACTCAAGCCATCCAAGGCTTTATCCCCCAACAAGGCTAAACAATTCTGCTTGATCATCAAGAAATTCCAGAACTCGGGATCGAAAAACAATCCTTTCTTCAGGATGGGCAGCAACTCGAACCGCACGCGGTTCTGAACAGAACTAGTGCACTCATTGTATTCTTCATCTGCACATTTGTACAAGTGCTCAACAGTGTAATAAGATTCCAAGGTGCGCTCCAGGAAAAAGATGGAGAGAGCACAAATTCTGAGGATCTCCAAGTCATTCGGCAGAAAATGAGCGATTGCTTTATAAATAAGACTTTTCATGTTGGGATCTTCACGGAGGTCCAGCTGTAGGGCACATCCACATATCTCAACACAAATCTGAAGGCCATCTTCACCAACCTGCAAGAAAGAAATCATAGTGTACATAAACAATTCCCAAACATCCCACATATTTATATTCATCTATTGCAGAACAGGAGTTCAGAAAGCATCCTGCTACCGAACGTCACCCAAGGACATGAACATTTTTAAATATTGCTCAAACAAGACTATAAATACAGATACAAAAATGGTTTGCACTGAAAGCTGTACAGCTAGGAAGTTCCAGCTCTGCCCCATGCAGCTCTGTAGTTAAAGACAATTATTTGGGGATATAAACCAGAACTGCAAGAGATCATTTCTGATCTATCGATATCTTCTGCCTGCCTTTTCATTACCTAGGCTGCTTCACACTGTAATTGGACAGTTCCTCTATATTTTGGCCATTCTAACCTTTCTCGCTTGAATTACATTAAAACCATGGTAATGTTGCTGACAGTTTTGAACAACCCATGGCCAAGAAGTCTAAAAGGCTTCATTTTCCAAAACTGATGACCCATCCTTCTAATGAGCAGAATTCCTAATCCACAATTTAAACTGGGGGCCCTGTCATGAACATAGAGAATGATCAGAAATAGTCTGCCCAACAGGCAGCAGATTAAAGTCAAAAGAGGTACAGGAAATTTAGAAATAATTAATACCTCCTGTATTTGGGTTTTAACAAATACAGACATCGCTCCATAAGTAGGGGATTATTAAAAAAATAAGACTACTCAGATGCAAATAGAATTATCGATTTCCCCACAAGCATTTTAGAATACATTCCCTTGAACAGCAACAAATTATTTCATTTAGATCTGACAAAATAATTTAGAATTCATTTAGGGCATAAAATATGAAGGAGCTCTGTTAAGTCAGGTCAATGACAAATAACATGTGTTGGGAAACGAATCTCAGGCCTGCGTGCAAAGCATTGCACATGACATCTTTTGCAGACGGGGCAGAACAAGACCGAGATCGGAAGCATGAAATACAGCACAATTTTCTGAAGCAAAAATCATGTATTGTCCTGTATTATTCTCCCTTTTCCTTTATGCTATATTAAGCCATTTTGTCCAGTTATAATTAGAATTGGTAAAAGGACTCAAAATTTAACAAGGAAGAAGGGTACATATAATTACACAGATCCTATTTCCTTAAGAGGTCAGCCTGAAAAAAAAAAAAATCCCCAACCCAACGATTCACATTTATTCCATGGACTTATTCCTCAAACTTGCTGCAGAAATAAAAAAACTCAGAATTCAATTAAAAAAAAAAAAAATCTTAAAACCACACAAGCAATCTTCATATTGAAGCCCATTCTGGAACCTGACAAAATTTTAAGAATAATATTGTCCTTCCCTAACCCCTTTTTTTTTAACTTTCCACCGAAAGCGGTCATTACACAATATGAACACCACTTCTCTTTAACTGGTTATCAAAAACAAACTGGATGAGGCAAAAACCAACAGAACTTACTTCATCCTTAATGACTTTCATGAAAGGGAAAATGACTCTGACATTTGTAGCAATTCTTAGAAGCTGGTAGCAGTGGTCCACAAATACTTGTTTGGATGGGTTAGATTTGAGCTGCAGTTTACTCCAAATGAAGATCAGGTCCCTATTAGGTAGAGAATAAAATATTCCAATTACATTGAGTTTTAGAACACTCTCACTAAGCACAATGCATTACTAAAGACAATTATTTGCATATTCTGTGATTAAAATCATATTTGAGGGTGTAATACTGACCTAATTAACACCAAGATGTGCACAACGGAAAATGCAACTTAATTACTTTGTTAAAGCATTCAGGGTATCTCCTATCACCAAGCAATTAAATATTCAACAAAACATTCATGTATTCACCTCAGTTTCAGAGAAGTGCACAATAAAATCAGACAGAACAGCACCTAGCCCTCAACACCACAAGCAATAAACATCTGTGTGCTCTTGGGATTAAGTCACTTCCAGTACAAGAATGAAGAGTCCTTCAGGAAAAGAAGCTTTTGAATGTGATAAGTGGAAGCAGCATAGGAAGCTCCTGATGTGGCAGGAAATAGTGATGTTCTCCAGTTACTACAGCACAATTTTCTGCCTAGAGCAGTTATCCCAAAGTTTCGGGTTCTACAGCTATCCTACATCTTCATGATCTGCAGTTAAATAACATTCCAGCCTGAGCAAAGGAAATGTAAACAGATTAGTGCTAAACTCTGCACAAGTGATGCATTAGCCTATAAAATAGAGCTAACTGAAGTTGACAGCATAAAAGTTTTGTGCACTTTAATTCAGAGACCTAGGAAGGCAACTGGGCTAACTTTTAGTCATGAGAAGATTTGCCAGCACTAAGATCTCACACAGGGGTAGCTCTACTTAGGACTCAGGAGAAATCCCACCACAGTGTTACAATGAAAGCAGGACTCACTGACTTTGATTTTCTGAAGGAAGATAATTTTCTACTCCAGCAATCTCCTCCCTCAAAACAAACCTGGCTACTAACAAATTATTTGGCTGATTTCCAGAGTCAGACAAACTTTTTGAGGTTAAGCTTCTCTTAGTGAGCTCAGAGCCTGAAAGAAGTGACAGAACTGCCTATGACAAAACCAACTCCACTTTTAAGTTCAGGACAGCTCTAGAATTCTGCTTGACATTGAGACCTTGACTGGTTTCTTTCATTCAGAATCCAAGAGAACTAAAGTTGAAAGAAAGATCAAGCTTATGGGGGAAACTGAAAAGGGACACCTATAAGCAGCTCTACACACAAAAAAATTAAACTTTCTGGTTTCCTAAAGATACAAACTGCTCACCTCTGCCTTTACCAGGCTAGAAACCCAAATTCTACATATTTGCAAACTTCATATACAAGTTTGAAATTAGTGTCTTGATGCACTAAACCATTCTTAACAATCCAGTAGAAGTCTCAACCTGAAGTACAGAAGTAAGAACTGAGTAGTTTTGCTGTTGTATGTTACAATTCAATAATCCATCTCATTCTCTGCTTTGCCTCATATAATTTCAGAGCAAGTTTCAACACTAAAATTGTTACTGAGAGATCACAGAACTCAGCACCTCTCTACCAGAGGCAACCATGCATTCCAGCCTCTTAACTACCTACAAAATACCAAAGCCACTGTGTGCCACATGAAATGATGGTTAAACCCTCCCTAACTTAGCTGGATCTAAACCCTTTGCTGCTCTTAGTAAGTAGTGAACATGCTCTGCCAAAAGACTGATCAAACCTGTGGTAAAAATTCTTTGACTTACTGAATTTACTGCATAGGAATCACCTGAAAACAGCCAAAATAGCATTTAAAAATCATCTGTCAGAGAAGGAAGGCCATCTATGCCTGCTCAATCAAAATATTGTGTATCTTCCTGAAGACACAACACTTGGATACAAAGTATAATAAATTGATTTCTTACCATTATTTCACACAAAAAAATTTTAGTATGACCAAACACAGCTTGCTTGATGATTTAATTTCAGAAAAATAATTTGTTCATCTGAATCTAGAATTAATTCTTGACATCAGTGAAAATTTGAATTTTGTGACCAAGCTGCTTAACGTTCATCTTCCTCTAAGATGACAGCTAATGGTTTTAGCTAGAAGATTTCATATGGCTGTATAATAGCAGATATTTGCTACAGCCTCTCTCATCTGTTTTGGTGTCCTATCTTTGCTTGTAATGTTAGCAGCTAGATCTCTGTTAGATCTGCAAGGCCCTCAGTTCCAAATAAGGTGAGATGATTTCTACTGTGCTGGAAACACTAAAATCTTCCCTGGGGAAAAAATAGACTCTGAAGGTTAATTTAACCTGGCTCCTACTTCTTCAAAAAACTGGACTACAGCATAATCATGCCTTCACAAGCTTTGCTGCAGTTTCCATGAGATATTAAGTATAACACAGAGTTCTTGTTGGGAACACAACTGTTAAGGCTCAGCATCTGTGAACAATGAAACATCTGCTTGAGCTGCACAGACAGAACCGCTCTGAACTCTTCCAAAGATCCTCAAGTTCTATATTCTGAATAAATTAAAGTACTGAGATGCCAAGATTATTTCCCTGAAATCTAGGTATCAAACAGTACTTGAGCCTCTACTGGAATTTCATCTTTAACATCTGATTTGTCAGAACAAAAAGAGATACATCTTGCTTTGAGCAGCAATTTCAAAAATGGACGATGCAAAACTCAATGATCAGCTGGGTAAGAGCAAGGTCAACATGTTACTACAGCAAAAAGGGTTTTAATTACAGTATTGAAAATGCATTTCTTCAAAGATTGACTCCCCCAATCAGAAAGCATTAATTTATGGAGGTTACACTTGTAACTTCCTAGTAAGAAATAGGGAGATGCAGCTTTTGGGCTGGAATCAGCAAAGATGGATTCAATTCCCACTGAGCTCACACAAACTCTACCTTTTTGGTTGAACAGTCCTGTCCATCTTTTCCTGGACAGACTGGATGAAAAATATCACTATCTATTACTAACACATTGTACTATAATGGATGCCATTATCATAATCCCAATGGTTTTGATTGAGCAATTACTCCTCCTACAGCCCAGTAGTTAAGGAAAAACATTAATATCAAAGTAAACATTATCATATCTAACTTTCATTAGTTCTCAAGACAACAAAGCTTTTTGATTTCCTGGAATCTGTGAACACAAAAATCCAAGGCAGCTTCTGAACTCAATATTAAAATTAGTTAGACAGATTGAAAATTTGATCTCTATCAAATCCTTGCTAGGATGTTTTGCTTTAACTACATCAACAAAGAAAGCATATTTTATCAAGGAATGCAGATCTTCCTTTAGTTACAGAAATTATACAGGCTCGGCAGGATTATATTCCTTAGTCATCTTTCAGTCCTCAGAATGATGAAATTTGTTGACAACACTCTAAAAAACACTTCTTAGCCCTAAAACCAAGTTCAGGTATCAAGATAATTAAATGTGTGTGAAGACATCTTCAATGTTTTCTAGACAACTCCATCTAGGTGATACCTCTGTTCATGACATCCAAGTTTCCATAATTAACAGCACATTTTCAGCACCAAACATTCTCTTTTTAGGCACATTGGTGACACACTACAGTTAGAGAGCAAAATATCTACATGGTTAAGCCTACAGACTGCATTTTGCAAATAATAAATGCTACATTTCTAGGTAGGGTACATAAAGTTCCACTTTTCTGTTACTTGGAAATAGTAAACAAAGAGTTATGAACTATTAGGCTACCCTGTATATGACTGTGTGTAAAAGGGCAGACAGGCACAACAGAAGCACCAGGTACATTTAAAAATACTGTTTATCTGGTATTTTTAAGTTAGGTGACTTTCATTTTGGCAATAAGCATGTATTTTCTGCTCAGCTGCTTCCCCAGAAATAAAGTATTTACCATATACAATACATGTCCCCATTTTGGAGCTGTGGGACTAAGAAGGATTCACAAAGCTGTAAGGCTAAGGTAGTCTTCCCTTCTTTTTCAGTGTTGCAGATGATCTCAATTCCACTCTTGCAATCAGTCCTCAACAAGTGCTATACAATTAAAATAAAATCAATTTAGATCAATTTGCTGACATGAAATCAAAACCAATCAGATCTTGCTCTACTAAAAACTTCAGGAATTGCTATTAACACAGGATGCCTTTGAAATGGTTTTTGTGTACATCTATAAGTAAAGATTTTGGAGGGATTTCGAGCTCTTTCATATTCTGATGGTCATTACTCTAAAAAATAATTGTCTGAGAAATTAAAATACAACACAAAAGCACTTGTTCTTGCCACTTTTGGGTGGCTTGTTCTTAAAACAAGGTTAAGAAAAGCACTGTTATCTACTAAGTGCTATTAGTGATAAAAGAGCTCAAATCAAATCAGCTCAAGTGTCATTGTACATATTGGGGCATCATTAAAAAACTTGAACAAAACTATATAATGTATGATTAACATTAATTAGGCTCAAGTGCTTTTACTAAAATTGTTAATAGTAAAATAGTCAATACAATGAAGTTACAAAATACTTAGGGACTATATCTACAAGAATACTTGACCAAGAAATTGCATTTAGGTCAACAAGATTTGTAGGCATTTCACATTCAACTTTTCCAAGCTTAAGCCAGCACTAAGTTGAGCAACACCAGTGTGGGCTGCCTGATTTTATGACATTTGGGTCCACAAAATCAGAGTTCCACATGCTCCTCTTGACAACTCGTACACAGCAAGTATAAAGCACCACTTGATTTTAAAAAAGAAATGTATACTGACAAACAATACCTCCTGGAATAGCTGATCTTCTAATGGTGACATATAAAGACAGGTGAAAAGAGCTTGATGGAAATACAGATCTTTACTGATATCTGGATGATTTATGCAAGATTTGATAAGAGCCATTGCCTCAGGGATGCGTTCACAGGCAATAAGGTATCTGGCACGGAGTTCAAAGAACAGTGGATTTTCAGAGCTTAAATATTTGTTAACTGCACAGAAAAGAAAGATTTAAAGGCAATTAGAATATGAAGTCCAAACAACAAATATATCTAAATGTAATGCTGTCTTTAATAACAAATAATATTAAGAAAAAATAAAGGGTCTGCTAAAAAAAGTCTATAAAATATTAAATTAAATACCATAAGAAATCTGTCCTGCTTGGAAACAGAAATTGTTATTTTTCTTAAACAATAATCTAATTCAGTATTTTGTTTCTAACAAGTTAACACAAGGTGCTGCAAAGGATTGGTGAAATTTATATTGTATAGAAGCAGAAGTAAGCATTTTAAAAAAAGAAAATTCCCTCCTTTCTCAGCAGTGGAATATGTGAGACTGTCAGAAGCACAGGATTGACATCACCTCCAAAACTATAATTATAAATATTTTTTAAAACCTCAAGATACTCATTATCCATTAAAATGTAAGACCTCAAAGTGATGAATAAAGTTAACTGCAATTCACATGCTATTGCCTTAAGAAGCTTTGAATGCCTCAATCTTGCTTGCTTGGAAAACATATCTTCCTCTGAAAGTGCTACTGGGCACAATTTCTATCTAAATACCTTTAAATTCTGGCTCCTAATTTCTGGAAATCTGGTTTTTAGCTCTAAAACATAATATTTGAATGAAAAAAATTCAAGTGAGATACTGAAAATACTCAACATTGAAGTAAATGGAAATTCAGAAATACCTACAAGACATGCTTTGCATCTTTATTATAAAAGATCATACAGATTGTAGTATCTCTGTGGATTTAAAGTTAAAATATCACTAGCTACAAGGCTACAACTTCAGTACTTTAGAGTTTCATGTTTTAAAGAAAGAAAGAAAGAATGAGATTGTCAATTTAAAGTCAGTGAAGGCTGCAAGTTCATCCCTTAGAAGGAATCTGTATTAATTACAAGCAACTTAAAGCAATACTTCAGAAATGGTTACTAAAAACTACCATCAGAACAAAGAAGTTTTCTTCCCCCAAAATGAAGAGATTACTTGTACAATAACCTTTCAGATAAAGCTTTTTTTTTAAGGATGGAAATAATTTCTTACACTCAAACCCAAGATTCCGCTAGCATCTTTATTTTTATGCAAGCTAGCAGTGTTCCATGCTAATGAACATTTAAGTAGTACAATCCAAGGTGTCAGGTTTCAATTTGATTTGTTAACAGATGCACTGTAAGAAAGAAACATCTCATTCCCATTATCCTTTAGCACTTTAGAGAACAAATTCAGAAAACAAGAGGACTAAAAGGCAAGCCAGTGTCTAATGGGGGTGATGAACTGCAAGAAAAAGTCATTATATGGAAAAGTCATTAGAGCCAAGCAAAGGCCTCTCCTTTACTGAATTAGCACCCTTAGGATAATAAACTACATCCTCTGTTTTGTATGCAAGCATTACTGAAAAATAAGGCTGGAAATACTCAGCTCTGGTAAGTGCTAATGGTAAGGAAATGCTGCCCATCTAACAAGTGGCTATAACACCCTTTTCCCTTAAAGGAGGGGGAACTGCACTGCAGAGCTCACCCTGTTCTTATTCCTGTTTGGTGTGGGGAATTCTCAGGTCCCTTCTGCTCCAGAAATGAGACTCTGACAGCCTCCTCTCCCAGGGAAGGGCATCTCCACACCCTACACAACTGCCAGCAGGAGCTATCAAGGATGGGGGTTCCTACAGCCTCCTCTGTTTCCACAGTTTCACTGATGCTACTGGCAGGGCAGTGCTCCCTCCCTGTCCTGGCCTGTCCTATTTTCCCAGGGCAGCACACAGAGCTCTCCTAACCCCCCCAAACCAAAGACAACTGCTAGCTACAATAGTGTTTGGCCAAGCCTGAGACACACTAAGAAACAACATTTATTGCTACCCAGGCAATTTGCTTTAGAGCAACAGACATCAACCAGCACCTCAGAAATTCATTAACTGCTCCCTCTGACTGCACCTCTGTCATGTTCTCTTCTAGATGCCCACCTTATTCTCCCTAGTCCATTACAAGTTGATTGTTCTATGTTTCAAGCCTACTATTTTTCTTTCAACTCAATGACTGCTTTGTTTCCAGCCATCTCCAAAGAGATTGTGACATCTCAAAGTTTACTACAATTCCTGTAGAGACAGACCCAGAGAGGTTTGTCTTGGCCAAGCTTCTCCATGGAGTTAATGAATCCAGGACAGGATTAGGTAGTTCGCACAAACTGATTTTTTGCAAGGAATGGTTGGTGATTCAGCAATAATAGGCAGGTTTTCCTATTTAAATAACCCCTGAGGGAGCCACATGGCCAAGTTTCAAAATACACACTGCAAGCCTATAAAGCAACACAGGATGTTTGCTTTGTGTAAGACTTGACAAGAATCAAATTTTAGAGGAAGTGAGAGGAAGAAAGAACAAGCTCTCAAAATATAAATTATCTAAAATAAAATGTTTGTCAGCAAAGATGAGATGTGTCAAGGGTGTGTGTGAGGATATCTAGGTAAAAGGAGAGAAAATCTCTCAGCAGAGGGAAAGGAGATGCAGCCAGAAACAAAGTGCCCATCTAGTGATAACAGGTTTCATTCCTGCTTTGCCAGGTTAAAAACAAACATCCTCAAACTGTAACCCATCATAGAGAGGATTCATGGTGACCAAGAGAATCATTACAGCAAAGGAGTAAACTAATTCTGTGCTGGAGAGATGGAGATCAAGACCTAATTCCTTATCATAATCACCAAAATCATGGGATGCAGAACAAAACAAGGTTCATCTTGGTTTTCATTTCGTTTCTGTACTTATTTGACCAGAACTTTATGAGATATCTAATAAAAATCATGGGTAAATCTGTTGCTCAAGCAGTTGCTTACAAAAGAGACAGAATAACAAAGGCATAATGATGTTAATTTGCTATCAAAACCCTTGTTCTGGTTAAGGAGGCAGCTCACTGAGCTGTCCTGTCTTTAGTGCTCTTCCTCTCTCTCAATGAACACACTGACACAAACACAGTGGTGAGTTTCTATCAGGCACTACACCATAATAACTGAGCAGAGCTGGCATTTTCCATCACTATCAAACTAAAAACAACTTTTAAGAGGTCCCCTGAGGAATACTGTTGCTTGACATGTTAGTAAAGACTTGACTGTAGCTTGGGTATTTTTCCTCCTAGGAACTTTCATTAACATTCCAGTGATTTTGCTCCCATGCACTGCACCTTTCCCAGCTCCAGGAATTACATACCCATAAACAGAAAACAGCTGTCACATGTAGCCATGGGCATCATTGGACACAGAACCAAGAGAAGCCACAAGACCAAGTATTTACAAGTGAAGAGAAAAATTAAATGAGTCAGAGTGCCAGGAGACAAATACACATCAGATCCTCTCCACTCATGTTATTTCAGGAGTCTAAATGAAGTCAAGTTTGTCTCCATGCTTTAAGTGTACACTTAGACTTGGGAAATCCACCCTGTGAATTTTATTAACTACTCCATAGCTGCCAGTGATACAAAATGACAAATATGATCTTTACATTATAAAAGCAGACTTAAATTAGCAAAGAAATTCAGCTTCCTTTCAAACAAAAAAGAGACCAGCACATTTTACTACAGAAAAATAGTTAAAATACTACAATGCCAGCTGATAACACCTGACCCCACATAATTTTAAAAAGCAAAACTGAACACATTTTTTCAGTACTCTGGAAAATTACTGTGATAAATGAAGTACCTAATTCCTGTGACACAGGCTTTGCTTTAAGAATTGCTTGTAATACTGGATCCTCCCATGGTCCACCATCTCGAATGATTCGAGTCACTAGTTCCAGGTTCAGATTCCTGTATTTATTTAGAAGGTTTTGACATTCCTAAGTGTACAAAGAGAAACAATTAGAAAGAAAAAAAGATCTTGTCTAAAACAGTTAGATTATCCCAAAGATACAAACCAAGAAACCCATGCATGGCTGAGTATTTCCTCAGTCAGTCATTTGAGCTACAAAGTCTTTCACTGACCATACAGAAAGCCCTAAAGCAACAACTGATATTATCTACAAATAGCAATACAGAACTGTTGAAGGTCAAATTCATGGCTTCTACAGCCCTCAGAAAGAGCCTTCCACTTGTATAACAATGCAAAACCAACTTGGATTGGAGATATTACTGGCACACACTGAGACAAGCCTTCACCTCATGGCATCCTGCACAGACTTAGACATGTTGAGCTCGATTTGTGATTTCTGAGGGGAAAAACTGATTTAAGCCATGAGTCACCAGCCCTCAAGCAATCATTTTTCTCCAGATCTCTGCATAACAGGAATTATGTTTGCCTGTAATATCATGGAATGCTTTAGCCAGCCATTATTTTCACATCAAGTTCCCTCTCATCGCCATGCATTATTTGCTGTAAAAGCATGAACAACACCATTAATCTAATCAGAAAATTTTAGTAATGAGTTATCTAATATTGAAACAAAAAAATGCAGCAGAAATATGGCTTCCCTCCACATACAATTACCTGCTTTTCACTGCCAGTTTGATTACACAACTGATGCAGAAACAGTGCTGGCACATTAATTTGGAGAAGCAGTAATAGACAGGTATCAACATAAAAACAGCAAAGGAAGAGTTTTTTCTCAAACTGCAGTTCCATGGGCAGAATTAATAGAGACCCAACCCAGCTTCTCATCCTTTCTTTCCCTACAAAGTTTCCTCTCATGGTGGCACAACCCTAAAAATCCATTCAGGTATAAAAAAAACCCAAACAAACCAAACCCCACACTTACCTGGCAAAACAAGTTCTTAATTTAGGGTCATTTATCTTATGCAGTTTTACACAGACATAGAAAACTCTGTCCCAATCCACCCAAGAACAGACCAATCCATGTTTATGCTAACTTGAAGACTTCATTGAGATGAAGCTTCAATTTAAAATTTACTCATTAAAACCAGAGGGGAAATGTGAGATTTCATGTCATGAACCGAATGACATTAAGCTCTAAATAGACATAAACAAAGTTTCTTTCACTTTAATGGCACATTTCCTCCAGGTCATACAGTCACAAAAACTGTCTTTACATCTACTAAAAGAATATTAAAGTTTAAATGAAAGTAGGCAACACTACCTGGATTGAACCTAAAATATCTTTCAAAGGATCTTCATAGAATTCATCCTTTCCAAAGAACAGCAGCAATTCAAAAAGACTCCTGAAAAACAGAAGTAGTGACAAGTCACACTAAAAACATTGATTCAAAAAATGAAACTACTCTTAAGTCTCTTACTTTTAGCAGCATGCAAACCAAAATCAGGGATTCTGTGAATTTTAGACTTGTGCCATGTGGAGTCACTCAAAGATTTCTGGAGGCCAACAATTCCTGTTTTCAACTACTAACACACTTTACTTCATTTCAGCCTGTCTTGCCATAACTGAGGTGTCTCTATGAAGGTGTTGGTTTAAAGGTATTAATTATTTTATCTTTAGAAAAAAAAAGCTTTTGAAGACTATTTAGAAGGGGACAGCTTTTGTGCAGATATGCAAACAAAACTATGTTCACTTTGTGTGTGGCATTCAAATTCATACAACTTGAATTTTATCACCACCAAATTTTTAATCAGATCAGGTCTTTGTCCAGCAAGATGAAATCAGAAGTGTTACCCCAAAAAGAGGTGTCAGAAATGGGTGAAGAAAGGACTAATACTTTCAAAGCTGCTAAGATTCAAATTGATTTGTGGTCTCCATGGTTTGTATCTTAAAACACTGGTCTAGCATTTTAGTTCCTTTAAATCCTGTTACAGAATCAGAGAGGCTGGTAAAAAGCAGCTTTCCAGATCACTTTTCAATTCAGGTTTTAGTTTATAAAAGCCTTCTTCCAGATAATGCAGTTGAGTGAATTCAATCAAAAACTTGGCAGTCGTGGATCTGCAGTACAACTGTTACTGTTCTGCCTAAAGATTCTGAGAAATTTCATTTCTACTTGGAAAAAGTACCAGGCAGGCACTGCACTAATGAGCTGCAATTGCTGATGGAAAAAGTCAAGGGCAGCAGACAAGAACTGAGCGACTCTCAGAGGAACAGGCAGGACTTCAAAAATATTGTACAAATTAAAGGCATTTTTTTCTTCAGTAACATTTTCATTAAACGTGTGCATAAAATAAGTCTTAATATTCACAGACAAAATTAAGTTTTCGATAGGAAAAATGGAAAAGTACCATAAAATTAGATTTCCAACAGATTCTGCTCAAGTATTTTTTCTAACCAATGATTAACTCTGCCAAAAACAGGCTTAGAGAAATAGATACCAACTTATTAAGTTCAGTGACAGAATTTCTCTCAAGGCTAAGCCTGAGAATCTCAATTCAAATATGCAATGAAAAAACAATCCCTACCCAATAAGTATGTGATTCTGAAAAAAACATGAGCTCATTTCATGTTAAACAAAATTTTGCAGCATACTTGACTCTCAGCAAAGGTCAGCCATGAGTCACATCATGATCTGGCAAGCAACCAAACTGGAACTTAAATAATAAGACAAAACTAATTAGAGCAAGATGCATGCTTGCATTTAAACTTGTTTTGAGTGACTTAAAAAGAGGAAGATCTTGCAAAAAAAATCTGGTAATCAATAGTGAACAAGTGTAAACTACAATTTTCTGCTTTATCAATGCACTTACAGTCTAATATAGGAAGCCTTCAAAATATTTTTATTTCCTCATCACCAGTCTCCAGTTAAAATTACTACAGTCAGTTCCAACTTTGTTTATATTGATCACATCACTGCTTCAGCATCAGAAGATTGCCTCAAAACACCAGTGTGGCACCATTATAAAACCCCCTGATATTAATGCAGATGATGCTTCATTTGATATGAATAGCAAGCTTATTAAGTATAGGAAATAAACCAGTTGCTCCTGTTCACAGTTTATTGCCTGGTTACCAAGGAAATCTTACTCAAGGATGACAATACAGTCAGGCAGAGTTTTACTGTCCAAGAACTAAGACCTAATATACAGTGAATTTTCAAAAGAGATTTGAGCAAGGTTGCCCAGGTAACTGCAGCTACTAAGCCCTGGGATCCCTTTATATCATATGACATGCAAAACTGTGCCAGCCAGGCAGAAGAATAAATAATCTGACATCCTAGAATGGAAGCAAATCTCATGGAGTAAACCCAGTCTCAAAAAACAAAACAGACAAGGATGACGGCAACTCAGTGACCACTTTACTTCTCGATTATCAGAATGGATCCATCCAAAAAAAACGTGAATTTCCACCTTGTTACCTCCCAAGTTTTGCTATTTAAAGGTACATATAAACATAGTTTGAACTCTGTAGGCTTTTTCCTTAAAACTAGTGAAAAAACCCACTGCAACAGATGTCACTATGTTTTGATGTAACTTTGAAAACTGTGGTCTTATGATGCCATAAATAGTCCTCTGTCAAGCAGTTTCACACACACAAAACAGGAAATGTCCACAGTGAGGCTTCACCAGCATTTAAAGACAGCATTTATTTTTTCTTACATACTTATTACTCTGACACTTCCAGTCTTCATGTGGGAAAATAACCAACGCATCAAGAAAATTAAAATTAGAGCAAAATTTATGAAACATTCTGTAATTCTTGAAGCTGAATGTGACTTTGGGTCAGTTAACTGCATGACAAGTAATTCTCAGAAGCATTTTGATGGATCAAATATAAAAATCCATACAATTTCAAAGTAATTGACTTCTTTCTTAAGACATTTATCTTAAGAAGTACTCAGCTTATTACATCACTAGAAGTACAGAAGTAAAAATTTGAGATAAATGATTTAAAATTATCTACTGGCAAAGGCTGGTCTTCAAATACTCCAAAATAAGGTTATGATGATCATTTATTTTTTAGATTATTCATTTTGCCAGACATCCCTTATGACAAAACACTGTCATAGCCAACTTGAATATTTAACAAGGATACAAAAAAGACGAAAACAAATTCCACTAAGCAATTCTTGGTTCTGTGTAGCTACACCACCTGCAAAACCCCTCTGAGGAGCTCAGAGGATCTGAAACCCTTTTGCTGTGCTATTGTAAAAGAAGGAATAACAAAAAAGAAGTACTTACAAAGCAAGGCTACTCAGTACATACTGTACGTGCTCACACTCGGCTGGGAAGGACACACAGGCAGATGTGAAGCAGCACAGCGCCGTCTGCAGCACCTGCAGCTGAGGCAGAGGCACCTGCCACCTCCCAGCATAGTCTTCAACAACCTAGGCAAAACCATGGAAATACACATTATTATCCAAGACATTCTCCTTGGTCAGAAAGAAGAAGCAGTGTACACTATCCCTGCTTCAGCTTCCCACCTTCTCCCTCAGGAACAGTTTGTAACCTAAAAAATGTGACTGTTTTCTGGTTTATGACCTAGATCATGAAAGGAATATCACAAGGGACCTTCAACTTCTCTTTTCAGAGGAGAAGACAGGAAATACTTTCTTCTTATGCTGTGCCACAGATATTGCACTCTGTATTTAAACACAAGCTTTTATTTTGCAAAGGGATGCAAATTAGAGAGTCTGTAACAACATCCAGACGTTCTAGTCTAAAAACTTTCCAAGAGGGGAAAGAGTAACCTGCACTCTTCCAGCCTTTATGTCAGCAGGCACAAACATTCCAGTCCCTCTTCCTTATCTGATCAAATGAGTAAATTTGGCTTTATTTAGACCTAGGATGGATCTAAGGCAACAGCAGCTGAGATGGACCCATACTTGTATGCAGATTCTATGTTTTCCAAACTTATTTTAGTAATTTGTTTGAAAAACTGTTAGCTTAATGCAGCAAATATCTAGGTTGACTGAAGAAGAATTAGCAGACTTGTAGATAAATACTCTTCCTCTTAAGAAGACTAAATATTTTTAAGATGGTCCTGCCTCACAGACCTATGAAGAGTTCCCTGAAATAGTTTTAGCCAAGTCCCTTTTATAGAAAACCACAAAAGCCTTAGAAAAACAAAGCAGACAGAAACAAAAAACATCCTTTACAAGTGTGAGCCTCCAAAAGGTCAAACAAAGGTGGAAATAAAGCATCACTTCCCACCAGGATGTTTCACAATGCTTGCACCCGATGGGCACAGTACAGATATGTTCATAAATTATTTCAAGCAACGAAACAACATTTTGTGTCCTACTGTACATCCCTCACTTCACTTCCAGCACTCATCTGAACCCACTGTAAGCTCAGTTAGGAATTACTGGGCAGGGAACAGCCTCCCCAAAAAAAGCCATCAGTCCCAGTCTGCACCAGTTCCTTTGCCACACAAACACCAGAGCCAGCAGAGAAATGAACACAGCAGCAACACCACCTTGGCCTAGCAGTTGGTCTGCAGCTCAAATGTACCAAAACACATTCACAGCAACAGTCCCCCCATCCCAAACTGCTCAGGAAAAACAGGAATAGCAAACTTTTCCTGAATGCAGATAACCTAAAACCATGAATTCATCAGCCACAGGAAAAAAGAAATCTAACTGGTCAAGTCTCAGAAGACTTGCAACAATCAGGAAAAGATGGGATGTGGGGAATGTGTGTGGACAAAAAGCTAAACTAAATATAAAATAATAAATTCCAAACCACACTTCACACACATTCTATACAGAAGGAGGGGTAGGGAATAATGTATACTTCAATGTCTCTTTTTCAGTAATCTCATGGAATAACTTTTTCAGTAATATAAACCAAGCTCTATTTTTTGTACAGAATACTCAAGATGCCATGCTTTGAAAGAGGACGGCAAAGCAGAAAATAAGTAGAAGTTTATCAGCACATTTTGAACAGGCACACCAATTGCACTACAGTGAAGTCAACAACAAAAAAAAAAAAAAACCAAAAAAAAAAAAACCCAAAAAAAACCAACAACATAACATACTCAATGCACAGTGGCCTTGTTCAATACACCAGAGAGAAAACCAGAAGGGAAGCAACCTTTTTTATGTGACTTTCTGCAACAGGTGCTTTCAAAGTCTCTGTGTGCAATTTTTAATATCCTTAAAGCATCACCCCCCAGTCTGTGTGTACCTGCCATTGCCAATAACCATGAAGGGACTGGGCCTTTTTGCTTTCCCTCTCTCATTCAGAGCAGATAAAGATACTGAAAGGAGGCTGAAGCACCTTCCTGACACCAAACCCCCCATTCAGCTCCATCTTTCTCCTACACCAACACACTGCTTCCCTTCCTTTAATAGGTTTTAGTAACTTAGAGGAAAATCTAAGACTCAGATGTGTCCACTTAAAAAAATCAAGACCAGACTCATCAAAAATTTCTGAGCACACAGCTAAGACAGCTAACCCCCAAAATAACCAGGTAATAAGTAAAAACCTGGCCTATAGCACTGAAACAATAGCTTTTCTTGGAATATTATGTTTTAACTGATTAATTATACACATATATTAGAAGTGATTAAATATGCACATATAAAATTACGTTATAACTGATTAATTCTATACATATATTTTAAGTGATTAAATATGCACATATAAAGTTATTTGGCTGTATTTCAAAGACTTAAGAGAAACAGCATTGCAAATAATTAGATTTGCAAATACATAGGACACAAACCCCAAATGTTTTATGCAGTGCTAGGCTGGAAGTTGCCACAGCTTTTCCTATTCCTCCACACAAGAAAATAAAGAAACTACAAATACCACCAATTTTAAAAGTTTATCATTACTAGAATTTGAAACAAAGTTACTCCCATAGCTTCTTCTAAGATTTAAAAGTAAAGTCACCACAGGATTAAATGCACAACAATTCTGTGAGTTTTTCTCTTTATAGTTTTCAGACACAGAAAACTTATTGGCAAATATAATGGTTGTCATTCATTATAATAAACATATGTAAGGGTTGTCACATGAGAGGACAAACCCAAAAGAGGCAAGCTTAGAAAGACCAAAGTTTCCTGAAAATTAAAATCCTTAATTAAAAGCACCCACCACAGTTGCCTGATCAGCAGAAATACCAGAGCAGCTCAGATACCAAAGTTCAGTTCTAGAACCTGAGTAATACTACATTTACTCTTCCTGGAAACATTACAAGAAATCACCACAGCTTTTTAACTGTCTTTTGAACCTGCTCAGTGGATGAAGAGCATTTTGTTTTGTTTCCAAATACAAACAAGCCAACCATGTCCTTATAAATAAGGATTTTACTATACAAATAGAGAGTAGGAAAAGCCTTATGATTTTAGGGTAATATGAAATATTACTTGACATGTAAAAGTTGAAAATGCCTTTACACTAAAATATATAAGCAACGCCTTTACTGCAATTCACATGTGAATATTATATAAGGAGTAACCAAACATAATCACACTTCTGGCAAAAGAAAACACATCACCCAGCAACAGCATGATGCATCCTATGAGACAAGTTTCTACCCTTAAAGCTAAATGCTTTCCCTCTACTCTTAATCACCAAAACCTCATCCATCTCCTCAGCCTGCTTCAGGCAAGAACAATTCCCAAGTTTGGCTACCATATGTCCATTACATTTAGCCCAGCCAAAAAGTCATGTATGTTTATAGTCTGTCACTTGCACAACAGTGAAAACTAGACATTAATTCTAGAAAAGCAGTTTGGGCTGATTGGACCAGTGCTTTATCACTGAGAGATAAATGTACATACTTCAAAAGGAGAAATATTCCTCTTCATCTTTTGATTAGCACCTCACCCCCCAAATGAAAAAGTCAACTAATGAAAGGAATTGTTTTGCTCACTTATGAAAGGGAGAACTGCCAATCTTGTGAACACACAAACGCTCACATCCACATCACAGGTAACCAGTAAAATTCAGTTTATTAGGTGTATCGGTAAAGAAGCACAATTACTTCTTTTCCTCATCTAAACAAAAGGACAAAACTTCTAGATTTTTGCATTAGCTCCTGCACCACGTGTGCCTTCTCTAACTTGAACAAGCCCACGTAGCAAAGCCGTCAGACTGAAGCATCACTCACTGGAGATCGTCCCTTTAGGAATAAAAACCTGCAAGTCCTTTCTAAATTATAATCCTGATAAATTTTTTCGAAGGAAAAATAACAAGCTTATTTCCGTGCTAAAGCTATACTTAATGAAAAGGCATTAAAACCTGGAGAAGTAGCAATACCTAGAAGTTTGAAAGTATCAAAGAGGAAAGTTTCAGAGAAGTAAAAAGATGTTACAAAGATCAAGAAAAGTCTACAATGTTTTGCACAAATGTACAAATGTTTCTTTTGGAAAAGAGTAACTCCTTAATCCTACTTGTAAAACAGGGAGATCATTTCCCTGGGTAAAGCTGAAAGGACAGCAGGCACAAAAGCTGATGAGAATCACCCTGAGTATGTGAATAAGAAAAGATTTTATGATGTTAATGACAAGAGCACTGAAGACTGGAAGCCTGGAGGAGTCAATCTTCAGATAAAGAGCTTGCAAATCAACTGCTTTTGTGAATTCCCATAGACTGAATGAGGAGCCAAGAGCACTTCACCCACCAGAGCCCAGCTTTGCATGACAGACCCTTATCAGCCTTCCCATCAGTGTCAGAGAAAGGAGTGACACCACCTAACCCAGGCCAAGGACACCCTTCTGCACACACTGGTAAATCCTCACCACAACTGGAAACTCCCCTCGGCATCCAACTTGGCAGTAAAAACCACGTGGATTTCCTTTTAAACATTAATTCACTTGAATCTGAAGCAGCACAACACTAAACTACCATCAACTAAACTGAACACATTGGTTTCCACCATTCCCACATGTAAAAAACACCACAACAGGGTAAATTTTAAATTTAAACAGTTTCAAGTAGTTATGGTACTCTCTGAAATTTATTTAATGAAATGTATGATAGGCCCTTTGTAAGCTACAATGTAACAAGCAGTATCAACATTCAAAAACATGAAGAAGTAAAATATTACTTAGAACAGCGGTCTTAAAATTTGAGCCATTAACAAGGAAAAAGCATATTTGTTCAGGAAGGTACAAAAACCCCAAAACATCAACACCACAAATTATTACATGAGCAAATAAGTGGTGCAAAATTACAGATTATGTTTTTCAGAGACATAAGCTTCAAGGATGTTGAAGAAATCACTTGTCACTGCTAGTATTCACGTGAGCAAGACTTTTGTAGCTGAGCCTTAAAATGGTGTATGAAGATCAAATATGGATCCAAATGGCCCAAAATTTGATAATAAAAGTCTGGCAGAACCTAAAGGTTTGGGGAGGTTTACTTTGCACTTGTTTTGGTTCTGTTTTTTAATACAAAAACAAATTAACCACTACTGATCCGAACTCCAGAGTAAGAGACAAAAGCAAATACTTTGAAATTTAGGCAGAAAAAA
The DNA here is from genome assembly GCF_012460135.2 of Molothrus ater. Lineage (NCBI taxonomy): Eukaryota > Metazoa > Chordata > Aves > Passeriformes > Icteridae > Molothrus > Molothrus ater. Next base: position 114,187,415 of record NC_050479.2, read on the forward strand.
TGTGAAACGACATTAACCCCAAAGTCGGAAGAACAAACATCTAAAGTTGTATATTTTTTTACTTCCATCACCACAAAGCAAGATGAACAACAGTTGAATCACACACCTCTCCCTTCTTTTTTTTTGCCTGCTAAAATAAATCCAGGAAACACTATCTTCTCTGGTGTGTTACTATATTTTACTACTTAACTTTTTTTACAAGCCCAAGAATTGTTTTTCCACCAATTAACGTAAGCAAAGGAGGTAATCTTTCTTTCAGGAGTGGGATCATGCTGGAAGGCTGTAAGCTGATGCCATAGGAAGAACAGATCAAGGAGTGTTTACCCCTCACAGCATTACCTTGTTACTTGAGAAGAACTCACCTGGCATTTATTCCAGTCAGTACCAACAACATAAAATAACATCGAGTCCAGTTATGCAGCCCTGAGGACAACTGCAGAAATGCTGCAAGCAACTTGGAGTATTTTGATAGTAAAGTTATGAGAAAATATCCAAAAATATCCCAAAAAAATCAATTAATTTCTTTTTCTAGTTAATAAAACTGTACCCACTTCCATTGCAATGAAGAAAGCTACATCCATTTCCCAGCTCACTATTAAAGCTTGTTTTTAAGCCATATAAAATTGGAAATTCATCCATGTAATTATAAAAGTAGTCCCCTTAACCCTCATACCAAAAAAGTCCCCATCTATTCTGTTTTTACTGCCCTTCATCATTTGTATTTCTGTCTCACAGGAACATCTCAATGGCTACAGTTCCTGAGAAACCTCCTGAAAAAATTTTAAATTCCACATACAAACACAAGCTGAAACTCTTCCAAACGTTTAGGCTGAGGGAGTCTCTTCTAGGTACCACCTTTCAAATGTCTTTAACTTACAAAGTAGTTACAGATGCGTTGTTCTTTTGCCTGCCAAAGCTGGGAACAGCAGATTTGCTTTTCCCAACATCCAAGTGGGCCTGGAACTCCACAAATAAGAAGAAAAGCCACATCAGCAAATTGTAGAAAGTAACACAGAAACAGCTGGTGAGATGCATAAGCTGGGCACTTGACTCATCGTCCAACTGTCTTTTTTCCCTTCCAGCCACAAAAACCTTGATTTCTGCTTTGCCCATATCATCAATCTCAAATAACATTCCAAGAAAAAATTTTATTCCATTTTGCCTTGAAAGATTCAGGCTGTAACGACTCTCTATGACCACAAACACCTACAAGACCCAGATTCCAAAACTACAAATGGGCTTCAAGACGCCACATTCCATCTGCATCTTGGATCACTAAATTGTGATTATCCATAAATTTATGGAAAATGCTCTCATAATCCTGACACCTCATCTTTCTCAAACTGGCACTTAATCAATTCAAAACTCAAGTTGAATTACAATACTCCAGGCCTCAAGAGAACTGAATCTGGCTGTTTACTGCAGGTTTTTTACCTTTCTAACATCATTTAAGGATAAAAGATGTGCACACCAATGCATTTCAAGCTCTAAGCCACTCTCTTAAAGAGAGATAGGTAGGATGTTCTAGGTACAGAAAACATATCTACAGACTAAAAAAGGCTTTCTTTACACCTTGCTTCATTTATCCTGTAGTTCTTATTGAGACATGCTCAGTCTTTAGCTTAACTACAAGCAATCTAAACAGAATTATTTTCAGGTGACAGCAAGCTCCAGCACCATGTCTGAAGCACACCCAAGTGTTTTGATAGGTTGTTATTCTGAAAATAACAATGTTTCTTTTGGGGAGTCCAAACTCACTGCACCATCACTAAGCAACTATTTCTACAACTGCTGTTCCACTTAGGACATAAACCCAGGAGCACAGGAGGCAAACCAGGACCTTCAGAAGGGCCAAATGAGTATAAAGACAAGCAAAACTGTGTTAGCAGTGCAAAATGGAGTGAGGTGGGAAGGCTCAGTCAGCAGAGCAGCCAAACACATCCCCCAGGAGATCTGGATACAAAAGTACAAATATATATTACGTGTATAGTTACACAGTGTCAATCCCAGGAGGAAAAATGAGCTCATGTGGAGCACATACAACCTCATTTGTTGTCAATCCATGAATGTCACACAGCTACAGCCTTTTCAGACCAGCACACCCCTTAGGATCTTGTGTTTGTGTAGTTAAATCAGCAGAAAACCCCATTACCAAAAAACATGTTTAAACAAAACACTGGTTACCTTGAGCACATGACTGCTGTTCACACCAGGCCAAATTTACACAAAACACACACACAAAAAAAGAAACCCTAGGGATAAACTGTTAATATATTAACTTACTCTCATCAAGATTATTTAAACTATGCATTGCTGCAAAGAAAGTTTAAGAGAAAAGGAGCAGAGCCCTTTACATACTCAGAACATTGGCTGCTTTTCTGGAGAGTTCATCAACTCAAAGTAGGGGAGAGGGTTTGGCAATCTCCCTACACACACATGCAAAAAAATCTGCATAAGTCAACACGAGATATATAACAAAAAACACTTGTGATACAACTATTTCACAGGAAAATTCTTCCACTGCTGTTGTCCTCTTCCGTTTCCTACTAATGCATGCTTTGCCCTGGAACTGGCATTAGTACATGAAGCAATCACCTTGTCTGGACTTCCTCCACACAATGAATTCAACATTGAGAGAGAAAACATTAAGATAAAACCCCCAGAGTTGAGCAAAAGTAAATGTCTTTCCAACCAGCCAACATGATCAAATATGGTTGTCATTCCTTACAGTTGTAGAAAATGCCAGACTTCCAAAAACATTTGCTTCTCCTTTTACTGTCTCTGCAATTCTTGAGAGATTATAAAACAGAACAAAACATGAAAGGATGAACAGCACCAAAAAGCAACTCATGGGCTTAGTGAGCAGAATGCCCCCCGAGATTATTGTAAGCACATATAACAGTAAGTAATATTTTAGACAGGGTGTTTCACTGAACGATGAAAGAGGAACAAAGTGACAATAAGGCATCACACTTTTGTAGATGGCAGAAGACAACTGCAGAGGTGAGATAAGTCAAAGAGTTGATAAAACGAAGCAGTTCTATATAAAAAAACCTCTGGGATGTGTTTTGAGCAGCAGCAAGTGGCATAGCTGGAATACACCAAAGGTAACTAATGCTCCATCCACACCTGCCGATTAAAGCAACCAGGAGAAGCAACCTGTTGGTGCTTGTCACTTTGCAAGGCACACCTAAAGGGCTTTCTTGGAGCCCAAGAATCCCGAGCCCGCATCGACAAAACGCTGCTTTTCAAACGACAAAACCCTAAAAATCATAAAACACCCTGGACTAATCCGGTCAGCGAGACGAGAACTGTTCCCGAGGCCCTTCTCGCCTCTCGGCCACGCAGACGAGGCCAGCCGGGATCGTCCTGCCCGCAGCACCACGCGTGTCCCCGCAGCCGCCCCCGGCTCTTCCTATCCGCTCCCGCTCCGGGACTCGCCTCGCCTTCCATCCCTGGCCCCCAGGACCCTCCGTGCCCGCCCGGCCCGGCCTCACTCCCCCGGGCCGCGCCCCGCACCCGCTCCTCGGCCCGGCAGCGTGAGCGTCCGGCCCGGCCCGGCTCCCTCAGCGCTGCCCCCCGCGCCGCGGCGCTCACCTGGCAGAAGCGGCGGCAGTAGTACTGGCTGCGGAGCAGAGCGGGCAGCCCGGCCGGGAGCCCCGGCGCCGCCAGCGCCTCCAGCTCCTCGCTGAGCCGCTCCGACTCCTGGTCGCTCTCGTCTTCCGCCATGGCGGCCCCGCCGCCCCGCGCGTACCGAGCGCCCCCGCCCCGCCCCGCCGCGCCGGAAGAACCGCCCCCGCCGCGCCGCCAAGCGTCCGGCCACGCCCCCGCCGCGCCGCACTTCCATTGGTCCGCCAGCCCTGCCAATCAACGCGCCGCTCACCTCTGGCCCCGCCGCTTCGCAGGAGCGCGATGCGATTGGTGGAAAAGTCTCGTCGTTACTTCAGACCCGCCTTTCCACTGGCTGCTCCCCCCGTCGGTTACGCCCTCCTCCGCAGCAGCCCGCCCGATGCCCCGTCCGCTGAGCGCCACCGCCCGCGCTCTGATTGGCCGGCGCACGCCTCTATCAGCGCTCTCACGCCCGCTTCCCATACGTAATTGGGCTCAATCCTTGCCCATCTCCGCAGCGAACCGATCAGCGAGTGACTTCCGGCGGCGGGGGCGGGCCGGCGGAGTGGGCGGGGCCGTGCGGCTGCGGCGGAGCGGCGCGTCCGGCCCGGCCCGGCGGGGCCCAGCGCGGAGCGGCGGAGCAGCAGCCCCGGGGCGGCCCCGGGCGGGCGGCGCGGCTGCTGCGGGTAATGGTGCCTGGCACGGGTCCGGCGGATCCGCATCCGCGCGTGGGGAGGAGGCTGCGGGGCCTCCCGGGAAACACCCGCGCTACGGGGAAGGGCCGCAGCCGCGGGGCCTGGGCTGTGCCCGGCCGGGCTCCGCGCGTTTCACCCGCGGCGCCGGCAGCCCGGGGGACGAACCCGGGCGAGCAACGCACCGAGTGATGGTCCCGGTCCCTGGGCGGAACCCGCCCGGCGCTTGGAGATGCAGACTCGCTGTGCTCCTCTCCCAGCGGCTCCGGTGCGGTGACAGCGGTCACAGCCGAGACCCCGGAGCAGCCGCCTCGCCCGGAGTGCCCCGGAGAGCGGATCCGTGAGCACCCTGGGGTGGGGAGGCAGCAGCCCTCTGCAAGGAAACACGCCAAAATTTGATATCCCCCCCAAAAAAATAGACCTACCAAAAATCCTGTGTTCTGCTGCTCTCAGAATCCTGAGAGATTTTGCTGCAGTAGGACTACAAGCACCTGGTTTGGTGGGGGAATTCTTTTTTGGCTTTTCAGAAGCCAAAGCAACAAGTTTGTGTTGGATTCGGACTTGTTTTCTTCTTGATTTCAGGAAATGGTTGTTAGGAAACTCTTGTATAAAGCAAGAAAAAGAATGAAGAAGGTTACATTGATGCTGGGTACAGACTGTTTATCATTGTATCAGTCTAAGACTTACAGGTCTGCAAAGCTGCAGTGAGAGCAAAACATATTCACTAGGAAACTAGCTAATACCAAGATCTTTGTTGCCTTTTGCAGAAGCTTGTAATCTCTTCTTGTAGCAATGGCTTAAGAAAAAAGACAGTGTTGATGACAGAATTCTCTATTCCTTTAGTTCCAGGGTGGGGAAAACCCATTCTGGGCAGCAGAAACTGTATTCAACCTTTTTTTTTTTTTTAATGTCGCTACAGCAAACTGGGTAACAAAAGAAAACAAGTACAGAGAAGTACATACGGAGGTAGCAGGACACTTAGAAGAAACATTGTTGCCTTTTCGATTTTTTTTTCAGGAAATGGGTAGCTAATGCAATGACCATTAATTTTGCTCAGAAAACCTCTAACCTCAGCAGAGCTGCTACTTGACTTCAGCTTTACTTTAAAAAGAAGTTAATTTACCTATAGTTGAGATTTGCAGTAGCTACGTACCTCAACAACAAAAGGGACACTGTTTGATTTCAGAGCACTTGACTGGGTTATTGCTTGCTTTGGTGACACGGTCTAGTTTAGAGTGATGGTAAACTTGTTTGAAAATAGAATTGCATCTATTGCAATGCAAAATAAGAAATTCTATGTTCCCATCAGGCTGTTCCAGCACTGACAAAATTATTTGCTCTAAACTCCAGGTTCAATCTAATAGCTGCAGTTTAAAAACCAGGGCTGTTTCCAAACAAGTGCTGGCAAAGCTTCGGTTTGGGGTTTTTTGTTGGGGGTTACTGACTTTTGAAAGTTACAGTAATGGTTTTCTTGCTTGATATGGAAAAAATACACAGAAAAACACTGATTCAACACAATTAAGATACTGTCAAATACATTGAAAACACTAAGAACAAAGTATCCTTTGTCCTAATGTGTAAAGGATAAAAAAGGGTCTTCATAAAAAGCAAAAAGTGGTTTTGTTTTACTTTAAGTGATTAACAGATTAGGTTTTGAGGGTTCTGTCAATATTAGTGGTGTGAGGATAACTTCAAACAATTGTTAAAAAACACTTTAATTACAATCTAATACCTTATAACTACACCTATATATCCACCACAATCTCAACAGATGCACAATACATACCATAAAAAAATCAAATAGAAAAAAAACTCTCACCACATTAATAAAATCTTATAGTAAAAGTCCAGATAGACTCTTACAGTAACCTGTTGTCATCTTATTGCAGGGGTTCCATACTGTTGTCTCCTCATTGCAAAAGTTTCATACCTTCTTAGTGTTTCTTGTGGGCAGCTCTCAGAGCACTGACTCTTCCTTCTTCACAAAGCAGGCAACTGACTCCAGTTCCTTTCTCAAGCCCACTCCACTCTTTTATAGCACTCTTCTTCTCATTGGTTACAGCTGTGGCCTGTTCAAGTCAGGCCTATTCCTAATCTTTGATAATTGTCCCAGCTGCGACTCCTTAGGGGTAAGATTACTTTCTACACTATCTTTATTTTCTTATATTCTATCCCCCTACAGTAACCCAAATAACAGAAACCACTCCTCATAATAAACCTAAAAACCAAACCAAAAGAAGTGTTTTCCTCTGACTCACAAGGAACTTCACTCTCCCATTTAACTGGACTTGCAGATGAAAATCCTTTCAATAGCAGTGTCACAAACATGTCTTATGTGTAGCTAATGACATTTTAGATGTCAGCAGGTGCCAGGCTGGACATTGATTGAACTCTTATTTGTTCCCCAGCTTTGCTGTAATGGAGCGGTTCGGGGTGAAGTCGGCGCCGTCGCGGAACCGCTCCAAGACCGCCCTGTACGTGACGCCCCAGGACCGCGTGACGGAGTTCGGCAGCGAGCTGCACGAGGACGGGGGGAAGCTCTTCTGCACCTCCTGCAACGTGGTGCTCAACCACGTCCGCAAGTCCGCCATCAATGACCACCTCAAGTCCAAAACACACACCAAGAGGAAGGCGGAGTTCGAGGAGCAGAACGTCAGGAAGAAGCAAAGGACTCTGACTGCCTCCCTGCAGTGCAACAGCGCTGCCCAGACAGAGAAAAGCAGCGTGATCCAGGACTTTGTGAAAATGTGCCTGGAGGCCAACATCCCCCTGGAGAAGGCCGATCACCCCTCTGTGCGGGCCTTCCTGTCCCGCTACGTTAAGAACGGCAGCTCCATACCCAAGTCAGAGCAGCTAAGGAAAGCCTATCTGCCTGATGGCTATGACAATGAGAACCAGCTCATCAACACTGAAGACCGTTGAGAAGAGAACTGTTTTCATCCTTGTTGTGAAGTTTTACATATTGATGGTGTGGTTTATTTTTATATTCATGCATATATACAGTGTTACATATTGATTTTACAAGCTATTTTGTATTCTTGTAGAAATGACAATCTACTCCTGAACTTAGCAGTGTGCCACAGATTGTTGCTAACCCTGCTGTGGACTTCAGAGCTACGTTGATGTAGAGCTCATGAGGAATGTAGGGAGCATCCCTGGCATACACCTGATCTCTGTTCAGTCCAGCTGTAACTGAGGCTGAGAAAAAGGCACTGGAATGGAGGACCCCAGTTCACAGTGCATCTAAGAAGACGGTGTGGTAGGGATTGCTGTTCGTGGCAGTGGATTGCTGTGTCCAGTATCCTGTCCCTAAGTGACCAAGAAGAGGTGCTGCACCTTTGAAATGCAAGAAGCTCTGGGATGGTTAGTTAAAATATCACTGCTCTGTTGGGGGAGGACTATTGCAACTTTCTATTCAAGCTTGGTTTATGTTTTGAAACAGGAAACATTTTTCTTCTAGAACTCTCTCTTATGCTGTTTGGTGCAACTGTGGATGTATTCATTATCCAGCTTAACCAGCCAGTCTCTTGTACTGACCTCTGAACTCCACTATTCTCATAAGGCTGGGAGTTCTGCAGGTTTGCTATGTCTGCTTTTCTAAAAACACCGTTCCTTTGTCTTGGTTTCACATGCCCCCTTCCATTTCAGTGCCAATATTTGAAAGCTGAGTAGACAAACCAGTAACTGAGTGTGGTTTGCAGTGCAGCTGCTGTCAAGTGTAACTTATGCTGGACAAAGTTCTTAGCAGAGATTACTGCCTTTTTCCTACTAGCAGGACTAAGCTAAATCTAAATTGGGGATGGTAGAGGCACTAAACTGAGGAGTTGGGAAGGTTTTTTCATTGTGCACAGGAGAAGAGGCTGCTCCACCTTTCCCTGAAGGTCCTTTACACATCTGGCCTTATCATCAGCCTTTCAGTCAAGGGAGGTGAAGTGAATAAAATAAAACAGTTACTGCAAAGGTTCTTCAGTACTTGTAAACACAAGTAGGAAGGCAGATACACTTGGAACGTAAAATAGAATTACAGACCTGGGCTGTATTTCTTACTCTGTACCACAGCCACATCTATTGGACTGGCAGAAAGCAAAATGGGAAATTGAAGAATTTCAATAATGTTACTCTCTCCAAAATCTAGTTAATAGTTACTAAGCTATTCCAAATGATGATGCCAAATAGTTCACTAACACAAATGTTCCATAAAGGTTTGGAATTAAATGAGGGAGTACTGTGCAAAGTGCCGGAATACAACTGACCTCTGCCTGCTCTAGATCTCCTGGAGATGCTCTGGGTTCAGACAGGTTCCAAGCATCTCCCGGGAGCACAGGAATCCTCCCTCTCCGTGGGTACAATGGCATAAGGATGCTTTAACTCCTGAGGGTGGAGCCAGTTGTCCAGCTTCCTTTCCCCAGCAGAGTTTCACAGCAGTTTATTTACAGCGATACCAAGAATTGCTGAAAAGAGAGACAAAATAACCAGATTATTTTGGGTTTAGAGCTATTTCCCACCTGTATCTAGAGCAGTCTCCTTTGCTGGGCTGAGAGTGAGCTATTTCCCACCTGTACCTAGAGCAGTCTCCTTTGCTTACATACTTAGTAACAACTATTTTTTAGTGCAATTAGTCTGCAGAAATGCACTTGTGTTCCATGTCCTGCTATGAAACCAGCTGGAATAGATGGACAAAGCTAAAAAGCAGGTTTCCTACCCATATGCATCAGTCCAGGAGTGCTCAGCCCACTGCTGGTCTAGGACTTCAGACAGAAATAACAGTAGCAACTTTTTAATCTAATCCTAGAGATCAATATATGCCTTCCTAAATATCATTTCTTATTGCACAAGCTTGGGTTTACCTTAAAATCCTTAACTGCCTTGGGCTAGAACTGTTTAATTAATTTTCTGAAGCCAAGTGAAAGGTAAACTGCCAATAGCCTTTTCTGTCCTGACAAGAACTGAAAGTATTTTCTCATAGCTGCTGTTTCCTTACAGTGAAACAACATCCTTGCTTTAATTTTTAATCTTTATTGAAACCTCAGCAATGCTATCTTAGAATTCAAGCAAATGGAGAATAATGGGATATTTAGAAAAGAAAAGCAGCTAGAGAAATGGGATGGGCAAAAGGAATTTGGGCTAGTTCACTCAGTTTTGCTAACATGGGATTTTCCAGGCTGCAACCCATAACAATTTTATATAGGATTAGATGCTGTGGGTTCTTCCCTTGACTGACAGACTGACAGACATTTTGAAAGCTTCATGGGAACATTAAATAGGCTCCTGCATAACTGGAAAAGAAGAAAAGAAATCAAGTTGCTTTCAAATTTACAGTTTTACATAAAAATGAAGCAATTGGCAAGTGTAATGGACTCAATTTGCAGGACATTGCTGGTTTAATAATAGGATATTTTCATTTAAAAATAAAGCTACATACTTTTCAAGCTTTTTTGAAAATCAGGATGTTGATCCATTCATTGCAACAAACATTAATAATGGAGTAAAGCTACGAAAAATAAAGCACTTCCAGGTAATCTAGAAAGAATGAATAAGTTTAAAATCATGAACATAACCCAAATCATCAAGGCATTTTTAAAGAAAATATGAGTAAGTGGTTGCATTCTGTCATGAGACAGAGTCCTTCAAACACTCAAATTCAGAACATCATTTTGCCAGTATGGCTGCAGACGGATAAAATATAACTTTATTTTAATTGCTGTTGATCTTAGGGAAGATTTACAGCAGAAGTTTTCTCATCTATCTAAACCTAAGGAATAACTAAATCCTAGTTTTGAGGCTGTGATGGAGTTGTTTGAACAGTCTCCATGGGTGATTAATTTCTTGTGCAAGAATAAATTTCCTGTAAAGAAGAAAACTCTCAGAAGTAAAGGGAGGATGGTAACAGTGTCAGCTTTTCACTTTACATCCAAATGTAGGGACAAGCTCTAAGAGATACTTTCTGCCGTGTGGTTTTAGGAATATATTTGAACTCTAAATGTAACAGAAAAAAATTAAAAGAAGTATTTTCTTTTCTGACCAATACTTAAACTAATTTAGCCAAGTTAGCTGAAATTACTCCCAAGTGTTTTTCTTGAAAGAAAAGTTGCAAAGAGTAAAATACAAACAGGAGCATTCTCTGTTGTGTGACTCCTTACATGGACACACCATGATAGTTTCAGCTTGCATGTTATTGAAAAAACAGGAGCAAGCTTCAGAATTTTTAATCATTTTGAAGCCTGTAATTTGGCAGGTCCCATGGGAAGGTGAAGCATTCAGCATAATGAAAGGGAATCATTTTTCAGTGGAGAGAGAAACTTGTTCTGCACAATGGGATATTCTCATGATAGAAAGGCTGGTTTTAGCCAGAGCCCCTTTTAGCAATTCTGTTGAACTGAAGAGTGAGATGCTCCCTGTTAGGTTTTGCAGCATAATAGGCTGATTTTCAGGAAAAAGGAAAAAAAAAAGCTGGAAGTTTGGCAAGGATAATCTCTATTTATATTTACATATAAAAAGAGGCAAGGCTCACTGTTGTTGCATTCACATTGTACTCACTGCTACTTACTCTGTGTAATTTGAGTGCTTGTTGTCTTTGTACAATTTTAAAGTCGTGTCTAACTTTCAAAATATTTTCATTTTAACCAAGTTTCTCACTGTAATAGTGCTGTTAGAGTTTAGTCTCTTTTGGTCTGATGAAGATGCTTCATTTTTGTTTTGGTGGTAGGGATGTTTTGTTGATGGTGAGTGGCCACAGAAATGGTTTTATTTAAAAAAATAAGTCATGAACTTATGATTAGATACTAGAGTGAGGCTGAAGAAACCCGGGTCCTGCAGTGCCACAAGACTTCCTGTAGGAACAGTAAGACCAGAGTAAGTGATTTAAGTTTTTATATTAAAACAATACTGAAGAGAAATACTTTACATTGTAAAGTTTTCACTTGGTAATGGAAAAACGGTCTCTTTAAAAAAAATAAAGGTATTCCTTTTTTTATAGAATTTATGCATAATCTCTTATTTTACCAATCAAGTGGATTAAGAACTTGTGGTCGTTCCCATAGAGTGGTGTAATATAAGACACAAGAAATGGACGGGGTCAGGAAAATTTCAGGAGCTGCTGCTGTAGCCTAAGGTAACATCAGATATTGAAGCATTTGGTTGATTTACCTGTGCAGTGACACTGAAGTCTGTTTCAGGACTGGTTATACAAAACCTCTGCTTCCTGTCACTCCTGATTTTCTTCATGGTGACAGAAATTCCCTAATGATGCCTTCTGCTCCAAGTGAATACCAGGTGGAATGATTTTTGTACATTTTGACACTGCAGTAAACCATTTGTAGTACAGGATCTTGCAGCAACCCAAGGCCTCAGATCTTTTCAGGAAGGGCTTCTGTAATGTGGAAGAATCCAAAAAGGTCACAGTTTGATTTCTCTCCCTTGGGGACTTCATGAAAATTGAGCAAATAACATCAACCCATCAAAGATTATCATCAAGTGTGGGTTTGATTGTTTACGCATTTCTTTTCCTGAATTCTGACCTTTCTTGACATCTAAGGACGGATCAATGATAAATTCAGGCAACCTCTTGACTGATGAATTTATGAACCATAATTTTCTCATTTTCAGTCACTTCCAGGTCACAGCACATTAAGATCAAGTGCTTTTTGTTGTGAAATGGAAAAGCAGAATAGAAATAAACATACCCTTTGTAAAATTTTCTTGTGTGGACAATTTGTGTATGAAACAGCACATGCACACTTGCAAAATCAATGTATCAGTCAGGATTTCTGTGGAAGCTGATGCAGAATCAGGTGAAGCAAATATTTAAAGTTTAGTAATTAGGCCATGCTAAATTCTGATAGTGACATTTTACCTTTTTACCTGAATCAAGGCAGTTCAATCCATATCCAGAATGCAGTAGGATCAAGTACACACAGCTTTCAGGCCACAGTGATATTGATAACTAGGTTTGACATTTGTAATTTGCATAGGCTGAAGGAGAGACAATCTTTGACAATTCTGCTTTTTTTTTTTTTTTTCCTCATCCCATGACTTTTTGTACAAGGAGTTTGGAATTTGTGGCTTGTGTGGCCACCTCTTTCATATCTACAGGCACATCTCAGGTAGAAGCAGAAAGTGCAGGATGAGAGTTGGAATACAGAGAGCTACTGCAGCTCAGGTGAAAGTACTGTTCAGTAGTTCTGTTCAGGGCTGACAGAAAAGTATTTAGGGACTTTAGAGGTTTTTAGGAGGGGTTTGTATATTGGTTTGCCTGAAGTGGTTTTTTAATCTGTCCTCCAGTGTCCAATTCAGCATTGGATTTTACTGCAGTAACTGACCACCTTCTCACCTCAATTCTTCTATAATTAGTTTTAAATTGCTTCCTCCCTCCCCTTTTTTCTGAACCTGTCATTACTCCAACACAAATCCAACAGCTACAATACCCATGGTTGCACTTATGTAAGTGTTTTACAGACAACAAACCCCGAAGTGGAGCTTTAACCAGCTCTGGACAGAAGGAACTGAGCCCCCTCCTGAGAGCACCCAAGCTGAGCCTACAATCCAGAACCTGGCTCAAGATGTGCGCTTCAGTTTAACAAGACTCATCTCACCTCCTGAAACTGAAACTGCTAAGGGAAAAGTGGGGAGATGCAAAGAATCTCATGTTGTGAAGGACTTACACTAAAATGAAGGAGCTGACCCCTCCTCTAACAGGGAGGGGAGTAAAACTGCAGGGGCTACCTTGGCTGGTGCAGCAGTAAATCCTGAGTTCTGAGATCACGAGTGACAGGCAAGGAGCTGATGGGACACTGGAACATTGCTGCTCCTTTAAGGCACTAAAACTCCTTCACGCAGTGTTAAAAGGTAATTTTCAGCAGACTTCCTGCAGCCCACTCTCAGAACGCTGTGTCTCACTCTGCGGTTTCCTACAAACAGGAAAAATGCAGCCCCAAAATAGAACGTTGGTCTTGTCAGAAGAAAAACTGAGGTGGGACAGAAAGAACATTGCATAGATTATGGTTGGGTTTTTCTTTTCACTTGCCTTCAGTAAATTAGCAACAGCCCTAGACTGAAGGGTAAGGGGAGACTGAATCAGGTAAAGTTTCTATTTATAGCGATCCTCAGGTCTGAATTTCACCCCATCTTTTTGGAGCCTTTTCCTCCAAAATAATATCTAATACAGAGAACTATTGTAGTTGTGTTTAAATGGAAGAGGTTCTTTGAATTCAATTGCACTGAGGGTTTTTAAATACCTGATTTCTCTTAGGATTCAGCAAAGAAGTTACTGAGTTATTACAGACAATGCTCATATGGTGACATCTTTTTCTGCCATATCCTTTTCCTAATTATACAGTTTAGGATTAGGACTCTCATTCCTTACTTTGACAAATACTTATTTTATATTTATTTAGCATTTACTATCCCTTGAAACATGCTTTTAAAGCAAACCTAAACTCGTGCAGTGTCTCAAATCCATGGACTCAGTTAAAAAAACAAAATTAAAAACTCTAAATTACCATTTGGAGATCAAAAATATCTCATTTGTATCTTAATAATATAATAAAAATAGAATGGCTCAAGGTGGTAATTAAGTCTCAGCAAGAGAAAAACTTCCCTGAATAACCAATTTTTCTCTCAGAACTGGCCGTGGATGCAGCCACCAGGCGTCTTCAGTGCACAAAAAGGCAATTTGTGGCAGGAGTATTTTGGCTCAAGTGGAGCCCTGCTGTGTGTGCAGTTACACTCAAGGTGTTCTCTTCCATAAATATTTTCCATTTAGGCTGGATTAAAGTTTTTGTCATGCTTTTTCAGCTCCTCGTAAACATCAGTAGGATTCTCCTGATCACACACTCCATCCAAACAAAAATTTTTCGATAGAAAAAAGAAATCCAAACATAACATTTCAGAAAGCTGTTCCATTATTTTTTCCAAAATATTATTCTGGGAAAAAAATCCTGATAATTTAGACTTTGGTAAGCATTTCCATCACAAGCAGAGGTGACAATTGCTATATACAAAATTCCTGTTTGCCTTCAATTTGGTTCTAACTTTATGAAGAAACTTTGCATAGGTAAAAGTTTTTGGGAAGGTTCAGCTAAGTGCTTCAATGTCTTAAAAATACTTAGGGAAAAAGGTCTTAAAGACATGCTGAGAAAGAAACACACAAAATCCAAATTACTTGTCCTTATGAAGATGCTGAGAACAAGCAGCAGAAACAATCATCCCTTACAGATTGTTGTGTGAACAGTGAATTTTTTCAACTTCTTAATTGATGGATGTTGAACTAGAGTCATGCAGAAGCACTCAATACATTTAAAATCCTGCTTTGTATCCCTCCACTCTGCTACTTTGTTTCTTGTAAAATCAAAACCTCATGTGCAGGAGGATCTTTAAAAAAACAAAAAAACCCTGCAGCTTTGTTCATTACTCTGTGAGGGTAGGCAGGAGCCAGAGAAGGGGAGACGTTTTTTAAACCCTCACGATCACCTTCTCTTTCCAATGCTCAGACAATAAAGGTTTCTCCAGTCATGTTGATAAAAAGGATATTCCTGTAGATTTTTCAGGTAACATTGGCTCAGAGCAATTATTAAATTTACAATAAGAAGTGGCCTCATAATTAAACCTGTCTGTAGCTATTAAACATTACAGGTGGAGAACAGAAACCAAAGCAGTGCTCAGAGCACCCTGCAGATAATGGGTCTTATTTTATTACCATAGCAGAGTCTCCCAACTTAACTGGAGAGGATGATAATAACTGAGAAAATATTCAGTAACTGGCCAGATAAGAACTCCAGCACCTGAGGACAAGGTACTTTTGAACCATGGCCAAAGGTTTTGGTAGCATTCAACCCTGAGCTTGAAATCTGGAAATCCTACAAGCTCTAGGTCCAGTCTGCAGTCAAATTATCCTTAATTTGACAGTGTATCTGCAATTATTTTGCTTAACCACATTTAATTATCATCCCACTTTCAACTCTAATAGTTTTTGAGTAAGAGGCTCTGCTAATTTGGACTGATGTGAGGACTACATCGTGCCCAGTACCCTCCTGTGATAAAGCACTGCTAAAATTACACAGATTACTACAAGTATCAAAATAATGTTTATAGAAGCATTACACAAAAACTCTTGCAAGTCAGTCTCTACAGAACCATGATGGATTTTTTTTTAAATGCACTTCCATCTTACCCCTTCTAAACTTGTTTGGTTTTTATTTTGGTCAAAAGTAAGCTGGGAGTTGAAGCCAACTTATTTAAGCTTTGTATCCATAGACAAAACAATGAGAGCCCCAGAAAACCCCCAGTGTACACCAGAAAAACTACATTAGTGTTTCTTTAGAATGGGGGAAAAGAAGTGAAAACTACTAAAAATCAATTTCTATTTGCAAAACTGTATTCCTCAAAAAAATTCCCAATCGCAATATAAATACGTACAATTACTAAAATAAAATTTTCCATCATTCCTTGAGAAGCCACCTCTGAAGCTTAGGGAAGGTGTCTAATGAGTTGCAGAACTCTTGAGCCCATAACAAGGGATTGAAGAATTGGAGAATCCTCCTTATCTGCTGCTGGAACATATGTTGGAAGAGATAAGCAGTTCACTACCCTGAGTAGTAAAAATATTTGACAGCTATGTGAGAACAAGTGAAACAACTCCTAACTCTGCCTTCACATTTTGCACTGTATAAAGTGCCACTGTATTTCCATCTGTGCACTGATCCAAACTTCCTCCAAATGCTTTTGTGCTGAACTCTGAGCATCTGTGTATTTTAACCAGGCTCTTTCTTCTTCTCTGAAGGTCAGAGGGACGTGAGGGACTCTGGTCCTTAATCAAGGCCAAAGTGATCCATGCTGAGAACGCTGATCCTGGGAGAGGAAAGAACTTTTTAAGCCAACAGAAGGATACCTTAATACTGCTGCTTGTAAACTTGCAGTTTGTGGTGAATGCTGATGGTGTAAAATGATCCTGGTTCTGACCAATGACAAGTGAAGACTACAAATTAAAAGTGATACGTGTGCATGGCTCGTAGAAGTGAGACTCTCTGGTGTGTGGCATTTGATATGTCAGAGGATATAAGATCATTATGAACCCATTGATATTTTGTTCCCCGGTTCAGTTTTTGGGTTCATTTCTTTCTTGATGTTTTGCTTGTATGAGTAAATTCCTGCCATTAACAAAGGGCAGATTGCATTCACTTCAGTGTTTACCAAGTGACAACTCTGTTCAATTTTCTCCACGCCTACTACCTGGCAGGTGAAGAGAAGTTATCAAGAGTTCCTAAATCTGAGGACTGTCAGCATCTCTTGTCCTGCTTGCCTGGAAAGCACTCGTGTGCCTTTTAAGCCGCTTTTCTTCATTGTTTCCAGAATTTCATCTGCAATGGAAAGTGCAGTGTTTACAAATGAGTTGAAATTGGTTATAGAAGATAGTTCTAAAATATTTGTCAAGCTGCAAAGCAAAGTTTATAAACTCTGTCCTCCTACTCTTTCAGACAAGAACTTTTATGCAAAATAATCTCCCACCAAGCACAAATAAAGCTCACAACTTACAAACTGAAGTTTAGTGTTTTGCTAGAATTCTGTATGAAGCTAAACTGCAGAAGAAAGTGAAATTTGTAACACCTTCTCACAAAAGCTGCCTAATAAATCAGGTGTGAAGAATAATCTTGTCATTACATGATCATTTGTGGCCATTAAACATTAGATCAGAAGGAACAATTCCAAATCTTTTCTCTACACCTGTAAAATGAAAGACATCACATTTCCCAATAAGCCTTTTCAGTTAACACCACCATTCTCTACCGTAAGAAAGAACTGGCCTGGCTTCATTGATTAATTCAGACTTAATTAATCCACCTTTCAGACTTGGAACTGAACCTGCAGAGCTGCTGGGGTCCCACACACTTTCATTTTCCAAACTAGTTTGGGGAGTTCTTAGTTTTGATAAATTTGCTTGCATTTTTGGTCTAGCTGTGATCAACATTTTGATTTATACCATATTAAACCTGGTTTGGCCCATTTGAATTTCAAGGACAGTAATCACCTGGATTATTTTCTTTAATTGTGACCAAGTAGAATAATCCTCCTGGTGAAAGCAGGTCTGGTACTAATGGGAAAACTCTATCCATTACTTCTCTGCCCTGTTTGCCCCCAGCCCAGGATGCCTCTATTCCTTGGCTTTTCACCTAGGAAGAAGGAAAGCAAAGATTGTCATAAAACAGAATGACAGAATTGTCACAACAGACAGTAGCAATACTATTTTTATTGTGTATTTCAAAATTTTCCTACCTCTTCAGAAGGTGTTACCACGTATGGTGGGTTAAACAGCAGCAGATCAACCTTCCCATTTAATCTTGGGGATAATCCTTTGACCTGTAGGTGAAGTTCATGATTGTGTGGGGGGTTTTTTTGAATGCAAATGTTTTGTAAAAATATAGTTACATAGTGTAGTTGTTCAGCCATTTTAAATCCCATTTATTGTGGCCTACCTACATCGTCTTTTATAAACATATAAAAGGGTTAAAGAGATGAGAAAAATTAGCTTTTCTCCATATCAAATTTTGTAAGAAACTAAAGGTAACAACAGACAAAAGTTCTAATTAAATCAGAAAAGGTTGAGAACCAAGAACTACATAACTTTAGACAAAGGGCTATGATAATGTCAGGCCACTATAGAATTCCTTGTCCAGCACTTTCCAAACTAAATCTACAGATTTATTTAACTAATACAATGAATTTTTAGAGCTTAATTTTGAATTTTAGAGATTGAATAGCTGGTTGGGGTTTTTTGACAGGGGGTGATGTCCAGAGGTCCCTTCCAACCCTAACTATTGTGTGACCCCATGATCTCTGTTAAGTATTAAAAAATTACACAAACTATGAAGGAAATACTATTGAAACCTCTCTCTTACCAAGTCAGTGATGACAGGCTGCAGGTGAACATTGTTCAGCAGAGCTGTCTCCTGAGTACAGTAAGCTGCCATAGGGTTGATATCTGTGCATCTAAAAGGGAAATATTACAAAGTGTAAGTTATAGGCTACTGTACCTTATGAACCATAAGCTAGTTTATAGAATTACAGAATATTCTGAGTTAAAAGGGACCCACAAGGATTAAACCCAGCAAACACAAGAGTAGGCTTAGCAATTTGTCTGAGAAATGGGAAAATGGATTTCTAGCCACAGCACTACTCATTTGTTACAGAATGAAGAACATGAAGTAAATAATTCAGGCTGCACCATAAGCTCAGAAATGCTCAACAGGCTCTCTTTGCTCTGATTTATGTATCTATAGAATTGAGAAAATAACAATTTTTAAAATGTGAAAATGATAAATATGTGTAAGAGGGCTAAGGATCCTGGGTTAGGCATCCTTTATTATTGCATGCAACAGTTTAGGTGCTGTTATACTTACATGTACAGTGCATTGGGTCCAAGGATGGAAGAAGCCAGAAATGTTGAAACTACACCAGATCCAGATCCTATTTCAAGGCAGATGTCTACTCTAAAGAGAGAACACTCTGGATGACTTTTGTTTGTAACAGACACAGGATTGGTCAAGACAGCATTACAGAACATGCTGTCCTCCCAAACACGTTGAAGTACAGAATTACAGAATATCCTGAGCTGGAAGGGACCCCCAAGAATCATCCAATTCAACCCCTGGCCCTGCACAGACCCCCTAACAATCCCATCCTGTGCATCCCTGGGAGCGCTCTCCAAAGACTCTCTGAGCTCTGTCAGGATGGTGCTGTCACCATTGCCTAGGAAGCTTCTCCCAGTGCCCCACCAGCCTCTGGAAGAAGAAGCTTTTCCTGATATCCATCCTAATCCTTCCCGACACAGCTTCAGGCCATCCCCTCAGCTCACACAGAGCAGGACCAGTGCTGGCTCATCTCATGAGAAAGCTGCAGACAGCGACGAGGTTTCCTCTTCTCCAGGCTGAGGAAGCCAAGCACCCTTTCACGCTGCAATGGCTTTATCACCCCTGCGCCAGCAATTCCCCCTCAGCTCACCCCTCCCGGCCCTTCCCCATCTCCGCAGCCCCTCTGGAGCTCTCCAATGGCTTTAACACCCCTATGCCAGCAATGCCCCCTCAGCTCACCCCCCTGCAGCCTTTCCGCATCTCCGCAGCCCCTCTGGAACTCTGCAATGGCTTTACCACCCCTGTGCCAGCAATCCCCCCTCAGCTCGCTCCTCCCGGCTCCCCTGCCCGCCCTGCCGCACCGAGCCTCCCGCAGGCTGTCCGCGTCCCGCTCCAGCGCATCGAGCAGCAGGAAGGTGTCCTCGGCCGGCTCGTACACGTCCCGAAAGAGCCCCCGCGGGCCCCAGATGCTCGTACCGCGGGGTGGGCAGCGCCATCCCGGCCCGCATCCGGGGGAAGGGGCGGGACGAGGGCAGGAACGGGGCGGGACGCGCCCGCACCTCCGCAGCGTCGCTCGGTGGCGCTCCGGTGTGCTCGACCCGAAGTTGCAGCGGTGCGGTGACACCTGATGGCATCTATCCAACCTTGAACACCCTCGGTGTGGTTTATGTGCGATCCCCGCCGCTGGTGCCCCCGAGGGCGGAGAAAGAAGGGCGGTGCTGCTCCTGCTCCTGATTTCGGTGTTGGCTTCACAAATGGTGTTTCCATCACGAGAACGACCGCAGGGAGTCAGCACAAACCCGAAGGAAAGAGCTGCTGAGGAAGTTTCTGAAACGCACGGGGGAAACCCTGATATTGATATCCCAAAAAGCCCTGTTTTCTAATAATAAAAGCTCTGTTTTTCTAATATTTCTGTGATTCTTAGCCAGCAACACTAGACAGCATCCTTATGTACCAAGCATCTGAACTTCAGAGTCACAGAAACACAGATTGGTTTGGGTTGGGAGGGACCTTTAAGCTCATCTCATTCCGTCCCTGCCATGGGCAGGGACACCTTCCACTATCCCAGGTGGCTCCAAGCTCTCTTCAACCTGGCCTTGGACACTGCCAGGGACCCAGGGGCAGGTACAGCTTCTCTGGGCAGCCTGTGCCAGAGCCTGCCCACCCTCACTCAGTAAAATAATTTCTTCCTTAAATTCACTCTAAAGCTACTCTCTATCCATTTGAAGATGTTCCTCACTGTGCTGTCACTGCAGCCCCTTGCTGATAGTCTCTCTCCATCCTCCCTGCAGGCACCCTTCAGTTACTAGAAGGCTGCAATTAGATGATCCTGAAGCCTTTTATTTTCCAGGCTGAACAATCCCAGTTCCTTCAGGCTTTCCTCCCAGCAGAGCTGCTCCACCCCTCTGATCATCCTCCTTCCTCCTCTGGACTCTCCCCAACAGCTCCAGGTCTTTCCTGTGCTGACACCCCAGAGCTGGAGGCAGTAATTAAAGATTGAGGAAAAATTTCAGGCCACAGATAAGATTAATGATTTTCTCAATGAAACCCAAAGACATTCCAATCAGAAGCAGAAGAAAAAGCTGAACAGATTCTAATTCCTATTAAATGTCTCTGTTGGATTATCAATGCCCTGAACGCTCAAATTCTGAGTAAGGTGACTCTCTAGGTCAGTGAAGGAAAAAGGTGATGTTAACAAAGTCAGTGCAATCAGATATGCAGAGATTAATATTCACAGATCCAAAGATGAGGTTTTGACTCAAGGATTGTTTTTGTCCTGTCGTGGAAATGAAACCACCAAGCTTTACCTTAGAATAAGCTTTTGATCCACTATCTAAAACAAAGCAATTGTAGAAACTCAGAAGTTCAGAAAATTTCAATTTCCAGAGTAAATTTATTCATGGACTTGATCTTGTACAAATATTACCTTTTAATTTTAAATGTTACTTTCTCTTCAGGAGACAATACCGGCTTTTTTTTTGCTCCAAAGGAAATGTAATAGGTACTACTTCATTTCATCTGCCTTCCCCAAGATTTGCCAGAGAAACAAGTACTTGTAAAACATATTAAGCTTCCATAAAATTCCATTCCTTTGGCCAAATGAAGTCATGTTAAAAGACAGAATTTTACACTGTGCCCATATTAGGAAAATTAATTCTTCAGATATATTTTTTTAATCTCTCCAGGTGGTCAAGCTTTGGAATGCAGTAGGAGAAATGACTTCACCTCCTTCAGCTGTACAGCTTATTATTTTTGGCTGTTTCATGCTTCATGAAATCTAGTTAATTATTATTGGGGGCTTTTTTTAATACTTCTAAGTCCTTGTGGGTGCATTTTATAAAACATTTATTTTTACTGCTTACATAACTACCTACCTAAAATGTTTTTCTTGGTAGACAACTGTACTGTTTTTGCCAAAACAGATTCTCTTTCAATTTTGGGAAATTGTTGGAAAGCTGATATTCCCGTTTTTCAGCGGTGCCTGTGCCATGTTATTAAACTGGGCTTTATGGAGATGAAAAATTGATCTTGACAGGAATCATAACCATTTGTTTACACTAAGCTGTATGGCTTCATCCCATCTGAAATTCAGTACCATGCCTCTCATACAGAATCCTTAACCCATGATTTCCTGCCAGCCCTCAAAGGCTTTCTCTATAAAAATTCTCAAACATTTCACAGATGCATCTCCTGGAAGAGACCTAGGCCTCTGCTGGACCTGGGAATTCTCCTGTTTTGGTGCATTTGAGGAAGTAGAGCCATCAGGATAACTACAAAGAGCAGAACTGCTAAGAGAAAGTGGAAGAAACTTCATAATTTCTTTCTTCAACTGAGCGTCTCCCTAAAAGTAGATAATTTTCTTGCCATCAGTATTTCTAATCAAAAGATAACACTTCAGTGCTCTAATAATTAGAAAGCTTGTAGATCCTGGCATAAATACTGAGGGGACAGGTTTTACACTCAGTCTTCTGGCAAGTATGTAAACTTAAGCAATTCTTTTCACAGTTTTTCTTGGTGGATTTGTAGGCAAAGAGAAGTTTTCATCAGCCCTTGTTCTGCTTGACTAATAAAACATGCTCTTAAAATTTTCCTGTCACAAGACATTATTTTCATTTCTCTTACCACACTTCTAGACTTTCTGCATGTGGATTCAAGTCTGACTTCACCCTGAATGTGACTGGCACAAAATATTACAGTTAATACATTACGGATGCTTTGAATAATTTACATGCTTCATTATCTCTTGTGAAACTTTCATGGTACATGCCACGCTCATGGTTGCACTTTGCAGAAATGTTTTTGCCCTTTTATGATCAGCTGGTTTTCCTAAGTTTTCCTCAATAATTTCCAAATAACTGACCATAAAGTGAGAATTCTGTAGCATTTTATTGTTTTTAATAGTTCCCTTTTTGCATGCCTATTGCTCACATTCTGATAATTTCATTTTTAATTGATGTCTCCTGATTTCTTGTTGTCATCACAGTGATGCCAAGGATCCTTATAAAAACACTAAGCACAATCAGCCCCAGGACTGAAATTTCAGGAGTCACCAGTAGTGACTGAATCTGTCACTATTCCTTTTCACTATAGTATATGACTCTTGTATTCAGGTTCTTGTTCACTTCATGCTCCTGCTGCCAATTCCAGCTTAGTTCATGCTTTTCCACATAACATCACATCTCAAGATGCATGGGAGCCAAAGCAGATTAATTTTTGGTGTTTAAAAATGGAGACAGACACTGCAGTAATGTACCAAGGTGTCCTGCCTCTGCCACATGGCCAAAATCATCACTCAGCTGTTATTTTTAATTACTATCCCATTTCAGTGGTACAGAAGTCCTGCTGTTTTCATTCTTGTCCTCTTGAACACATCCAAACTTTTTTTTTCTCTAGTATTTAATATCTTCAATAGAAATATAGAATCATAAAATTGTTTGGGTTAGAAGGGAATTTAAAGATCATCTCATTCCCTGCCATGGGCAGGGACACCTTCCATAGACCAGGTAACTCCAAGCTCTGTCCAACCTGGCCTTGAACACTTTCAATTTGAATAATTCTTATTTTACATTATATATTTTTGCTTCTAAGACATAGCTTTTTTAGTAATCAGTCTTTTACCCTATTTCTTCTCAACACTATCTCATGCTTGAGATGGTTGTTTAACCAATAGGATTTGAAGACTATTCCTGCTCTCATTCATTCCATCTCTTAGCTCAATCAAATGTTTTCATCCCTTTCTGACCTTGGCATCCTTGAATATCATGTTCATCACTTAACCAAGGCCAAAATAATATCATCTTTTTACTGCTTTCCTAGCTATTAAGTGAAGAACTACTGCTGCTGTTGATGTGAAAATGACTTGGATGTCACTCATTTCTAGTCTCTGGATAATTCACTTCTTTTTCCAAGTGTCACGTCTCCCAGTGACCCTTTGTAATCATACCTGAGTTCCCAAACTTACCAAACAACAAACCTTGGGGTTTATCCTCCAATAAAACTCCACAATCTCCACAGATACTGTCAGATGAGTCAAATCTGGGTTTACACACAGTTCTGTTATATTTCTAAGGTGAACAGCTAAAATCTCTTATCGCGTCAGTGCTTCCCTCCTGACTGATGAAAATCCTTGCCCTTACATCATTCTGCAATACTTCATGGTACTGCTGTGGGATTTTTAGACCTGCTAAGGAATGGTCCAGGGATGACATATTAGAGAGCAGGAATGCTGGATGCTTGTTTACAGCCCCTCCTGAAAAGATCCTGGAGTGCATATTAGGCTTTAAAAACCAATTGCAAGCTCTTGAAGGAATTATTACATCACTCCAACACTGAAATGCAGCTGCCTCAGGGGAAAGGCAGGGAACTTTTAACAGTGCATAGAAGTATTTCAGCACTTCAGGAGAGAAAGTGAATAATGCCATAATCAACTGAGCAGAAAGGGAATGTTTAGTAAGTAGTCATATATAGTTATTTTAACTGGATTTAGGCCAGAAACCTGGGAAAAAACTGCTGCTAATGGCAAAAATGGAATTGGGGTTTTTAAGTCACCAAAGACCAAGTCCTTTGGTTTTCATTTGCATATTAAGCCACAGCACCTAAAGCAGCAGAGTTGTGGTGGAGTTTTCTTTTATAACTGGTTACCAGCATTTCCTCCTTCAGTGAGCAGGAATGATGTCTGATTTTCCCAGGAGCTCACAAGAAATTAAGTTCTATATAGGCCTATACAGAGAAGCAGCAACACCACAGTCAGTTGGTTATTTCAATTAGTCAGAGCTAGAGAAAACAATACTTAACAACAATTTTGTCTCATCATAGGCATCTGAGTGGGTTTAAATGCACCACACCAGGTCTTTACCTATTTTAATTTATCATTTTATTGACTTCATCAGAGCTATAACCACTCTAGTGTTCATAAACAGAAGATAGAAAACCTAGAAAACACAGTTATAATTGTCCTTATACATTTCAGGATAAATGTATTGTCCTCAATCAGAAAATAAATCATCATCATGGAAAATCAGCAAAAATCTGTTTGAGATACTATAAACATACCTTAGCTTAGAAGGAGAGGAAATAAAATTGGAGATATTATTGTATTATCATATATATTGATGTTGAGATATATAAGCGCACATATATTTATAATGGCAATTTTTAAATTATATTTTATGTAATATATGTTACCGGATGATGTATATATATACTTTTTATATAATATTTTTTGAGCCCTAGTTTTGTAAAGAAGCCCATTAATGGGGGATGGAAAGTGGTTGAAGCCAGGAAAAGACTCGGCATTTTTGGAAAATAGATTAGGATGGGAGACAAGGGAAGAATAAGAATAAAATGTGATTGGAGCTTTTAAAATAGTGAATGCTAAAAACTACATCATATGAAAGGAAGAAATTGAAACTATGAATTCTTGGGAACTCAAAAAATTAAAGACAAGAAAGGTTTTTCCTGTCTGTATTATAGTGTGAAAACCTAATAAAGAGATATTAAAAATGGTTTTTGCTTCAAAACAACCATTGAAATGTTGTTCAAAAATGACATTTTAAAACTATACATTGTTCAGTCAAAAATAGAATAGCAAAATTTGGCCCATAATGAGGGATTTTAAGGCAGTACAAGACAGGAGCAAAATGCCACCAGCACAATCTGAGTGCAAGGGACTATGAATGAGAGGCCATGTTTTCTATGGCTTTCCATAACTGTATATGAAGACTTTAATTACTTTTCTTAGCTTTTTTAAAGGAAGAGTAAAAGATAATACATGAAAAAGCATGACTGAAAGAAGAAACTGAATATATAATGAGAAGGAACCTGAAAATTAGCATATTCCTGGCTGAGTTAGCCTGATCTACAATCAGAATGTGAGATTTGTGAAACTTTTTTATTTTTGGCTTGTAACATTTTCATTGGACTACACCCAAACGGAGTCTTTGTCCAGTAACAACAACCTCCTTAAGCTGTCTGTTCTTCACACTCACACCTGTTAATATATTTAAAGGAAATACTAAAAATATGTTGCAAGTAGAGACATAACATATGTCAGGGGGAATTGCAGTCTCGTCCCGCGGCCACTGGAGCTGACGGGTGCTAGCTAGCTGCTCCCAGAGTGACCGGTGGAGACCACGAATCCCGCCACTCCCAGGTCCTCTGCGAGAACCCCTGAGTAGTGGCTCCGTCTGCGGCGTGGTTACGCAGGCGAGAGCAGGACTGCGAAGCACTGAGGCGAAGGAAGGAAGGAGTGGACACACGTATGGATGCCAAGGCGCTTTATGGACCCAGGCGGGGCCAGTAACAGTGTCAGAGAAAAACCGCTGGGGAGGCATTTATAAAGGGGAAGGGCATGATGAAATTGCTGATGGCCTAATTTGGCCTGCTGGTAGATGCTAGATAGGCCAGCCAGCTGCAGGGGTGCGGCTAGGGCGTCTGCCCTGTGGTTTCCCTTGGCAATAAACCCAGGGAGGTCGGTGTGGGATCTTACATGCATTACAAGGAAGGGTTGCTCTCGGTGGGAAACCAGGTGTATTAAACGTGAGAGCAAGCAATAGATGGTAGGATTGGAAACTTCTTTGAGCACTGCATGTTCTGCCCGGGACACTACTCCTGCTACATAGGCCGAATCAGTTACTAGATTAAAAGGCTGTGGAAACTTCTCAAAGGCCCTAATGACTGCATCTAACTCAGCAACTTGTGGAGAACCCTCCACAATCTGCACATCTGCTTCCCACTGCTGAGTCTGAGGGTCCTTCCAAGTAATGACTGACTTGTGGGATCCTCCAGATGCGCCTGTAAAAACTGTAAGGGCCTTGAGTGGACCGTGACTTTGAACCTCTTTTGGAATCAAATTAAATTCAACATTAAACAATTTGTGGCCTGGATGGTCAATTGAAATTTGGCCAGTGTAGCTGTCTAGGGCAAACTGCAAATTCTCATTAGACCGGGATAAATTTTCCACAGTGTCCAAAGATATCCTCCCCATGGATGTTTGGATAGGGAGGTGAATGCATGCAAAATCGCACTCCGCCAACACACGCAGGGGAGCCCTAGCCATCATGATCAGCTGAGCCATCAGCTTTTGTGTCTTGGTGATGCTCTTGGACAGCTGGTGACCAAGGAACACCCACTCTATAATTAAGAGGGGGTCCTTATGGTCCGTGTCCCATTGAAAAATCAACCCGTAAAGATGCGGTATCCTACCCAGAATGATGAAGCTGAAGGGCAGATCCTCACGACTCTGGTGGGCGCGTCAACTTGCAATGATGGATTGGACCTTCTCGAGTGCTGCCCTGGCCTCCGAGTCAGGGCCCTCGGGGAATCCAGGGTCTCCCCCCCTTTTAACAAGTTGAAGAGAGGGGATAAATCTCTTGTAGTGAGCCCTAACCAGGGCCTGATTCAGTTTAGGGATCCACAGAGTTGGTGCAGGTCTCTTAGGGTTTTAGGGTTAGTGTGAATTAGGATTTTTTGGGGTGTAATGGTACGGTGGGTGACCCCAAGGCCCAGATACTTCCAAGGTGGCAGGCGTTGGACTTTCTCTGTTTGCAACTCAAATCCTGCCACCGACAAGGCTATAATAGTGTCCTCTAAGGCGTGTGCAAGCATGTCGTCGTCAGGGGCACAAATAAGGATATCATCCATGTAATGATATCTTTTGCATTTTTTCTCCCTTGTGCGCACAGGGGACAGAACACTAGCAACATACCACTGGCAGATAGTAGGGCTGTTTATCATCCTCTTAGGAAGAATGCACCAGTGGTAGCGCTTCATGGGAGCTGCGCTGTTGATGGAGGGCACAAAGAAAGCAAACCATGGTACATCATCTGGGTGAAGGAGAATATGAAAGAAACAGTCTTTGATGTCAATAACTGCCAATTTCCAATTTTGTGGGGGCATAGATGGGGAAGGCATCCCATTATGAGGAAGAACATGGGGGGAACCGAGGGTCAAACCAAATCTTAACTTATAGAAAATAACCAACTTTACAATAAAACCTGTATAAATGACACAATGCTAGAGGGGATGATTGAGGTGATTTAGAATTAAAACTTGCAAGGTGCCTGGTTGGTGAGCCATGCTCTAAAGCACTGCAGGTTGACCTCAAGAAAATTGCTGTGATGGATCCTTGTCACTCCTTCTCCCTCACTTTGGTCTCTTAGTGTGGGGCTCAAGTTTGTAAGAAAAGTTGGAAAATATTTTTTAATGTGGTGATGAGTTGAGACAAAGCTCTGGAGATCTGCATCTGCTGCATGTAAACTTGGAGAGCTGAACCCAAAGATTTTTGTCCCTTTCAGCAGCAAATCCCGACCAAGAGGTATTTAAATTACAAAGGCTGAGAGGTTGAGGAGCACCTCACAGGGAGAAATTTCCTAGCAAGAGCACAAAACAAGCAAAGAAAACAAGAAAAAAGTGCTCTTTGTTTTAGAAAGATTTCTCGGATTGTGTAAGATGAATTGTATGTTTTCCCCCTTTTGCTGAGTCTGTAAATGTTTTCATCAGCTGTCGCCCTTATCAGTGGTACTTTGGAATATGCCAGAATATTTGGGGGATATTTGAGCTCCTTGACGTCTTTGGTGCCTAAACACAGGGCTGCCAGTGTCTAGGGGGTTTTTGGGACTTATTTCAGGAAAGGGAGTGCTAAGGTGAAGTACTGCTTCTAAAGGGAGTAAATCTGTAGTATCCTCACTGTGCAAATAACAGCCTTTTGAAACATCTAGGAGTTAGAATTTGGGAAGGGAATAGAAACCTGTAAATAGATACACAAATCAGGTCACTCTTTATTAGGCTCACAGCAATTACACATGGAAAAAAAATTGTTATAAATCTTTTCTGATGCTACATATGTTAAAAAAGCAAAACTAATCAATCACTGGGAGATAGGCTGGTGGTCTGATTAATTAATGTAATTCTCCCAAGTCAAATTAATTTTTTTTAAAATATGCTAGATATTACCATGAAACCTATCAAATAAAAATTCCTACAGCCATGGGTTTTTTCATTTCCAGCTTAAAATAACAATACTGACCTTGGCATGAAATTATTTTTTGAGATTAATGACCAGTTTGGGTTAATGATCTTTGGCTGTGCTACTGACCTTCATCCCCTCCCAGCCGAGCATTAATCCTCAGGAAATTTACTGCACCTTGACTGTTGTTGCTCACACATGTACAAGCCTCAGGAGCTGGGGCAAATGTGTGTTGTACATTGCATCAAGAATTCTTACAGCAAAAGCCAAAAGAAGAACAGCTTGGAACCTCTGAAAAATCAGAAAGGCAAATCATCTGATTTTGATCAAAGAATTATTAACAGGCTTTGCTGTGCACTGTTCTCTCTGTATGAGTCTTGGAGCAATTATTGAGGAGTATTACAGAATATAAAAAATGTAGCCCTTGGCATTGACTATCAGGATCAGGCATTTCTGAAACTGCTATCAACTTTGAATTTAAATGCCAAATACAATATTTTGCCTTGATGCAATTCTTCCAAGTACCATCCATCCTCCTTTCACGGGAAATGGTGCAAATCAGAACAATGCTTTTATGAAGGTATGAAATGAATGGAAGGTTTTGGCTCATCAAACCTTTTTCACTACCCATGGGTCACATAATTAATTCTTGCACTTAGCTGTAGCTTGCAGAGGGAGATGATGAGGCAGAGGGTTTGCAAGACCTTACAAAAAGCCATATGTAAAGTTATAATGTGAAAATGAGATGTTTCTTATTAATAATGATGTTAGTGTTCATTCCTGAAGTCTTTTTTTCTTCTCTGTGCTAAGGATGTGATGTTGATATACCTGATGATGGTGTACAAACCAGAGTTACCTTTTCTAACACCAAGAATTTCATCAGAGCTCCAGATACAGAAACAAATAGGAATAAAAATATGATATGATCTCCTTTCTACAGTTGTTTGAACTGGCAGTTCTGGGGGAAAAAAATTACACAAACCCCATGGCTGAAATTAGACATAAATACTTCACTGTATCAGAGGTCTAACAGTTAAATTTGGATCTAACTAAACTTCTTCTTCCTTCTGAAAATGACCAAACAAGATTGAGTAGGAAGACATCCTAGAATACTTTAGCCACATCAGTTAATGCCTGTAGAATTTATTTAAGCAAAGACACTTTTCCTTTAAAATTAATGGCTTTAAAGGCCTTGGAGATCCATCTTCTTCCATTTTCTGTGACTTTCTTGTCCCAGTTCTTTACCAGCCTAGGCTCTGCATTGCCTTCCAGCAGTGTTCTGGCTAAGGGAAATTGTATGAAAACCTTGGAAGTGCTGTATTTTGACCAACTGTGCAGATAACCCGTGAAAAATGTCAGGGATTTATTTCCCCTACAAACAATTCATCACAATGTCTTCCCAGCATTCCCACATCTGCCAGTCTGAGAGGAAAAATACCTGAGGAGCTCCTCCAAAATGTTTTATTTCCGAGGCAATTTCTGACTGTGCAGATGCAGATGGAGAAAGTGAAAGAGTGGTTTTCCCAAAAGAATAAAAAGAATTAAAATGCTTTTTACAGACTTCATGAAGACTGTCAGGCATTTTTTAAATGACAATAAGTAGAGTCATCTTTCTTCCCACACAACAGTAATTTGTAAACCTTCCATCAGAACTCTTTGCATGTAACATAAGCTACATCCAAAAATCCAGTGAAGTCTTTACAAAGTGAACATTTTATGGATAGTTTCCCCTACTATATTTTGATAACAGAAAAGTGCAAACAATTTGGCCTTTCTCTAGTTCTAAGAGGATTTTGCTAAGATAAAATGAGAGTTCAGCAGTTGCTCAGAACTCTAATTTTAATGTAAATTTAGTGTCTTGCAATGCAGGGAAGGAAGAAGGAAGATTTTCAGGGAGATTGTAAGAACTTAATATGAAAATAACAGAACTTTATTGTTTCGGTCAATTCCTGACAAGAACTGAAATGTTTTGTTCTCCAAATCTCTTTTGACTTTATGGCATTTCACTAATATGAAGTTTATCTAATTTCCAAATATTTGTTCTAGTATCACACTGACATTGGAATATGCGTGATCTTTTTATAAATAGCAGTGCAGGTAATAAACATTAATGATTTAACTAAGAGTAAAAAATTATGGATGGCTCATCACTCATCACTATTCCAGCTCTGTCTTAATATCCCATACCTGAGGCAAGAATCCTCAAATATTTAGTTATTGATTAACAACAGCCAGCTTGAAAATATTTTGAGAAATGGAGAGCTATTGGCAATGAGGACAAGAGCACCAGAACAGGACAAGAACATCAGAACAGGGCAGGAGTGAGAGGACATTCCCATTACAGTTCTTTGTCTTATAGTATGTATAAGGCATGGAAGGAAGTGTTTTATTTTCTGATCTCCCAAAATTACCAAGCAACATCCATCCAGGGCAGATACTCCAGCCTGCCCTCCTGGTGGTGGGAGAGCAGCTCTGTCACTGCTGTGGCCCAGGCAAGGACAGCTTTGGGCTCCCTCTGGTTCTCAGCCTGCAAATTTTGGGGCCACAGAGGGTCAGGAGAGTGATGAGGACAGGCTGCACACAGTGCTGGTCTGATTCAAAGCTACACAGAGCACCTGGCACAGCTAATCTTGGACAGGCCTCCAGAGGGGTTTTCTCTGACCTGTTTTTTGTGAGGAAATAGAGAAAATGCTCAAATTTGCCATTACACCCACTTCCATCCACCTGAGAGGTTTAGGCTGTCCCTTCTCCCAGGCAAGGAAGGACCAGAAAGCCACTGTGGTCATTCCTGACATGTCCTTAAAGATATCCATGACACAGGCTCCAGAGTTTACTAGGTCCTCTATTACACATTGATACTTTTCTTAAAATTAGAAAGGACTTTTCAAAATGCGTGTCCCAAATAGCTCTCTTTTCAGTTCAAGCCTGGGACTCCTTGTTTCCACCAAAGAAATAAGATAACTCCTTGCAGTGTGTCCTGCAGTGAAAGATTGTTGTCATGACTGCTACTTTGGGCACTGTGGTGTTGAACACCAGCTGGAAATTCGACTCCAGATAAGCTCCTGCCCTTCCTCCCTGTTCTCTTCAGTTAGAGGGGGGCAAAGGCAGAGACTGAGGGCTGAGATAATTTACTGAAAGCAAACAGCAGTGGGGTGAGGAAATGCACAGTAGCAGCAGCAACCTGTTTGGATAGATCAAGATTAAACACAATCACACCTGATTCACTCTCTATGTGCCAGAACAAGTGGACAGCAATCAGTCCTTCTCTCTATTCACATCATATTTACTACACAGAAAAAGTTCCTTTTTTTCATGCAGGACCTTTATTTTTTCAAAGTGTTTCTTTTTTCTCTCTAGCCCTGCCAACATTCCTTTCACATGAAGAAACTTGAACAGATTTAAGCCCTTGTTCAGAGCACGGTTTGTAGTACAAACATGCTACAGTTATCAACGCACAATGCCCAAACACACGGGGGCAAAAACAGACTGAGCTCCCACAACCTACTTTTAGAAAATGGTACAAAAAGTAAGTGTTCTAAAAGCAGATCACTATTTTATCATGTGTTCATGAAAAAGTGGTAAAACTAGTGTTGTCTATAAGATTTAAGATATGTACTCAATAATTAAAATGTTCAATATACATATAAATTGTCCAAAATAAAATACAAATTACCTCAGCACACTTTTGCTTTGTCTGCTCAGATTCCACAGGTTAGCTTTATAACACAGCCAAGGAGACAAGATTATTATTGCAATTCCACCTGTCCCCAATGGCATGTACCCAAAACTGAGGCCAAGTCTAGCATGATGTCAAAATGGATCCACTACACAAGAACAGAATTAGCCTAACTGGCAGCACTTGATGTTATCCAGACACTCTTAGAAAAAGGAGAAAAGTTAAATTGGGCTGAATTTTTTCTAGGGAAAATATGCAAAAACGAGGTGCTGAGATTTCTGCTGAGTATTCATCTCTGAAAACTATTTTTTTAGCCTTCTCATGTAGAGTGGGATACTGCCAAGGAAGGAGATGACAGCAGTGTATACACATCTTGCATCCTAGTTCAACAATAGGATAAATTCCAAGCTCTTGGTGCACATGATTAGAGTGCAAATTCATGGGAGCCTTATCTTATGAGATGATAGAATAAACCCACACTCATTCAGATATATTCCAGTGCCATTCCCAAGAGGGTCTTCTAAGAGAACAAAAATCTCTTTTTGTTTGCATGTGGCCACTCATATTAGTTTTTAAGCTGTCTGAGTTTTTGTGGAGACTGGTTTTCTGCATAGCATGTCTGAAATAGGAGCTGTTTGGAACAGAGTACTGGGTTGGATTTTTCAAGATTGTTTAGATTTATCCTTAAACAAAAAAAAAGAAAACAAACCAAAAAAGAGTAGGCTATTCACAATTAAACTGGCAGAGAAGGAGATCTGAACCCACAATACACTGAGTTTTTTGGTGGCCATGGTTCCATTAGTTCCATTAGTGGAGAGCTAGGTTACTAAGACAAAAAAGATTGTCACCACTAAATGATTTAATGGATGATTTCTGTTTCTCTCCATTCAATTGCTGAGTCATCCCTTTTAGTGTCCATAAGGTTTGTTAAGGTCAGAGCTTCCTTCTGGTGTCATGTTGCAACTGAATTGATTCATGTAACAGTTAACAAGAAACTCATGAATAGCTGTTTTTCCCCTGAAAGAGATATTTAAGTGAGGACACTCAATTTAATTTGGGCAGATTTATCAAGAATTCAGGACCAAGAGGAAAAAAAAGGAAAAGGAAAACAAGAAAGGAAAAGTTCCTGTATTCCCTGGCAGATAGATCTGTAATGACTAATTGTGTCTGATGGTTGTAGTAGCATTTTGCCAAGCTATACATGAGATCATCCTTTAACATTTTTAGGAGGGCACAGGTGAGTTCAGAGGGAGCTGTGCTAAGCTTCAGTATTCCGAACACAATGCCACAGTACAGGCAGTAGAAGGTGCTCTTGTAACAGCAAAGCTTGATTTGACCAGCTCAGAATCCTCCTGCCCCTCATGCATCCTGTGTTGCAAAAGCCACAGAGCCAAAGGATTGCACAACCTGATTGTTTTTAATCGAGCAAGACCAGCTTTAGCCACACTGAAGTGGATAAAGAGGGAATTCCTTCATGGTATAGGGACTTACCCTGTTGCCTTTTTTCCCTCTCTCTACAGCCTTATCCCACAGCTCTGGAAGTTCTGACAGCTCTGATGATGCAGATTATTTCTCTATTTAAATATATTTAAAAAGTTAATTTCTATTAAATATGGTTTACCTACATAGCAATTAGGACAGGTGAGTGTGAAACAACTTTTACTGCTTTACAGTGTCAGATATTGGGAAACCTCTTGCTGCAGTCTTCAGGAAAGGGAGCTGAGCTTTTTCCTGAGCAGCTGTTAATGGTGAATGAGAGAAAACTCAACAGTTTTTCAGTTGTTTTAGCATCCTGTCTGTTTTCATCTGAACATTGCAACTAGAAGAGAGCCAGCACTTTCCAAGCCCTTTCAAATGCCCAGGTAAAACAGAGCATCAAATTGTGAAAAGGATATTGTGAGTGGACAGTTGTTGATGGTTCTGGTGCCCATTGTTGGGACATGGATCTCAGCACTCACAGAATGAGGTCTGTGGAAGGGAAACAGATAAGTAACACAGGTTCACTTACCTGGAACATTTGAAAAAAAATTTAACATTTCTCTTTAGACATTAATGGATGAATTTCAATTTGTCCCTTCAAGACTTGAAAGAACTTATAGCTGTTACTTGCTAAAGGAAGGCATATTGTACTTCTTACTATGCCCTGGAAATGACTGTGTGTTTTCACTCACATCTTAGTATCAGTAAACCAATACTACTAGAATTATTCTTTAAATAAGTCCTATCTATGGATTTTTATAGTTCATGGTGATTCCCAATCTGAAGAAGAGTAAGTGCTAGTGAGATTTCACCCTGAAATTTAAAGGAAGAATTATCTCGAGTATCTTTTACAGTAGTGTTTCCTGATTAATGACAATATTAACAGCCAGACAAACCGACAGGGCACATGCTGTAAGAAGCCTCAAGCATTGCACATATTGATTAATACATAAGAACTTGTGAATGTTTAGAAGAAAAAAGGAAATTGATGTTTTGAAGTCACAAGAACAAATTTGCTTTCTTTTGTGTTAATTGTGATTCCTTATTTAGAGCCCACTATAGTTGTGCTCATTAGTGATGACTGAAAAGCTGTGCCAACAAGTTTCCATTTAAAAAAAATCTAAATAAAAAGAAGAGAAGAAGTGATGTAGAATTACATTATCAAATACCTAGTTGGTTATTTCTGAAATGTGCGTTGCAAGGCACAGAATTCCAGAGATTATCCCTGTAATAGTTTTGGCCTTTAAGCTGGCACAGTAACGCACACACACTCAGACTGAACCACCAGACAGCTTGATGCTTTGTTTGGATGAACATTTGAATACATGACAGGTAAAAATGATTAATTCACCCAGAGAATATCCCTTTCTTCTAAAGCACAACCACACTTGTTACAAGCCTAGTCACTGCAATTATACATTCTAGAAGCTAAAATTATCATGCACTGATAAAATCACAGGATGGTTTGAGCTGGAAAAAACCTTAAATATAATCTGGTTTCAACCCCTCTGCCATGGGCAGGGATGCCTTGCACTAGATTTTGTTGATGCTTAAAGTATCACGAATTTATGGAAATGATGCAGTGCCCTGACATGGCAGAGCCCCTGCTGCCTCAGAGACAGGACCAGTAGGGACCAGTGTGTTCCCATGCTCTCAGCAGCTTCCATTTGCTTTTTCCCATGTGTATTCCTCACACAATTCACTCCTTAAATGGCTCTGACATTCCCCCAGCAACCTCTCTCCCTACATCCCGTCAGAGAATTGTCACCGAGGCAAAAGAGCCAGGCTGGGTTTTTTCTTAGATGGATTTTTGGCAAATGGGCAGACAGTTTTGAGCTCAAATGTTATGAACTGCAGTTGCCAAGTCACAAGGCATTTTCCTGATCTTCTTGCTCCTCTCTGCTCTGATACAGAGATTTAGGTGCAGCTTCTTTGTGATGCTGCATTCTCTAGAGGCACATTGCTTGCTGTCACCTTTGCCAGGTGACCTCGCATCTTGGGCCTATAACATCCTCCTCCTATTCCTGGAAAATTTGTTTTCATCATCCAAGTGCCTGGGAAACCAATGTGGTTCTAGTGCATCCAGTCCTAGCAGCAGACAGAGGAGTTTCAGGAAGATTCATTGGCCTTTTCAAGCCACACATGATGTTTTCTCTGAGTGGACATAACTGCACTGATCAGAGGCAGACAGGAGCCAGGAGAAAGCAAGCACTGTGCAAACCCCACATACATTTATGTCATGGATCCTGATGTCCAGAACCCTCTTCGACCTCATATTCCCCTTCCTTATAAACACAACCTGCCAGCCGTGCTCCACCAGGCAATGCTTTTGCAGTGGGACCTCTGGGGCATAGATGACATCATTAAGATATCCCAAAAAACAGGCAGACTTTTCATCTTCACATCTGGAAGCTCTAGGCTTATGCTTGAAAGTCCCCTGATGTCTCCCAGAAATGCAGGTTTGCTGCCTCTCCTTTCTGTTTTCCAAATTTGACTTTCAAATGAGCAGAGCAGTAGGAGTTTTATTTTGTGCTGGATCTGGGCATGTCCAGTTCAGCACTTCGTAATTAGTTAGCTGATTTCACAGAACACTGCATGTGGTGTGCAGCAAGTGATTGCAAAATGGGTTATAAATGAATCCATAAAAATGTGGAGCTTTGGCCCTTGATGGATTTCCAAACAAAAGCCTTGGATGATGAATATTATTTTGATTTTTAACACCTGTAAAAAATTGAGATTTATTTCTCCTCCACACTCCTGGCCTGGAGATTTATTTTGCTCATATTACAATCAGGCTTATCTGGGGTATAAGGTTTAACTTCTGGTTAAGTTTCCAGATGCAATTACTGTTTTAAGATGGGTGGTTGTACCTATTCCAGTGATGCTGTGTTGCTTCAGCAGATTTTTAATTCTCATGCATACATTTATTTTGTGGTTTGTCTTGGCCTTACAGGAAACATTCTTCATGAATCTCTTGAAATCCCAGCAGCCTTCATTCACCTTTATAGGGCTTTTACATGCATTCTTATAGGAAAGAATTCCTGACAGGCTGTAAGAAGTCTGATAATTTTATTTCTGATCTAGACATTTGAGTTGTGCAAGTGTGCTGTAAGAGGCTCTCCTTTATTTCCCTATTCCTTTCTACCCAATTGGCTCAGAGAGCTTGCAGTAATTACCACATGTGATATCTGAATTTCGGACTCCCCCGGTACTCACTAGAGTGAATTGATGTCACTACAGTGACAAAGTAGACTCTTTTGTTTGCAATTCTTTTGTTTTAACATGCTTTTTATTTTAATATATTTTTGTTCTCCTCTTGCTTTCAAACTATTCCCAGCAATTAGAGGAGAACATGGTAAATTTGCTTCTGATTTATGGAGCTTGAAATAATTTTCTCCAGTGGAAATTATCCTGCTGGTTGTATGGTCAGCACGTGTTAAACACTTACTCTGTAAAAGCACTGCTAAGCTCATTAAACTCAGGAGAAAACCCCCAAGAATTAGGGAGAAGTAAAAGTAACAATGTTAATTTAGAATAAATGGAGGGTTCAGTCTGTTTTAAAATGGATGACTTAAAAATATCTGCAGGTGGATAGGAGGCTGGATATGCCCTGGCTGTGTGCTCTGGGAGCCCAGAACCCCATTCTAGGATTCCATTTTAATTACTGCATTTATTTAAAGTAGGGACTTTCTTCTCCATGATTGGGCATTCTTTTACTTTTTAACAAAAGAGTATCTTTGCTTTTCTTCAATTTTATTTTAAAATGCTGTATGTTAACTGTTGATTGCTTATCTTGGAAAACAAGCTTAAAAAAATATCCAAAACAAAAAGGTTTTGTGCAACCCTTTAGAGTGAGGATACCAAGAGGGTGACCTGTAGTCTTTAATTAATAGACACAGTTTGCTATTTATTGACTTGTAGATTTAATTGGTTGTGCTGTAGGAATTCCAGGAGTAACTGAAGATTTAAATTCCTCCAAAAATATGTTGCCAAGTTGTCCTGCCTCAAATCTGCAAGAATGTTTTTGTTTATTCAGCCTTTAGAGTGCTTCATCCACATATTTCTAAGTGGAGCTGATCTGGGTTTTTGCTGAGGGAAAAGGTTCTCTCCAGACCTTGATCAGAGCCAAACCACACATGCTTGTGTGCAGATGGATGTACAGGAGGCAAATTCAGTCTCCTGAGGCAAGGAGGGAGCACTGATGCTGCTTGGTTCAGGTGCAGTGTGAACTTGCCTCCTGAGTGGCTGTACAAAGAGGAGAGCTGGCTTTTTTCTGAGAGTTTCATTCCATGGCTAAAGGGATTGTACCGGAGTGTCCAGTTCAGAAAAAAAGTGAGAACTCAGAAGCCAACGTGGCTTGAGTTGCATAGAAGTTCTGTGATTTGTTTTCCAACCTGAACAAGCCCCAGAAGGTGTCCTGTGGAAATTTCAGCAGAATTGTGGCACAGTGTTCCTACCTGGGTCACCTCTAGTAGGAACCAAGGAAACAAAGGAGCTTGTAGAACTTGTGGAGATGGACTTGTTGGCAGTACTGCTGCCACCTCCCTTTCATCCAGCCACTTATGGGGGCCTCAGCATTAGTGGCTGTGATTTGTGCCTCCTGTGCTGCTTTGCTGGCTGATTTCTGCAGTCTCACCTGAACACCCATTTCCTTGGAGTCACCTTTTTTCTAATTTTTTACCCCTGCTCTTCCCTTTCTACTTCATCCCTTTGTTTTTGTCACCCTACCAAGACAAGAGATGGGCAACCTGTGAACAGCAGATCGTAAAATCACAACAGAATTTGCAGAACAGGACTTTCTAACATAAAGTGCCTTTACTTGTTCTGGTTTTGAGCTCTGTCTTGTGGGAAAAACTGCACTTGCATTTGTGTTTTTTCAGTTATCCCTTTTCCTGTCTTTGGAGAGCTGCCTGCTCTTCTCATCATTCCAACACTGCTTTTCTCCCTGTTTCTCCCTGTACATTGCTCTGCTTTCTCAGAGTGCTGTGATATCTCTGCACTGTGATGAGGTGGAGTGGGACACTTCATAACAAAAGACAAAGTTGTGTCGGGTTCTCTCGGCCAGGCTTGGTTGCAGGATTGGTGAGAGAAACAAATTTGAAACCAGGATGTATCTAGATGGGTCTAGACTTCAGCAACTGCTGAACAAGCAGGAATTTCTGCAGAGATACAAAAAAGCAGTTTATGTTTCACGTTTCTTATGAAAATGGCAAAAAGTCCAAATCAACTAAACAAGCTCCCTAAAGCAATTCCTGATATTTATAAAAATACTAAGACATCAAGTTGCAAAATTAAGCACCTGGTTTAGGAAGT
This sequence comes from Molothrus ater, assembly GCF_012460135.2. Lineage (NCBI taxonomy): Eukaryota > Metazoa > Chordata > Aves > Passeriformes > Icteridae > Molothrus > Molothrus ater. The sequence continues at coordinate 114,226,490 of NC_050479.2, forward strand.
GCCAGTCATAAGATTTCCTGGCCAATCACAATACCTCTGAAATATGAATTCTGCAAGAATTCTGGCTCATGTCTCATTTGCATGTGAAACACTGCAAAGAAGTTCCATATTTCACTTATATGTGCGAAAGAAGAATGTTTGTTTTTGCAAATTAATTGTTCATCTCACACTAGTTGAAGAAAACTGCACGTGTAGGCTCCTAGACCTTGCCTACAGGAAGGGAGAGTTTATTCCCCATCCCAACTGAGCAGCTTTGCCTTGGTTTGCACAGAGGAACCTTCAGCAAATTCATATTAACCACATTTAAAAGACTTTTGACTGAACTGGGGCCCTGGCAAATGTTGCCTCCAGAATCTCAGGATGGCTCAGGCTGGAAAGGGCATCTGGTGCCGCCTCTCTGCTCCAACATCCCAGAGCACAGGGCACAGGAGTGTGTCCAGATGTTCTGGAATATCCCCAGTGAGTAAACCCCACAGCCTCTCTGGTCTCTGCTCAGGGCTGGGCAGAAGTTGTGCCTCCTGTGCAAGGGAATTGGTGACTTCAGTCCCTGCCTGTGGCTCTGATGCCATTGCTGGGCCTGGGGCAGAGCCTGGCCCTGCTAAGAGGCCCCCCCTGCACACAGGGACACCCAGGAACAGAAGGGACACCCAGGGCTGAGTTCCCCTGTGAGTACAATATCCCCCCTACCATCACAGGCCTTCCTCAGAGCAAGCTGTGACACTGGACCAGACCTGGATCATCGACATCCAAGGACATCCTGAGGACTCCTGAGCTGGCTGCTGACTGTGTTTGACTCTGTGGAGTTTGTCCAAGCTGGGATCCTGATCTCTCATGGCTGCAGCAGATCAGTAACGCTCTGCACTGGTTTGCTGGCGCCTCCTCCAATTTGGAGCCGTGCCCAGCTGTATAAAGTCCCCAGGACTTTTTGTTCAAACTGGCAGGGGTTTTGCCTTTTTTAACCATTAATCACTAAATTGTGCAAAGTGGAGAGTGGGAGACAGGGCATTGTATAGCCCCAGACATAATAAATAGTTTACCAAGGATATTGCGTGAAGTCACATGGACAATTCTTTAGTTATTTATCTTTACTACGCACCAGCTGAGAGCAGACTGGAGTGCATTTGCTGACAAGATTTGTGTGCCATCAGGAAAACATTTTACAGACCTACCACAATAGTCCAGATATTATGCTAAGAATAATAATGACAGCACTAACAGAGTACCTGAAGAAGTCCTTCTAGCCAGGGGATGCTTTCAGGTGCACAGATGGAAAAGATAACAAATATGCCTCATCAGGAAAAATTTGAGAGCCAATTAAAATATTTTTCCTTTGCAAAGACTGTGATTTGGCAGCTGATTTTATAAATGTTCTTTAACTCAAACAAAACTGTTTTCCATTAAAAAACTCTTATTCTTTTGCTCTCAAGTTGCGTAAGACAAGCCTGAGACAGACATTTTATTGCTGAAGTCTGTTTAAATTTATCTTATGACTAATTGGGCTTTGATTAAAGTATAATAAAACATTAAGTGTCTGTAGGCTGAGTCCAAAAACTACTTTTCCTTTTTTGCAAAAGATGATTTTTGAGCGTGTGTGACTCAATATTTCAGTGCTCTTTAGTCTAAGGAACTCCTGGTACTGTAAGTACTTGCAAATGACACTTGAAATTTGTGGTTACTCGTAGTGTGTAGCAATTTGTGGTTACTTGCAGAAGAAAACCTCCACATAATTTACCCAATTGCTGTGCTATCTTTATAAAAGATTACCATGGTTTGATTAGCTTGTAAGAAAGAGCAAATCTTTACTCTCAGGGTGGGAGCTGGGAACTCCACGTCTCCAGGACTGTGAAGGATTGGAAATGTCTCTTGCTCTGAGCATCTGCCATAAAATCTCCTGACTAAGCCCCTAACTCAATGTTTATTGCCATTTATAGTCTGCTTGCAGTTGCCATAAGATGAAGGGTGTCTATTTTGGTTTCCTGCTGTTTTCTAATAAATAAAGAAAAGGATGTAAATAATACAAATAAATATTTATTTCTTCCACCCTCACCTGCCCTCACTGAAATAAAACTGTGTCCCAAATGGAGGAGCTGGACTCAAGGTCAATACAGTATTTGGGATACTGCTTGACCTCTCTTCTATTATTTTTGCATCTTTTATTGACACTTTGGTTTATTTTTCTGACTTTCTCATGGGACTGATATTGTGCCAGTAGTAAGGCTATACTGACCCATTCAAATGCAGTTTTCCAGCTCTGCCCACTGCTAGTATCCATCTGCAGTGGGTTTTTAGATGTGCTGCTGTCCAAAAAGCTCAACCAGGCAGAACAAAAATCTCTGCCCCAAAACTTGCAACTGTGAAAGTGTCAATTCATTCCATACATTGGAAGAGCAATTAAAAAATTTAGATGCACAACCAGAATTTTTATTTCCTCCATTCTCTGGAGTTGTTTTTTTTACCAGAAGGGAAAATGTGCTGAAAGGCCTTCTACATTACTGACTCATACTCTGAACAATAGCACAGAAAATATGGCATGATATAGTTTCATGCCTATGTAACAGCAGCTTTTATGGAATTTTGTTGAGTCCACAAGACAGATTTGTCCATCTTCCAGTTCTGCAGGCTTCTGATCTTCTTGAAATTCAAGCTGCATTCCCCTCGACTTCTTCCTGTCACGACAACTTCCCACCAGCCAAACCGTGTCTTGTCTCAACCAGAGTCATTTATGCAAGCACACATTCTTCAGATTCTGTTTCTGGTTAATCTTTCTCATTCCTTGTCTTGCAGAGGCTGTCTGGAGAGACAGGATTATGGCCCTGGATTTGGAACATATTGATACATGATGCAGAACAGAAATCCATTAACTCACAATGCAGAACAGCAGAACATACGGAAACATGATGCAGAGCAGAACTTATTGTTCCTTAATGGATGTGGCTTTGCAATACTCAGAAGGGGCAGAAATAAGAAGAAATATCCACTTCAGGAAGAAAAAAGTATTATGACTCGTAATATCTGCAGTAATATATGGTTTTTACAGATCTGCTTGCCAGAGCACAAGCGCAGATCTTGTTACATGTTAGAGTGGCAATCACATGTAATTTAGAGGCTAAGGTGGGGTAGTCCAAAGAATGGCATCACAATAACTAAGTTTGCTCATCTCATTATACACTTCTGTAATGCCAAATAACCTTTATTCTTTTGAGTTTCCCAGCAAATCTGTTAAAAGCATGATGATGATCATGCCGAAATTGCAAAATTCAGGTTTCAAAGGTGGTTTTCCTGGAAGTGTTTCCTTCCGGGCAGCAGGTTGGTCTGTGTGATATTGGGATTTTTCTTGATCTGCAGGATGTTGCTCCTCAAAAGCCAGAGATTATTCTGGTCTGTGTACTGGAAGTTTCACTTGCTGACTCATTGAAGGCAAGGAGCATTGCACAGCATTTTAAGTGTATGTTTCCTGCATCCTCAGGATTTTGCAAATCCCAGGATCACAGAATGGGTCAGGCGGGCAAAGACTTTTGAAAGGTATCTAGTCCAGCCTCCCTGCCGAAGGAGTCTACCTTCACTGACTGCTGACTCCCACTAATGATGCCCTTAAACCTTGTGCCAGCATTTGCAGGAATATTTAACACATGTGAAGGTGGATTCTGCAGCTTTTCATTGAGGGACATGATTTTTCCTCAGTGTCACAGAGTAGTCTGTCAGAAAAATGGGGTGTGGGATGGGCTGAGTGTCACCTTACTGACTGTCCTCTACAGTTTGCAGCCTCACAAAAAATGTGACATCATCTTACTCCTCATTGCTCAGCATCTGAAATCTCTTGATATGACCAATGTTTTTGTAGGATTGGTTTACTTGTTGGACTCATCCCTTGAAGGTGAGGAGTTTGAAGTGTGATGTGTACTGTGCAAATATCACTGTGCAAAATTCATGCACTCTCCCTTTTCCCTGTTTTGCAGCCTGATTTAATAATGGAGACAGGGAGAAGTCTGGCCAGTGCAGAGTATCAGACAAGGCAGGCTGAACGGTCCTGTTGGAGAAGGTGTCTGTGAAAGCCAGTTAATTTATGGGGGGCATGTCAAAGTGCTAAGGAAGGGGAAACAAAGCTGAATCAAGAAAGCAGAGGGAGAAGGAGCAGTCCTGAAAGCAGTATGTGATTTTGGCCTTGCAAAAGTATGAAAGTTGACAATAGAGAGAAAAATCTTTGTAGCTGTGAAGAGCTGAGTGGCTCTAAATGGCTCATTTCATAACAGAGAGGTCTTTGAGAGGCAGCAAACACAGAAGGAAAGCAGTGAGCAGAAAAGAATATAAAGAATGAAGGGAAGAGGGTGAGAGAACTAGGAAAAGGGAGCAACATGAACACTAAAGAGAGAATTAAGAGTTAAGTAATTCCATTTAAGTGGGTGAAACTGAAAGTGATAAGACAGCACTGAGAGTCACCAGCTGGAAAGAACTGATGAGATAGAAAAATTGGTGTATCCGAGCTGCATATTTAGGATGTAATTTAATTATTTTACTGCTTTATCATAGTGCACTATTATCATATTGTTCTAAGCAAAGTTAGAAACTTGAATTTTTTGCTTGGTATTCCTGAAGATTTTCTTTTGGCACTCAACCTTTGTCATGCTCAAATAACAAACAAAGCATCTTGCCACGTAAATGCACACATTTATCATCAAACCCTCTTTTAAAGTCCCCTGTGTTTCCCATATTGGAATAAGAGGTAGAATTTGAAGCTGGAGCCCACAGTACTGCTGGTACAAAACATAACAGGGTGTGACCAGAGATTTTTGGCTCTCACTGCATCCATTGGAAGATTTACTGTTGACGTCAATGGGAGGAGAGTTGGGCCCACGGTAGGAGCTACAGTAGTAAAAACAATGCATTTGACTTCTTTAGCTGTATCTCTGCTTGCCAGTGGCCCTTTGGGCACTGCATGTAAATGAAGACAAAACAAAAAAAGAGATTAAAATGTCTCTGATTCCAGCAGATTTAGAACAAACAGTGACAAATCAAAGTATGCAGTGGTGCAAACTGAGTCATCACACTGTTTAGGGCAGGCCATCCCACACTCCCATGAAACCACTGCCTGCTTAGGGTTTTGCTAGCATACAAATCAGCACAAAAAGGTGGATATTAATAAAAGAGAGTATTTTTAGGCGTTCAAATCAACCAGAGTCAGTCAAATTCTTTGCCCCAGCCATGTGCTGCTAAGCAGTGTCAGATGCTCACACATACACAAATTGACATTTACAAGGCACGCTGTGCCTAGTGCCAAGTTAGAAATAAATTGCCTCTTCATAGGTTCACCAGAGTCTCCTAAGTACACTAGAGCCTCCTAAGATTCATTTACTGTTTGCTGCTGGAGGGATTGGACTGCTCCTGGGCAGAGAATGAAAATGCATTCAGGGCAGCATAAGGGAAACTGCATGAAATTAAGTGCAATAACTGCAAAGCTGCAGTTTCAAGGGGTAATGTTTTGGGTGTGCTGCATGTGGAGGATTAGGTTTGACTGTAATTAACAGCAGTGTGGGCTGCATAATTAACTCTGCTGGAATGATGCTGGAAACCAACTAAAATAAATACCAGCAGCACTTACCTGGGGAGTGTAGAAGAGGCTTTGCTTGTAAGGAATTCAGCCCTGAAAGGATTTCCCTCAGCTGCTGACTGCTGGTGGGTGTCTCCAAGAACACAGTCTTTTGATGCTGGAGGAAGCTGAAGGTCCTCATTTTGCCTCTTCACTTGTCCAGGTCCAGTGTGATATTAAGTTCTGTGAGTCCACCTGAGAAAAAATCCATGCACATTTATAGGACAAGAGGAAGGAGAACCTCACCTGTTTGGATGAGGCATTGGTCAAAAATCCAGTGTGCTGTCACTTGGCTGTCTGATACAGTTCATGGTAGCTCAAAAGAAACAAAAAATTCACTTGGGCAGTGCTGCACACCAATATGGGACACAGCAGCTCTGAGCTTACATCTCAGAGCTAGCAAAGCTTTGTCTAAATCCCTTCCTGAAACCCTGAGAGCCAGCTAAGCCCACACCTACCAGCTTTTGTCCTCCTCCTTGGACTGTTTTCCTTCCTGAAAAGGTGCAGGCCTGACTTTGCTGGTGAGGCCAGCTCTCAAGAGCATTGTCTTTCTGCAGATAATTATAGAATGGGTTTGGACAGTTAAGAAGGATGATGTCTACCACATGGTGCTGTAACAATTAACAAGGGAGCCAAAGAAGACAAAGCTTTACCACAGACTCCCCAAATGAGGCAAGATGGTGCCTGTGGTGAGAGGTTCTGTTCCCTGACACAGTAACTGAAAACACTGCAAGAGGAAGAAGGACAGAGGCCTTATTTGTAGTCATCTTTCTAAAAAAGAGCTACAGATACATGGCTGCTGGCTTGTCTGGTTCTTGAGCTGTGTTGGTGCCAGCAGCAGTTATCCTTTGGTTGTGATGGTCTCTCCTGACTGAGGGAAGGTTTCTAGGGAGAAATATGATCCTCTCTTGGGCTAGTTCCTACATATGGGAGAAATCAGACAAGATTTAGGACACCCAAGCCCCTTTGGGTGAGAAGGGTTTCAGCTCTGTGCCTGTTTATTCCAGTTTTGTCAGTGGGTCTAATGTAAGGTGTTGTTTCACCCTGGAAACCTTGCTGTGTTTGCTTCTGTAGTTCCCAGAAGCTTCAATAATGCTTCCAGGAGTGTTTATCCTGATTAAAACTGGCCTATGCAGCTTCAAGCCCTGGTATGAAGTGCTGTGAGCATGACCTTGTCTTGGCTTTAGCAGTGCCAGTGCTGCCAGTCATGGCTGGGGGGGCTGCTCTGGGTTTTAAGCAAATTCAGAGGTCTCCAAACACTGCTCACTACCTCACAATAGTGATAGGTGAATCTCTCAGTCTTTAGAAAATGCTTGTGGTTTAAGGGCTTGTTGTAAAGACAAATGAGAAATAAGAAATGGAATGAGATACTGTTCTCTCCTATTCATGGCTGTGGGAAAAGAAGTGCTTTGGGAACAGAAGGCAGAGCTGGGAGAGCTCCTGCAGGCATGGTACCCCCTCACCCACACAGCCATACAACTCTGCTTTAAATACGCTGCTTTAAAATATTTACCCTCTCTTGGGGGTCAGAAATTTGGATTATCTTGTGGGAAAAAGAAAGGAATCTCTTGAGGGACATGTTTCCCTCCCTTTGCTTTTCCTGTGCAAGAACTGGATGTTTTGTAGGCAGAGTTTGTTCAAAATGCCTACTAAGGCAGCCTTCCTATAGCTGCCTTAGTAACTGTAACCAAATAGCTCCCACTTTTATCAGCAAGCTTTATGTGTTTAGGGATAGGCATTAAACTACAATTTGGTGTGAATGTCAGGTGTTGATGAAGAGCAGATCCCAGATAGGGCAGCAAGGACATTTCATCCAGGCTGTGTTGGAAGTGCAGGAGTGGAGCTGTGTGGGAGACTCTTGGCTGAATTTATTGCTCCAGGCCAGCTCGAGTTGCTGATTCCCTGTAACTTCAGCTGGAGTCATTTCATGTGCTTGGGCATGTGGCTCCAGTCTGCCCTCAGAAACACCTCTCTTAGCATGGTGACCTTAATTCCCCCCTTCTATTCTCTCATGTTAAAAATAAGGAGGAAAGAAATCCAGCTTTTATTGGCAGAGTGCACTCTGCTTGTGCCACTTGTCTTTGGGGCACTACACCCACACTGAGCTCCCAGTGCTTGGGTGTGGGAAGCCTGAGCAGGAGCATTTGCCCAGGCATCAGGAGTGCAAGGTCTTGAAAGGATTGTTGGGACATGTCCCTCTTAGTTTGGGTCAGCCCAAGTGTCCTGGGTTAGGAAACAGGCCTCACTCTTTCTTCATCCTCCATGGAGAGAGGGAGAGATGATGACTTCGGATATTTCCCAGCTTTTGTGCATGCTCTTGCTTTGAATTGTTCTTTGGAAGCATGCACAGCATTTATGGCATTGGCAGCTGTGACCTGTTCATAAGAGGAGCCCCAGTTTGTCTCCGTTTCACACTGCAGGTGCAGGAGACATTCAGTGCCCTCAAGCACAGGGTGTGATCCTTGGGGTGTCTGTGCAGGGCCAGGAGCTGGGCTCAGTGATCCTTGATGGCATCTTCCAATTTAGGGTATTCTGTGCTTCTACAATTCCAAATTTCCTGGATGCAACCAATGGATACAGTGAAGAGTCACACACTGTTCTGCTGGAAGAAATGTGTGCAACTTTACAGTGCCCTAACAAAGTTAATTCCCCTCAGAGGCACGCTCAGATGTCCTGCACAAACCACAAGATGTCAGTCTGGCTACATGAAAATTCAAGCACAGTCCTGCCCAGGCTCATGCAGTATTTTAAACTCTAATATCTCTGGTAACACAATCTCTTCATATACCACTACAATTTGTCCTGCTACACAGCCATAAATCTTCTTTCTCTTTGCAGTGACTCTTTCACATAGGGCAAAATATTTAAGATAAAAATGATGTCAGGGAATGTAATTTACCTCTTGTTAAAAATAGTTTTTAATACTGAAGTGTCCTTGATCTTTATGTTCTGGCTCTGGTTTTGCTGTGCTAACACTTGCAAGGACACACACTGGCAGGTGGGATTAGTTGTACCCTTACAAACCATTTCCTTGAAGCACTTTGTGCAGAAAGCACTTTAGCTATTAAACAAGTAATGGGTCACTTTTTCTCCATGTTTCCCTATTTGACTGATGCGTGTGCTACAGTTTAAATTTCCACATGCATTCCCTCAGACCTTTGCTCTGGAAATTAAATGGAGCAAGTCCAGGGGAGGCCATAAAGATGATCCAAGGGCAGGAGCATCTCTCCAATGAAAATCAGCTGAGACAGAGCTGGGGCTGTTGGTCCTGAAGAAGACAAGGTTCCAGGGAGACCTCAGAGCCCTTTCCAGGGCCTAAAGAGACTCCAGGAGAGCTGGAGAGGGACTGGGGACAAGGGATGGAGGGATAGGACACAGGGAATGGCTCTAAACTTAAAGACAGTATGTTTAAGTTGAATATTAGGAAGAAATTTTTCCTTGTAAGGATGGGGAGGCCCTGGCACAGGTGCCCAGAGAGGCTGTGGCTGCCCCTGGATCCCTGGCAGTGTCCAAGGCCAGGCTGGACAGGGTTTAGAGCATCCTGGGATAGTGGAAGTTGTCCCATGGATGACAGAGGGTTGTAACTAAATGATCTCTAAGGTCCCATCCAACACAAACTCTTTTTTCTTTCTTCTTTTTTTTTTTTCTTTTTTTTTCCTGTGTGTGTGTGTGGTTGGTATCTGGGGAACTGCAAGAGCTCAGCCCAACTTCATCAGCAGTAGGGCTCGATCTTAGTTTTGAAATCCTTCTTGCTGATTTCCTCCATGTGACATTTTTCCTGGCCACGTGCCTGTGTAAGATTTGCCTCTGGCCCAACCCCTGCCTCCTAAGAGGCTCCTGGGTCTGTTCCTAAGCCCTGTGACTTGACCAGGCACTGGAAGAAGCCTTTGTCCCTTAAGGTAAAGCCATTCCCCCTCTGAATCACGGGGCTGTAGGAGGATGGCTGAAGGCAGGACGTGGTCCATGTGCTGCTAATGAGACAGAAATCTCTCAGAATGTGACAATCACTCTAATAAATTTCTTGGGATTGTGGATCTTTTCAGGCTCGTTCTTTATTTCAGATCAAATCCTACCAAAACTATTTATATTTCTCTGGTGATAGATGTTAGGCGATATGTTCAATTAAAACCCTGTTTTAATGGTGTAAGTGTAGCTAAACAAATTTAAAACAATTCCCATGTGTAGTTAAGGCATCCTGCACAACTTCTAAAGGGGTCTTATTTCTCAGAGTATTACAAATCTTCTGGGTTAATAAATATGTTTCTCTTGGTATCTGACATTCAATTTCAATTGGCAAAGACAGTGGAGTAGTGAGATAAAGCAGAAAGTTTAAAAAAAAAAGCTGGAGAAAGAATAAACACAATCTTGAAAAGGAGGAATATTTTGACTATTTTAGCATGATAATATTAGTGGAAAAAAAATCTGCCTGCCACTGAACACTCCTAGTGTTTACAGGGAGGATCCTGCTGCCAATGTTGATGTGAGCCTGCTCATGGAGAAATCCAAATATTGTCCGGCAGCTGCAGATGGCAGTGCAGGACTGTGCATAGAGAGATGGCAGTTCTCAGGAGTTGGGTCTGGTCCAGTTTTGTAACTAAACTTACTCACTCTTTGCTACTATGATGAAACCCTACTGTAATCCAGGCTTGCTGCTGGTGTTGCTCACTCTTGAGGAGATTGCAGGTGATTTTCCCTCATGGTACAATTTTCCTTCCAGGCAAGTGTAATAAATGGTAACAGCTGAAAAGTGCAATATACTTTAGTAAAGGATATAAAAAGGAATTTAGATATTTTTCATTGGGCTACCACTGCTCCATACATTCCTATTTCTGACTATTTTCACTCATTTTCTGGGGTAAAAAGCTGTTGCTGTAACAGAGCATGTTGGGAGACTGAAAAGAAGACAGGGCAGCTATCTGCCCAGGCTTTGGCACACCTTTAGGTTTCCTCGTAAAAACCTTCTGAGATGTGGCTTGGGGGTTCAGAAGATGAATGAGTTCTCATAAGGACGACTGAAAACAAATCTAGGCCTCGATGTTGCAGCCATGTGTTTTAGCAGTCTGAGTTCAGGCCCTGCATAGGATCAGTCACATGCAGAAAGTATTTATGGAACTGATTCCCATGATGGAATACAAAAACCAGAAGACCCTGCTTCCAAATAACAAAATAAGATGCATTACATTTTTCTTGCATAGGATACATTAATTATAGAGTTATAGTAAAATTGGTGTTTAAGAGACCTGAATTTGAATTCCAATTCTTTCAGAGTTCTTTCTGTGACCTTTGTGCAGGGCAGTGAGGTGTAATAGAAAGCAAGGCTCTTGGAGACAGTCCCGTCAGCCTGGAATACTGATTATTTGGAATATTGATTATTTGGAATACTGATTATTTGTTTCTAATGGGACTGGAAGTGGGAGATAAATTCCCAAGGATCTGTGTGCGTGACCTCTGATGTTCTGCCACTGCAAGCATGGTGAGGCCTCGTAGCTGCCTCATTTGACCCAAAAGTATAAAAAGCTGCAGGGAACCCCCCACACCCTGTGAAAGGTTTTGTGCTCTGTGTATGTCCCCCTCAGCCAGTGCAGTGACATCTCTGGTGCTCTCCCTTTCCCAAAGTGCTTCCAGTGGGTGTTGGGAAGGCCAGGAAGGCACCAGGCCCAGCCAAGCCTTTGACGGCGCCTCCACCTACAAGAAACCACAATTTGTGACTGGGACTGGTGCTTGGAGAAGCCTCACTTTTGTTGGACAGGGAGATTTTTGTGAAGCCAGAGCCAGGATCGTGTGGTTTGGAAGAGGCTTTTGGGAGATTAGCAGCAAATCAGTAGGTTTCTCAACTGCCTCTGACAGCTATGACTAGGAGGGACAACAGCCTGGGGTTTAGGAGAGTCAGGATTATGTCCCTTGATCTTCTACTTTCTCCTCTGTGACTCCAGGGCATGGGACTGGAGCCCAGGTGAAGATCCAAGAACCAGAGCCTGGGAGGAGAGCAGAGGAAGAAGGTAAAAGTTGTCATCAGGCCAGTTTCAGTGCAGGTGTTACCGCGACCTCAGAGGTGCTCCTTGGTGGACATCTGCACAGTTGAATTCTCAAGGGAGTCAAGTTCCTTGTATTCTTAGAATGGGAATAGGTTAAGCTGTGTGCCTGGTTGGTTATTTTAATTTAAATCAGAAGCCAAGTTCCAGCTACACTCAGCACTGGGATAGCACTGGAGACTGTATTGTGAGAGGGTCATGGGTGTGCTTTTATACTCACCCTGATCCCTATGTGAGATAGTGGGGAGAGCTGAAATGGCTGGGTAGACGTGGTAAAAATTCAAATATTGACACAGGCTACCACCTCTGAACAAATGCCTGGATGTGAGAAGATCCAAACTTCAAGGCTGTGAGGGCAAAGTCCTCTGTTTATCCACAGAGCAGGTCCTGCAGTTGAACAATTCCGGATGTTTCCTCAGCCATGTGCCACCACTTTGTCCTCTGGGCACCGCTGGTGAGCAATACCTGTCCAGGGCCTGGCATGTGGCCATTCGTTCATGGCACACAGATTTCTACACAGCTACTGGACTGGAATTTTCCAAGGCCAGCTTGGATGGGACTTGGAGCAACCTAGGAAGGTAGAAAGTATCCCTGGCCATGGCAGGGGATTGGAACTAGATGGTCTTTAAGGACCCTTCCAAACCAAATCTTTCTGTGATTAAATGAAATGGGCTTTTTTTTTTTGGTTGGTTGGTTTGGTTTTGATTTTTTTTTAAATTTTGTTTTGTTTTGTTTTGGGGGTTTTTTTTGTTGTTTTTTTGTTTAAGAAACAGTTCGTGAAATTGTGGTTGGCAAGATATTGGTGGTCTTTACATAGGAAGGAGTTAACAGTCAAAATATACAGATGGAATTTGGAAAATAATCTTATATATAAACTATATAGTACTTGAAAGTAATAGGTGAACTACAAGCAGATTGTCCAAGTGATAGAGCACACCAAGAAAAATATTTGTCTAGACTGGTTGCAGAGGCCTTTGATTTTCTTGAACTCTGCAAACTCACCATAATTATCAACTGCATCTGGAAAGAAGCTGTTAATTGGTAAAAAGTATTCTTCTCTCTCCTCTGCCTGTAAAGGTTTGAACTGAACAGTTTTCCAGTTCCACCCATGTCTTGGAAAATTTGGAGTATTCAAAACTACACTTCATTAAACACCTCATGTAATCTCTGTAAGGGCACATTGTATGTTTGAAAATGCCCTATTCACTTTTCCCAAAGCATTTTCCTTTCTTGCGTAAGAAACTTGTTTAATTTTTAGTCTGAATTGTCACTGTAACCTTTTTTTGAGACTTTGATGGCTGTGAACAACTGACCTTCTTCCATCTCCTTATGATACTACAGCAGCTTTAAAGACAGGACCTCTTTCAGCTGATTTGTTGAAGGAGCTGGGCTGATCTAACAAATTTTAGAAAATAACTATAAAATACCTGACCTGCTTGATCTGAGGCTGGTAGATGTGAGCTACATGTGGACTCTGGCAGGTGAGAGGAGGAAACAGGCAGATCTTGCTGGGGACTTGTATTAAAGTTGTTCTGCTCTGTCATGACCTTCAAAACTGTAATTCAAACAAGGGATCTGTTGCATTAAGAACAGGCAGCTCAGATCTTGATGTCTTCACTATCAATGCCATTTTTACCCTGCATACTGAAATAAAAAGAGTGAAATGGCTTTCCAGTGGTGATAACTTTATTGAATTTACATCCTAAATCACTGTTAAATAAGAACAAGTGATAATGACTTTCTTTTGGAGTACTCTGAAATATTTATGGTGATTAAAATATGATCTGTAGAAATTCACAACATTATAATGCTCAATCTAAGCTCTGTCATGAAGATTTGAAAAGGTCCTAAATATCGGAGTATTTTATGGCTCTAAGAAGCTTTTAGAATCACATAACTCTCTGATGTAAATCAAAACACCTCCACTGGCATGTTGGTATTTTTCCACTGAGAATTTAATTATGATATAGCAAAATTCATTGTTAAACTATTCTCTGTGAAATCCAGTAGGGGAACAACAATATATTCACTCCCACAATCATGCAGCATTTCACAATCCTAATTTCCTTTTTAAAGACTGGAGATATCCTGGTAATAGCATTAAACCATCCTCAGACAATTAAAAGCAACAACAACAACAACTACAAATACATAATTGTGTTAGGGTGGAAAATGATCTGCCACTTATACAACTTAGCTAACACAAATAACCGAATAACAGCTGCTGTCCTCTTTGGCTCAGGTCTTACAGACTTAATTCTGGGTTCCTTTTGCCCTTTTCCAGCTGCTACTTTGGATGTTTTTTGTGTCTAATAGTATGAGTATCCACAGAGAGGCCCAGGCTGCTTTTTGGAATGATAAATGTTAAAGATGAAAAGTGGAGTATATAATGCTATATGCTTTGAATTTCCAAGCTGTTCTGAGATATTCTGCATCTGAATCATCCTGTGAAATAACTCATTGTTTTTGTTCAGAGGGTATTTTTCAGCTGGGAGAACAAGAAATCTAATTTCATCATGACACAGGAGCAGTGGATTAAAATTACCCGATGTTAACCAAGCTCACTATTACTATGTTAACCAAGCTCCAGACCTTTAACCATTTTCTTATTAAATTTTGTACAGGGTTTAAAATATATTTTTCAGTGCACAGTGAGAAAAATGGAATCCTCAAGAATATATTCCATTTGGAGCTGTAAATTCTAGACATGTCTGAGAACCTTTATGAAGAGAAATCAAGTAAAAATGATAAAGAAATCTCAGGGTCACTGGAGGGATGCTGCAGGAACCCACATGGTGGTGTCTCTCTTCTTACTCGTTCCGTCTCTTTCTCTCACCTCTTCATCACATTTGCTGCTAAATAAAATTCATATTATTTACTTTGCCTATGGTTTCATTTGCACCTTAATTTGGGCATAGGCATCTTTTCATAATCAGATCCTACCAGGTCTTGGTTTGAGACAGCAGTCAATGCTGTTTATAGTTGATTTAGTGATTTAACACAGTGAGAGTAGGCTTGTTTTTTCTTTTCCTTTTTTTTCTAATTTTATATGCTATTTTTTCAGATAAATGGCCAGAAAAATACTCTTGATAAGTAAGCAGGCATGAGACATTCAATCATGCTGACTTTCAGCTTTCTTTGGGGCGAAAAAAAGATATTTGCTGACATCTTGCATTGCCATGTGACTGCTTTCAGAGCTTTCCATGACTTTTTTCCTGGAGCAGGTTTGTTTATAAGTGATGTATTTCCTAGCCAGGAATTTTAGCTGTGCTCTCTCCATCCCAGTCCAGAGGCACATTGTGAGATTCCGTCAGAGCAGTTCGGGCTCTCCGAGAGCTCCTTGGCTGGAGCGCACTTCAGGCACATATGGAGAAGATATCATCTGCAGAGATTGCACAGGCCCTCAAAATGTCTTTTTTTTTTTTTTTTTCACTGGAGGCCTGTTTGAAAACACCCATAATTTTTGTTTTTAAATGTATTTATGGAAATGGTCTAAATCCCCTACATGTCGGTTCAGTTTGCTTCCCGAGGCCGCAGCAGATCATTTACGGGTTAGTTACACTCCTTGAGACTGAAAAACCCGTAAAGAATCACAGCAAGGCCTGGAAATCTAATTATTACTTGCTTACAACTTCCAAGGATGAAACCTTGCTCTCAGGTCCTTACCACAAACTGCTGATTTTTAACAATAATTTATGTGGGCGTGGAGGTTTTTTTTTTTGGTCAAGAACACACTTTGTCTGATCTGGACAATTTTAGCTGGGGGCTGAGGCAGTCAAGTGCTTCTTTTTGTGGGGAATATTTGCAGCAGATCCAAGGACTTTACAACTAAGACATGAAAGCTGTGGTTTGGTGGATTTTTTTGCTCAGCATTTCAGTCACTTCCCGACATTGGAGCTTGGTAGCATCACTCGTGGGCACAGCAGTGACCTGCATTTTGTGGGACAAAAGCAGCAGTGTATTTTTCAAGTTGGTGGTCATTTCTCTTCACTCAGAGTTCAGCTACCAAGATGAGATATAGAAAGCTGTCATGCCATGCATTTAATAATTTAATAAGCTTTGCGTTATCCTCTGATGTCAGCAGGAAATAAACAAGCAAAGCTTATCCATAACTGGCTCTCAGCAAAGAGCCAACACCAAGTTATAAAGTAAAGGCTGCCTTTGAGCAACCTTAAATTACTTTCATACTTTACCATCACCTGGAGAATTCCAAGGCAGGCAGTGAGAAGATTTGGGCAGAAAAGTCCATCTCCATAATTGATCTCCCAGGCATGTGTGAGCACGACTCAGATAGTGTTTTGTTTAGGGAGTCAGCACTGTTGATGTAAAGACTTCTCACAGGTTTGATCCAGCATCATTGAATTAAAGGTATATTAAAGAGTATTGAATTAAAGAGTATCTTGCAGATTGAATTTAAAATAAGAATCAAGAGAAGTCCTGATCAAAAAAATATTATCTTCTTCCTCCTTATTAACTTTTATTATCTCAACCAGAAAACATATTCTTTTTAATCCATTAGAAGAAAATATCCCCTTGTGAAATAATCATTTCCTAAACATGGGGGATGCTGATGTTAGCACATAAAAGTAGGAGGCTGGATCTCTCTTTTAAGCTATTTGAATTCACTCAAATAGATTTTTATATTGAGCCAGGGAGAATTTGAGAGATAATGTTAGAAGCTTCTTAAATTTGCTATGTATTTTACATCCACACAGGGAAAAGCACTGTAATTCCAGTCCAAAGATGCTGCAGATTCCTCACTCAGCATTATTACCTGTTTTTTGCATTAAAAGAATTCATACTCAGTACTAATTTATCAGTGAAACAAGATGAATAAAGATTTATCAGTGAAATTATTCCCTTGGAAGGAGCCAGAGGTGACTCTGGGCACTACTTAAATATGGCTCTGCCTCTGCTTCATAAAATTCAGTGACTTTTAAAGCCTGGTGGCCAGGCTTCTGACTGACATTCTCCATATGGAAGAGTTTCATGGGTGATGAAAGACTAGGGACATCTGTCTTTGAAATTGGTTTCCATCCCCCTGCATGCAAATCTAACCACCAGAAAGATTTAATCAAGAGAGAATTAAAACTAAGAAGAAATTGCCCACTCCATAAAATTCAAAACTTCTGATTGCCAACTCTTCAGGAAGTCATAGAATTCCAGAATAAAGATAGAGAAAAGTAATGGGAGATAGCAAACTAAACAGGCAAATATTACATATGACTTTAATTATGTACAAATATATTTGTATACATAATATTTATTTTTAGTCACTAGCTGAAGTCTATTTTTTATTGAGAACAGATTGAAAATCATCACTTATTGCCATTAGGAGATGTAATTGTGCAGTGAGATGCTTCCCCAAACGAGCAGAGAAACCACATAAGAAGCTGGCTTTGTGTTGTCCAACATTAATTTGTACTTATTTCTGTTCTATCACACCACCTTTACACTGCTGTACTCCAAGTCAAAGGCCAGATCAGAAAAAAAGTTAGCCCTAAAAGCTAAATGGTGATTTTCTTGGTTTTATGTTAAAGAAGAGTAAACAATCTTGAGTTTTTGAGGAAAAACCTGTAGCAAAATGTAAGTAGGAGGCTTTTTCTACTGCAGGATATGAATAATTTCTCTTCATGCAAATGGGAGTTGTTTATGTGCAAGGTTTTGGGAGGTTTGAATAATTAATAGATGCAATTAGATACTGTTATAGAGAATAAATGAAAAGACAAAAGCAGAGCACTGTATTAGATACATGCAGATAAGATATTTAATATTTCTTATTCATCTTTTGGAGGCATCTTTGAAAATACTGTTTCTGAAGTGAAATGCAATTATAGGAGCAGAAATTAATGTTTTTATTCACATGTGGACAAACCCAGTTCGAAAAAAGCTCTCTTATGTTAGACATCACATGAAAATCACAGCTGGATCTTAACACATCCCAACAGATGATTAGGACAATGTTTGTTTTCACAGAGGCAGTTACTAAAAAGTCCCTAAATAGGTGAGCTTTGGAACACAGTGGTTTAGTTTTTCAGTGTCAGGATTGTCAGACAGCTGAGCCTCTGGAAGAGGATGGAAAAGACAATGTATTTACTCTCACATTTAAAGAAAAGAGGCTCCTTTGAAGGCCAAGGGCAATTTTACCAATTGTACGATGAATACAAAGGGCAAAATAATATTCTTCTTTTACATTCAGCAATTTTTTGTAGGATGGTGTCAGGAAAGGGCTGAGCTGTGCTAAATCTTGCTGAGAAACCTTTCTGGATATAGAAGTCATTAGAGGTACACTACAAACATCTTAACAAGCTCTGCAAGGTGCCCTCTGGATCTCACAGCTCATATTTGCACTATTTCAGATATTTTTGGCCCCTGTTTGGCCTGTGTAATGGACTATAATGTCAGGATTGCATAAACTCCAGTGTTTTCCTTGGAATTGGTGAGGATTTCACGAGGCCTATGGATTTGCTCTAAATATACAAATATCTCTTCAGACATGTGGCTGCAGGGAAATTCAACCCTTAGTGTCTGAGCTCTTCTGCTTTGCCCCCTGTGAGACATTCCAATCAGCTGAGGGCGTTTGTTTAAGGGTAGCACAGCTTGGAATTTGGATTATTCCATAGGGATGCTCAGTAGCTGGCCATATTTGAGCTGTTTCTACTTGTGTGATGTCCATAACACAACAGAACTCCATTCAATTTCAGTGAAAACAATGTGCTCATGCTGAGAAAAAGAGAGAGAAACAGGAAGAAAGGAAAGAAGAAGGAAGGAAAAACAAGAAAAGAGGAGAGTAAGAAGAAGAAAGAGAAAGATAAAAAGACAATCCCTCCCCTCATGCACCAAGAAGAACTAAGGCCTAACAAATGTGTTATTCACTGCTGAGCTGTAATACCTTATTTTAGCTTCTGATCCGAAATCCTTTGACGTCAATGAACTTTCTTTGACTTTAATGTGCTCTGGCTCAAGCCTGTCATGTGGATCTCAGACTTGCTGTCTGTGAATTAACATGAATCCATGGATTAGTTTTCCAGAACAAACAAATAACTCTATAAGGTAATTAGGCTGGTATTTCAACATTAGCTGGTTACAATACCCAGGTCTCTGAGCAGATATGTGGGGTGATGGGTTTGAAGGGTGCAGGATGAAGTCATTTCTCAGCAGTGTGCTTTCTGGGGGGGCTAACAGAATTTAGGTTAATGGAAAACATGCCTGTCTTGCACAGTATTTCCACCAGAATTATTGGAGTCTGAACAAAAACCTTTCCCTATTCTGAAAAACATGTGTAGCTGCAGTAATGTGCTTTTTTTCCCTTTGGTGCGTACACCTATATAACTGAGTATATCCATGTCATTATAATCTGTACATGCAGCATCTCACACTATATAAATACATTAAAATGTAGCCATATCTACCTTATGCATTTATAATAAATGCCACTTATTATTCCAGAATAATGATTTCTTCACTGCACACTGGATCTTAAACATTAAAATAAAATCTTAACTGAGAATTTTTGTTTTCGACACTTTTATCCATATGTCATTTTTCCTTTAAAGGACCGTTTTCTGATTCAGCAAAATCAGTAAAATCTTTTTAAGATCCCACTGCCACTCGAGGAGCGGTTTAGTTTTAATATAGTTTTTTTATGGAACAGTAGCGGATGAACATGTTTGTGTGCATATAAAGAGGATAAAGAATTATTTTGTTAACCTGCTAGAGCTAATTTTATATGGCTGATGTTCTGTATTATATTTAAATCTGGAACTACCTATTTTAAACCATTACTGATTTTGTCTGATCAGTGTCCCAAATGTTGCCATTTCATGTGGCCAGATCATATTATACTGCAATTTCTAAATTGTGCACACTTAAAAATTCTGCCAAAGTATGCAATTTAGTACACAGAAATTAATGGTTGAGGAAAAATATATGTAACAGTTAGCATATTGCATGTCATTGCTATAGATTTTATACTTGAATATTTTGGCAGAAGCAACTAGAGGGAGACCAAAATGACACCTATTGAGCAGGAATGAATTCCAAAGTCTCTGTGTTGTTATTACGTGTTATTTAAACTGAAATAGAGTAGGTTTAGATGGGATATTGGGAAGGAATTGTTCCCTGTGAGGGTGGGGAGGCCCTGGCACAGGTTCCCAGAGAAGCTGTGGCTGCCCCTGGATCCCTGGAAGTGTCCAAGGCCAGGCTGGATGGGGCTTGGGGGAATCTGGGGTAGTGGAAGGTGTCCCTGCCCATGGCAGGGGTGAAATGAAATTACTTTTATTTTGGGGCTGTTCAGACCCCATTCAAATAGTACCCCTTTGAAATCCATCCCCATTTTACCCATGTCGTTTTTATTTAGTCTCATCAAAAGAGAGAACCAAAACACAGCAGCATAACTTTATCCCCGTATTTGGAGGCAAAATATCTGTATCTAGTTGAGGGCAGAATCAGGATTTGTCCATATGCTGGGCATTTTTAATTCATTTTGGTCAGAAAAACTGTCCTGGAAAGGTTGGAGGCCACTGAGGCTCAGCCATAAGCCACATTCCTCTTTCTATGCATGTATGCATTTGTGGTGTATAATTTTAAAAAATGATTGTGTTTTATTCAAGCAGAAGCTAATCCATGTAGCAGTGTAACAGGGAGCCATCAGAAAAAAAAAATAAAAAGGAAAAAAAAAGCTGTGTTCTGAGGTTGAAAGGGAATAAGTGGTTGGTGTGTTTAAAACAAAGACTCATTTTCTCACTGCACGCTCTTGCACAAGCGCCAGTGACCACAATTGAAAACTCCTTGCCTGGGTGATGTAACAATGCTGGTCTGAGCCCACTGCTCTGATGTTTTCTCCTTATAGAGGTCAATCACAGTTCCTCTGTTTCTGTGCCTTTCCTTCAGGGCAGCCTAACTCCTTGCTGAGCACTGTGACCCAGTGTCACCATCATTGTCATGATGGTCTCCTAAAGTACTGGCTCCAGTGCCCTTTGAGACACCCTAAACAGGACCAGGGTATGGCTGCTGGACCCTGCAGCAGAACTGAATCCTGTTGTTTTTATTACAGTTTCTAATATTTTTCTTAATTTGCTTAACCAGAAAACCTAACTCATGCTCAGAGCTAATAGAGTAATATATGTATTTATATATAAAAACCCCTCTGTGTATATATGTCTGTGTCTGAAGTTACCTTTCAAGTTTCAACGTTGTGCTGGGTTTGGCTGGGACAGAGTAAATTATTTTTAAATGGGAAATGAGAAGAACCAAGTGCAGTGTGGTGATGCAAGAAGAGAAGGAGACAGGGAAGCACCTGGCTTGTACAGGGGTCATCTGTTTTTACTGGGTTTTACACAGTAGGGAGGGGAGGCAGAAATAATTTCACAGAAGAAGACAAAGAATTGACAGAATTTTATCTGGATATGGAGGAAGGAAGAAAAAAGAGAGAGAAGCATGAACAATTTCTAAATATGAAGACCTGAATTTTTGAGTAACAAAATAACTGCCATTTTATTGAAACCAGATTTTGTGCCCTGTGTCCCACCTCCCTGGTACCCTGGTGGCCATTTCACTTGCCAGACTGATGTGTGTGACCATGTATTTTATTCCCTTTCTAAAGGGTTTTTGATTTCTTTCCAGATGGTCCAAGCCCTAGTGGACCAAAGTGCATTCAGCCATTGTGGCACAGAGTTTTGGTACCAGTGTAACTGGAACATTTTTGTATTAAAAAACTTATTTTGGGTAAGAACTATGATCAGAAAAGAAGATCAGGAGGGGTCAGAAGACCATTTCACTGTATTTTAATTTGGGATCATTTTGCCTGGGACAAATTCAGTGCATGCCCTCTGAGGGCATTGCACATGCTTATAATGGGGCTGAATTTAGCCTAATTGGCACCAGGCACTTGGCACCATCAGGAGACAGCACTTCTGGGAATCTAATTACAGCAGCAGAATGTCAGAGCTCCCAAAACTGGAACAGCATCTTCCAGGGCAATAACATTAACAGCCCCAAAACTCCTGTTTATCCATATTATTCGTCTGTGAGGGAGGAACAGCAGTAGGTACAAGGATGTGTTTATCACTTATTACAAATATCTGCCCCTTAGGACAGGCTCAAAATGGAACTGGACATTTGCAAAAACATCTGGGACTAAGAAATTTCAGGATAATTTCTAGGCCCAGCTAGAAGAAGTGACAGAATTTCCATGGGGTTTGGTGCATCTGGAATGCTCTCAGGTGGTGTCAGGCTGTTTGTGATGGCCCTGGAAGCTGTCCCTGAAGAGATGCTGCGTGGGATGGACAAGGCTGTAATGTTCTGAGTGGAGAACCTTGGGACAGGAGAAGCTTTGGGATGAAAAACAGCAACCTTATTAAGCAGGGAATTTCCCTTCTCAGCAGAGGGCATCTGGCATGGAACTTGTCTGAAGTATCCTAGAAATGGGCAAGTACTGGTTTCCTGTCCCAGCCCCACAGAATGTCAAACCCCTCTTTCTCTGCTTTTTGCATAATATAAACAATAAAGTGATAGATAATAATTTTTATCCTTTCTCCTCTTGCCTCATTTTTTCATTTGGGCAGTCACAAAGTCCCTCTGTTTTTACATGAACAGATTGTTTCTTTCTCTGTTCCTGTCTCTTTTGGTCTGCATTAAAAATGTGTCTTCCTGAAAATAGAAGCCTTTGCTTGCACGTTGGCTGTGCTCTCTGTATTTTGAATTGCTCATCCTTTACCCCTGACTTGGCCTATTGGAGATGCAATCAACAAATCACAGTATTTCCAGTCGTTTTTCTTGCAGAGCTAATCTGGGAATAGTTCTTTCCAAACAGAATGTCTGGGACCTGCTGCTGAATTATTTCCTCTCCCTTTTATCACCTCCATAAGCAAATAAAACAAGGGTAGGAACAGAAGGGTCCTGCAGCAAAATTAACTTAAAAATTAGCTGTAGTATTCTCTGATGAGAGGATCAATTGTAAGAGAGATGCTGTATTTCTCTTCTCTGCAGGATAATTAAAACTGATTAACAAGTGGTTGGTTTTCCTGTTTTCCATACAGAACTACATTCAAAATTTGAAATAGATGCTGCTACTCCTCAACAGTACCTGTTAATTTAGCACAAACTGTCTCATTGAATCCATTTTAGTCCATTTTGCAGTTCTAAAATTGCAAAAAGGAATAATTTATGAGAGCACTGACAAGAATCTGTGTTAGATGGAGTCAAGGAGGATAATAAAGACTGTATCTATGGAAAAAAAGGGGCCATTCTGGGAAAAATTGCCAGACTTGACTCATTCTAAGCACAAAAGGTTGGAAAAGATATGAAAATTCAAGTAGGGAAAACAAAGAGAGGAAATGACTTTGCAGGACAGTAGCCAGTGAGTTATTTGGTTCTTTGTAGGACTGAAATACAAAGCAGCTTTAGTTATGGAACTTGGAGAAGACTGAGGCTTAATTTTCAGACATAACTACCTAAATCCATCAGATGTACTTCAGGATTTAAACTCCTTTATTTTTAAGCTTTCTGCTTTTTTTCCCCAGATATCTATAAATCTTCGGGTATTTAATCAAGACATATTATAGCTCTGTGAAAAGTTATATTCTCAATAATGTTTTCATGTTTGCTTTCAAGATCAAGTTTGATATGTGGTAATGGGCTGAAAAAAGGTATTTTTTGCATACGAGAGACAAACAGATACATAGAAAAGTGTGGCTGCGTTTTTGGGGTTTTTTTCCCCCCAGTATTTCAAAGCCAGTGACAATAGCCTGACTATTAATGGGATGGAAAAAAAAAGGAAAGGGAAAGGGAAAGGGAAAGGGAAAGGGAAAGGGAAAGGGAAAGGGAAAGGGAAAGGGAAGGAAGGGAAAAGGAAGGCGTAAGAGCCTTCTGGACTCTCGTGTACCTCAAATAGAAATTAAGGGGAGAAAATTAAAAAAATATTGTTTGAAGATCAGGTCTCTTAGAAAACAACCAAGATAGAAACACAGGCCTTGTGAAGGCCATGACATTTTCTGGCCCAGGCTAATGTTTGGTGTTCACCATGGAGATAATTTAACAGGGAGGATTATCTGGTGTCTTCAGCTGGACACCTTGGGGCAGACGCTCAGGGAGAAGGAACAAAACTGAATCCCAGGTCATGCTCCAGCTGGGAAAGTACAAAAGAAATCAAGAGACAGCAGTCAGGTCCTTGGCTCCTGATTTAGTTACAATATTTTGCTGCTACTGGCAGCTCTGGTGGCTTTTCTCTGCATCCAGCAGTCTCTTAGAACTGCAAATGCTCATGACACCATTCAACATAATTTGGGCCCAGAGATAGAACGCCTCTGCTGCCTCTCTGCCATGGGCAGTGGGGAATGATGACTGATAGCATCATGAGGGTGTTTTTCTCATGCCCTACTTAATATTTGCTTCTCCCATAATTTCAACTTCTTCCTTCAGGATTTTGCCTTTATTCTGTGTGATTTTTAGTTGATTATGGAATAAAGGGCAAACATCTACCCATCCCTCAGAATCACTGCTGTATTTTCCAAAACAGGCTCAGAGGATGTGACATTTTCATTTGCGCAAATCAGTATTTATGGACACTGCAGGTAATTATTAATTATTTAAAACTGCATTATTAATTAGGTGTTTCCAATGCAAAATACAGAACAAACCTTTAGTGCTGGAATTGGCACCTAGAAAAGTATGATTGTGAGTTTACAAAAACACAGAAATAGTTCAGAGATTCTCTGGTTCATGACCAGGTTTGAATCTAGAAATAGGTGATAAGGATTGAGTGAACTGAGAATGGTTATCCATAAACATAACAATATTCTTACTCTAACCTGGCAACATAAATTGAAATATATAGGTAGCTATTGAAACCCTTCATGCTAGCATGAACTTCCTTCAAAAAGATCTTTACTGGCCCCTTCAGCTGGGAATTTGGTGGGGGACAAATCTGATGAATTTATAACTATGCAAACTTGCCAGGCTCTGTGTAAGCACCAGGAGGAAGTAGCAGTACTTTGCAAATGCAAACTGTATCTGTCAATGCCACTTGAGCTTTCCTTCAGCTCTTGAGAAGTTTGCTAACAGGCTGCTGATTAATGTGATGTGCACTTAATTACTGAATGCCTATTTCTAATCCTTGCAATAATTAACATTAACAAGAGTGCTGTTGACAAGGAGGGTAATTTGCAGCCAGAGTGTGATGGTTTGACTGAGCTTGGCATCAGGCTGTGGGAGTCAGAGAACACCTGAATTTTGTCCTGCTCTGTGAATCATTTGGTCTTAGGCTTGGCTGGCCTCTGGCTTATTGCCCAAAACAGAATTGCCAGCTGTGGGAAGCAGTGGCAGACTGATCCCAGCAGAGGATTGCTGGGCAGCTCCTTCACTCTCCTTCGCCTGGGGCTGTTGTCTCCCTAGGAAAGGGTTTCCTTTCTTCATTTACACCAGGCCACCAGTTTGTGAGCCCATCAGAAGGCACAGAGAACACCTGACCCTCCCAGGGAATCTTGCTGCATGAGGGGTTCTTTGTACCCTTCAATAAAAGATGTGCAGACCTGAAGGGCTCTTTTGCTCCTCTTTTGCTTCTCTGATTCCTGGGCACAATCCACAGGGATGAATTCAGAGCACCATGATGTTCCCATGATCACTGGAATTTTCTACACATGAGCTGCTGGGACAGCTCATTTTGGGAAAGCTGTGGGACACAACATGAGAAGGAGCCACCTCCTTGTCATATTTTGCCAGGCTCTGTCCACTCACCTCAATAACTCACTTCAACATCCATGATTTCTGCAGGTATTGGATGAAAAGGGGGTGGCTCAGCTCTCATGTTGCTGTGGCTCAGCTCCCAGTTCTCCTCCAAGTTCCTTGGCCAAGATACAGCCCTGGGTCAGGGGTACCCTGGGTGTTCCTCAGCTGCCTGAGCTGCAGCATGGATGCATTAACCCAGCCTCATCCCTCAGGCTAAGGCTGAGGATTCACCTCAGGTTAGGATCTGCTTCATCCTTTTTGGAATTATTACTCAATTCCCACATTTTCAACTCGTTTTGGTTGTAGTTTTCCCTGAGATCACCAGCTCTGTGTTGGCTTCTGGCTGCTCTCATTCATATCACGGGATCTGACATTAGCTGTGTGTTCTATAGCCGCATGATAACTAAATTAATTCAGTTTATCCACAATAATAAAGCAATGTTTTCCTAAAGCTTAATGAGATAAAGCATGGCAAAAAACCTTATATTTTTATACATCTTGTCTTTTTTACTAATGCAAATAATGGAAATTAATTAAACAAATCTGATTAAGTTATTGATAAAAGCTCACAATATTTGATAAAACTCTACTGGAAGAATAACATTTTACATTATTCAATGTATATCCATTATACTGAAATACAACCCTAGAAAAAATATGTACATGACACAGAGAAGTACTGTGACAACAACATATGGGATTGCTGATAGCTGATTAATTGATTTGCTTAAATAATGAGGATATTAATATTTTTATATATAGGGTTATTCAGAGTTCTTTGCCAAAAGGTATCAGGAATTAACAATGCAAAAAATTAATAATTCCAGATGAAAAAGAGACATTTCATAAGAAATGTGTTGCCTGGTTCACCTCATTGTATTTCTGACTCATTGACTCACCTATTGTAGTTGTTGTTGTACATACAAGCCAAATGTATGATAGCATTAAATTTAATGATAGGATCTCACAGGTAAATAAAATAGCACTGTGCTCTTTCTTGCTGGATAAATTATTTATATATATATATATATATATATATATATGTATATATATATATATATATGTATATATATGGGTGTTTTTTGGGGTTTTGGTGGTTTGTTGGTTGGTTGGTTTTTTTCTTCATAAACATGTCAAGTTCTTTTAAGGGGTCATGGAGCTGGTGCAATGGTGGGCAGATTTCTGAGGCACCTTGCAGGCTGCCAGATGGCCTTAAAAGGGAACATGCAAACCTCCCTGGGAGCAGAGGGAAGAGAGTGATGCAAATCAGAAATCTCCTGATCTACTGCCTGGGAGCGAAATACCTGCAATGGGACAGGAAAAGCTGTCTATAAATCCTTCTGATTTCCATTCCATATCCCAAAGACAATTTGAATTTCCTCTGTTTGAAAAGTAAAGTATTCCAGTCTTCTTGACTATTTTGAGTTTTAGTGTCTGGGTTTCTTAGAGGAGTTTGTTATAAAAGCAAGGTCTAAGCACATCCATCACAAGGTTATGGCTGAGTCCCTGGGCCATTACCTCACCTCCCCTTCCCCTACAGGAGTCATCCAGTGGGAGACCTTTGAAGGTGCAGATGTCCTTTGAGATCCTGGCTCTCACCAGTGCTCTTTGGATTGAAAATCTGCTTTTTGTATCTGAAGGAACCACCTGAAAAATGTCTGCTTGTGTTGCAGTGCTTCGAGCCAAGCCAATGGCCTTGCTCTGACATTTAGTGCCCTTTTAACACAATATTTTAACCTTGATTTCTATGGCACTGGGTATAGAACTCTGCAGCTGAAAAGCTAAGGAGTTTCCTGGCTGTGAAGATAACTCAGTGTATGACACACAGTTTGGAAGTGGGAACATTCCAGATCTTGTTTGTTCAATCTGACTGAACCCAGTCCCATTGACTCAACAATTTCCCAACCTTGTGTTACCTTTGCTTTGCAGAAATTAAAGGGAATTTCTGTCTTGGCTGTGAGATGGGGATTTTCAGTGTCATTTTGCAGGTGAGGAACTGAAGCACTGGAAGACCTGTTCAAGTATTTACAAAATCTACTGCCAAGATAAAACCGAATTTAATTATCCCAGTTCAGTCCCTGAATTAAATTGTTTTCTATGAGTTTCTCTGCTTAAAAAAGAAAGCATTTTGTTGATATATTTTTAACTGAAGATAGATTTATTTTAATAACTGACAGGTTTTGGTTTTTATGATTTCAACACTTTATGTCAAGTATAAACAATACCTGCACAAATGTACTGTCCAAACCCAGCAGACAGACCCAGATAAATATGTGTGATCTCACCTGAGAGGGGCAGAAGGGCAGAATCCCCTCATCCCTGCTGCCCATGGGGCTTTGGGTGCAGCACAGGGGGGGTTCTGGGCTGGGGCTTGTGCAGCTCTCACCCAGCAGCACCCCCAAATCCTTCTCTCCAGGGCTGCTCTGGATCTGTTCATCCTCAGCCTGGGGATTGCCCCAATCCAGGTACAGCATCTTTCACTTATTAAGACATCCTGCTCTGCTGACTGGATGTCTGTGTCCCCATTTTACACACCTCTGGAGATAAAACATGAGCTGACAACATCTGCTTTATATGTTCAGTTTTGGGCACTGCTATCAGCAGCTTGTTTCATTTGGAGGCACAATCACACATATTTTTTTCCATTTAATGGACTTGCATGACCTTTTAACTGAAATTCCCTTTGAACTGGGATTCCTGTCCTCTCCAGTGCTGCTGTTCAGGTCCCTGCCAAGGAACTGAACAGAGTTTCTTGCCTTTCAGTCCCCTTAGTTTCTGTGTCTGGAACTAATGCTCATGAATTTGTCCAAGCCCTCTTAGAGTCTGCTGATTATAATTCAGTTTCCTGAGGCAGTAATTCCCAGAGCTTTACTGTGTGCTGTGTAAAACAGATTTTTAAATCTATTTAAATATCCTACTAGATTTGTCAGGAGAATTCTAATTTTTGGATTTGGTTAATAATCTTTGTGTTCATTCCCATTTGTCTCTTTTGAGGTGGAATGGGAATATTTGATCTGATTGTTTAAATCTGAAAGGATCTAAAAGACAATAACTTTTCTTCCTTCCCTCCTGAGCTATGTCTCAAAATATCTGCTGTGCATTTCAGTGCCTGATAAACGTGGAAAGAAGCAAAAATATATTTTAAAGAGGTATCTTTCTGTTTGTTGCTTCTGTGCATGATAATGAATATTGATTCTGAAATCACAGCAGAAAAAAGGATTTTCTTCTGAAAATCATCCAGACAGATAGTGATGTGAACAAGTGAGAGATTTGATTTCATTGTGTTCAGCTGTGGTAAAAAAATGGTAATATAATGTTAGAATAAATATAATATTAGAATATGACTGTACAGAGAAAAAAAGTCTTACACATGTTAAGTGTCTTCAAGCTATTTATGACTTTTCTTTTTCAGTGCCATAATTCACCCATGACTTAAATATTATGCAGCCAGTAACTCTGGAAATGCTTTTTATGCTGTTTAGAGCCCTTTTTACATTGTTTTGAGAGCTAAAGATTAGAAAAACAGAAATTAATGAATCAAGTGAGATACTTAGCTACAATGTGAATATTTGTGTAAATAAAATCTCAGTGCAATTGACACTGTTTTGCCAGCTTCACATTTAGATATCCAGGACGGCTATTTCAAGAATATATTTAAATTTTTATTCCATTTTCCATGGTTACTGAAGCTTAAAGCTCAAACATTATTAGCATTATCTAGGAAAACAGTTAGGGTTACTTAAAATTAATAACATGTAACAAGTCATTTGTCAAATAACCAAAATATTTGAGTTTGGTTTTGTTTGGTTTTTTTGGGTTTTGTTTGTATTGGGGTTGCTTTGTTTTGTTTTGGTGTTTTTTGGATTTTGTTTTTTTTCTTTGTTTGTTTTGGCTTTTTTTTTTCTTTTTTTTTTTTGGTTGTTTGGTTGGTTTACTTTGGTTTGGTTAATTTTAGTTTTGGGGGGTTTTGGGGGGCATTTTGGGGATGTTTTTTGGTCAAACTGAGGCCCAGTTTTGGAAGACAATTAGAAAAATTTGGACTTTGTACCAGCAATCATCTGAATTCACTGACTCTTGCAGGAATTTAAGTAGAAAAATGTAAGGAAGCCAAACATTTTATTTACATAAGCTACATTTCAAAATAGACCAAGTTCATTTTCAGCTGTGCAAGCCGCATTCTTCAGTCAGTGTCATGTTTCTTAAAATAATTTGGGCTCTTGCCTTGGAGATTTTCAGGGCAGCTGCGTTGTTTTTGCAAAGCAAAGTGTGCAGTGAGTGGCCTGTGCAGTGTCACTCAGCCTGAGCAGAGCTTGGATGCTGTGGCTCTTGGAGGGAGGCTGGAGGTGACCTGTTCCAGGGAGCTTGTAGCAGCACAGCCTCAGGAATGGAGCATCCATCCAGGCTCTGAGTGTGGGTGAAATGTGAGGAATTGCTGCTTGGAACCCTTCCAGAAGCCCAGTCAGTGCCACTGTAATTTGTAATTTGTCAGGGCTGTGGATTCTATAAAGGGAACACATCATGTGCAACGTGTGTTCTTTGTGTTTAAAGAATCTGGGGGGTACACGAGCATTTTCTGTGGATGAAATCAGTGTGATTTGGTTTCTGAAGTAATAAATTCCCCTGAACTCTTTGCTTTGCTCTTTGTCTTCTGTTAAAGCCAGCAAGCTTAACTTGGGTGAAATAACCTGTTTGATAAATGTGTCAAACTACTGTAAGAATATGTAAAAAAAAAACGCCAAAACCCTGCAGTGTCTAAGATCTTTGATCATTAAGAGCATTTAGTGGTGGGTAAATCAGATATAGATCCACTTTTCTGCATGTGGAAGCTTAATTCCTGCATTGTCACAGGCACTGTTCCAGAATATCCCATCCTTGGGGCACAAGGCTCTTTACAGAAAGGTTTGACAAGTGTGTCCAGAAAAGTAGTGAAACTTCCAACAACAAGATTTCTACTTTCTTTGCCTCTAGATTTGAAGGCAGAATATTTGGAGAGTGACAGCAGCAGGGAGTCAGTGGGAAGGTATGAGGAACAAGCTGGCAACTCTCTGGGAGTTGCTTGGGGCTGTGCTTGTACCTGCTGAGGGGTATTTTCCTCTAGAATTCGCTCAGGAATGGGACTTTCTGCTGCAAGGTCTTGGGTTTCTGGCTAAGAACACCATGAGAGGTTGGCTATAAAGAGCCATGAGACAAGGTAGGCTGTTGCCTCAATGCTACCCCCAATTCTGTGTTAATCAGATTTTGTAGTCACAACAGGCAATGCTGTCGGATGTTGCTAACATGGTAAATATAAATATTGTGTAGCTGTGTCTAGAATGGTGTTTTTCCACAGAGCAGCAGGAGCTCATGCTGAACACATGTCATGTTTACAGAAGTTTCCATGATTTATCATCCAAAAGACACAAAAAGCTCATGGAAAGGAAAGTCATGGCTAGGCATCAACTAATGACAAAAAATTACCACCTCTCTGTAAGATAAAGCATAGTAGTAAGGGAAAGCATAAAATCAAAATAAATTTACCTAATCTTATAAGTATTTATCCAAATGGCTTCTTTTTGTGCACCTTTCCCATGAAATTGTGGTCTTGCCATAGTGAGGACTCAGCAGCAAAGTGAAAGCGACTCCGTAGCTGCTTGAGAAGGAAGGGCTGTTCTGGTGCTCCAGAAAAATCCCCTGACCATGCACATGGTCTGATCTATTCCTTGGGAGGTGTGTGCTTTGGTAGTGTATTAAAGTATGAATTGAAATGGAATGGAAGTAAAGGAATGCTTCCCAATGTCCAGTGGAACCTGCACTGGCACAGCTTTGAACCATTCCCATGTTCCTGCCACTGGGTCCCAGGGAGAAGAGCCCAGAACCTCCCTCTTCACTTCCCCACCTCAGGAACTTGGAGAGTTCTGCCTTTCTAATGGACACAGAGCCTGCTGTAGGATGGCTGCTTGACTCTGCAGCTCTTTGTGTACTGTTTAAACTCATTCAAAACTTCCTACCCACAGAATCTGGTACACTGGGAATCCTGCTGCCGAGGGCATTATCTTAACTTCCAGTTTCACCTCATGCCACAGCAAATCACTGGCCAAATGTCCTCATTCCCAGCAAAGAACCAGTAGGTTTTGTCATGCTCTTCCATCTGCACATCTCAGCTTCAACATGACTTTCCCAAAAAATTATTTCCTGCTGGCACTTCTCTGTGTTTCTCTTTTCTCCATCTCTCCTCTAGCCTGGTGACACTTGAAAATATTTGTTCCAGCCCCAAGATAAAGACAGCAAATTTTGTGAGTGCTCACAAATCAGCCTTCACATTTCTCCTACTGTCAGAGAGTTTATATTATCCAATTGTCCTGGGGGTGTTTCATTTCAGTATCAGACAATGTTTACCTTATACATGTAATTACTTTTCCTGCCTGTAAAAGCAAGACCTAAATTTAAACACAGGCAGTGTATCCATTTTCTGAAAGCTTTTTTTAATCAGCAGTTAATGAAACAACCTGTCACCAGCAAGCTGTGCTGCTGAAACTACACAAAAAGCAAAGCCACAAGTAAGTTTGTTTGTAGGCTTTCACCTAAGTTTGGGACTGGTGGTGATTTGTTGTTTTTTCTGCAGTTTAACCTTGTTTGGTCTAGTTGGAGATATGGCACTCACTGGTGATGTCAGTATTTGCCAAGAGCTATACTTTTACAGGAAACAGTAATGGACATAATTCAAGGTTTTGACAAGATTTCACACAGCATAGCAGGGCAATCCAGCACAAATTCATCATCATTCCATGCCCATTTTGGGTGATGTGCTCATAAAGGCACACATGTGGCCCATGTGTAGCTGAATGAAGCTATTCAGTGGCTGTTATGCCTGAAATGCTGGAATGCTGTGACAAATGTCTATTAAAATGCTTTGCTGCTAATGTGGATTTAGAGACATTAAAACATCAACACTCTGTGATACAGCATAGCTTGAGGTCAGAAGAAATCAGAAGGCACAGATTCAAGAATCATCATTTTCACAGGATTTTTTTGTTCTCTGAGCTGTTGTGTGCCCTTCCAAGCACTCTCATTGTGTTTGGTTTTTTCCTTTCAGGGACTTCCTTGGCAAATGGCCAGCAGATGTATACCTGTCCAAAAGCAAAAAAATTTTCTTATAATTCTCTCCCCACTTTGTCTTTACATTGTTTGGCACATGTTAGGTTGGTTTGTTGTGGTTGGTTTTGTGGATGTGTGTTTGGAATATTTGTCTTTTACTTTTGTGTCAGCTGAACTTGAATTATTGAGATCAATGCACTTCCATTTTCAGATTGCTGGGTAATGTCCTGTAACTTCTGGTCAGCAGGAGAAATCATTAGAGAGTCACAAGCCTAAAATCTATCATAAAATGGCTTACATTGGAAGGGACCTTAAATTTATCCATTTCCAACATCCTGTCAGTGGCAGGGACACCTTCCTCTATCCCAGGCTGTTTCAAGCCCCATCCAAGCAGACCTGAAACATTTCCAGGTATGAGGCAGCCACAGCTTCTCTGGGCAGCCTGTGCCAGGGCTTCCCCACCCTCACAGAAGATTATACCTTAAGATCCCATTATATGGGATATTGGGAAGAATTTCGTCTCAATATCCCATTTAATTGTCCCCTCTTTCAGTTTGAAGACACTGCCCCTTGCCCTGTCCCTCCAGGCTCTTGTAAATAGTGTCTCTCCATCTCTCCTTAGGTACTGGAAGCCTTCTCTCTCCAGGCTGAACATTCCCAACTCTCCCAGCCTTTGCTCCATCTCTCTTATCATCCTGGTGCCTCCTCTGGACTCTCCAGTAGCTCCAGCTCCTTCCTGTGCTGGGCCCCATGGCAGAGGGGAAGAATCCCCCCTTTCCTGCTGCCCCATGGGGCTTGGGATCAGCCATGGGGGGCTTCTGGGCTCCCAGAGCTCATGGCTGGGCCACGTCCACATGACAAATATCATCCCCTCCAATTCCAAAGGCTTCTCTACTTCATTCATTTCCTCATATTATTTTGTTTTACTCAATGTATGACAGTGCTATAGGAAAGGGATTGCTGCAAGTGGAGCCATATTTTCTTATTTTATATGGCAAATCCACTGCACTTGTATTAAAACAGAGTTGCTGCAGCTTTGTAAGGATGACCTTGCAACCAGAACATTTTGCTGACAGTGATTTTTTTAGGCAACCAAATTTGCTAAATGTACAAAATGCAGACCAATCACTCTTGAAGAGTCTTGACCTACTTTCCCCTTGAACCCATTCCAAAATAATAATAATAAAAAATAACCACGGGGAGAGCAGATTACACAGCTCTATAATTTCACTGATGGGAATGTGAATGCCATTAAAGCAAAAGTGCTTCCTGCTGGCAGGCCAAGTCTGTATTTGTGTGGTTGTAACTCCTCAATACTCATTCAGATTTTGGGAGAGAGACAAGGCCAGGGAAGGACACTTATGCTGACTTCAACATGGTCTTTTCTACTCAGTGGGGCCTTCTATTGAATTTCTCTTAATTTGTTCACGTATAAATGCACAGTATGGAATCTAGAGGTTTTGGGTTTTTTAAGAAGAATCCACTTTTCATTTTCACATGGTTTAAGCTAAATTTGAAGAGCTTTCTTCTTATAAGAGTTTGCAATTCTAATTCATTATTGAGTCATTGCTGCTTAACTTGTATCTTTCATACAGATGTCTTCCTGGATATTCTGATTTTTGAAGCTTAAAAAGAAATATAATGGCATAATTCTTGTGAATTTCTCCCTTTGTTCTGCCTTTTTCCACGTTAAAGTACTTCCTTATCTTTGGGGAAGGGGGGAGAGGGAATGTGCTCTGTGTTTAAAAGCAGATCTGGAGCCTTGTGCTTTTCAAGCCCCATATGAGATAGACACAGGATGACTGTGTCAGTTCTGAAAGTATTTAAGAGCCCTGCTTTACTGGCAAAGGTATTAATGAGCTTTAAAAAGGAGCGAGGGAGTTGACAGGAAGAATTAATCCCTCCCAATCCTAAACAAAACTCCAGACATGCTGCATTTCCTTCCTCCCAGCATCATACAAATTGTACATTTTCAGTGTTCCACCCTTGCTTTAACCTCCCCCAGCTCCTCAGGAGAGTTATTCTGTAATTTCCAGTAGGGAGATGATTTGTATGAACCAGTTCCTTTTCATGATTAGATTCAGGAAATCAGCATTATAATCTGATGCTGGTTAGCTTTTGTCCTGGAAGTTGTTAAACTGAGTCATCTGGCAAAATCTAATCCCATTTCTAACCATATACGGACATGTGTGGGACAGAAAATGAGGCTGTGTGGTTTTGTATTGGTGCATTTGACAAATTCAACAGCCAGATCCTTTCTAGGATTTTAATTTTGCAAAGCACTTAGGCACTGAAAAGTAATTGCACACAGTCTCAGGAGGCTCTGTGTGAGCAAGGAATTGTCCTAGAAGCATGATGATATGAACAGGAGTTCAAAAGGGCTTAAAAAATCATTTATGAAGGGAAGATGCTTGCTGTAGTGTGGTGGTTCTCCCCCAGAATTGGTTTTCCACAGCTGTATTCTCCTCCAGATCTTAGCCCCAAAGAATTCTCTACTCAGCACAAATTGTCAGTTTTGCCTTTAATTATCATAAATCCTGGTTATGAATTGAAGAAATTCCTCCTGCCAGCTTCAGAGGGCACTCTGCTCGAAGCAAGCCCACAGGCTGTTGGACCTTTCTTCTCTCTTTCTTTTGTCTTGAATCATAGAATCACAGAATGTTTTGGTTTGGAAAGGACCTTAAAGATCACCCACTCCCACCTTCCACTATTCCAGGTTGCTCAGAGCATCATCCACCCTGGATTTAAACACTTCCAGGGGTGAGCCAGCCACAGCTTCTCTGGGCAATATGTGCCAAG
Source organism: Molothrus ater (assembly GCF_012460135.2). Taxonomy (NCBI): domain Eukaryota; kingdom Metazoa; phylum Chordata; class Aves; order Passeriformes; family Icteridae; genus Molothrus; species Molothrus ater. Next base: position 114,261,704 of record NC_050479.2, read on the forward strand.
GCCTCACCACCCTGAGAGGGAGGAATTTCCTGCTACTATCTCACCTAAACCTACTCTCATTTTTTAAGCCATTCCTCCTTGTCCTATCCCTTGCAAAAAAAGTCCCAGGTGACTGGGAAAAGGGAAACATCTTTTAAAAGGGTGGAAAGGAGGACACCCCAGGAACAACTGAGCTGTCAGCCTCAGCTTTGTGCCTGAGAAGATCACAGAGATCCTCCTCACAATGGAGCCCTCAATTTAAGCATCTGCCATAGAAAATCTCTGGGTTATGGCCAAATGGTGTAGATTGGGAGAGCTCTATCAAAGCCATATAAACCAAAGATCCTCCCTCATCCCTTCCCTTGATGCCTCTGGTTTTAGCTTTTATATTTTTCAGATTCTGTGTTGGTTTAGTGTGTGGGTCTGGGCTTCATAATAGGGGATGGTGAGCTCTCTGCACAGAGTAGGGAGACAAAACAATTCCTGCTCTAGCTGGGGACCAAGGACAAATGTTCGAAATCTCAGGCCCAAGACCACAAACAGCACGGGCTGAAGAGAGAAAAACAAGCAGGATGGGACTGCATAACCTAAAGCTGGAATTGGACAATGAACTGCAAGATGCAAATGGAGCAAAACTGATCAAAGTGAGAGACCCCGTGCCCAGTCGTGCATTTTGTGACCATTGTTCATCTGGGGTGCAGCCCTGCTGGGCTCTTGCGCTGCCCAAGGTGGATCCATTGAGGCCTTTTAATAAATCCCCACTTTATTCTTTAACTCCATCCATCCTCTGTTCTAGGTCAGCCTTCTCAAGGCATCACCCTCCTATTATCCCTCCCTCCTATTATCCCACGGGGCTGGCGCCTGCTCCTGGGGTGCAGGGAAGCCAGGGCTGCTTGAATCGTCTGCATCCCAAGCCAAAAGTCAGGAAATTATGAAATTCCAAGTGGGAACAAAGTTCCTGTGCCATCCTTGTTTCTTGTACAGCTTGATACAGCTCTGTGATGTTGCTGGCATGCAGGGAAACCACCCTGCCCGATTTGTAGGTTCTTTATTTCTACCCCAATGAGTCCTGACAGCTTGGGAAGGCATTGAAGCAAAACTAAACTAAGGTTTGGCACAAAAACATCGCTGAGCAGCGGGGTAGGAGTGGATGGGCTGTTATTTTTCATTGTTCCAAGTTGTTTAAATGCAATCTGTAGTAGAAAAGTTGTTATGGTAAGCACCACAGTGTTAGATCTCAGCTAAATCTGCCAGTTGCTGTGAGCCAAAGCCAAACTATGGATGTCTGGCTGACCCTTTAGATCTAAGTGCCCATAACTTGTTCTGTGGAGTCACTTTTCAAATAGATGGATATTCTCTATAGGGAAGGGAATGCCTGGTGCTCCGTAGGTATCAGATTGCTGCTGTCTTGATCTCTTAAATCCTTCTTTGACAGACAGGAGTCAGGTGAATTTTTGATCCCCATGCTCAGCACTGAAGTTCTCATCCAGCTTTTGGCATTCTGTTCATCTCCCAGCACCATGGAGCAGGATGTGAGCAATGAATGCACAGAAAAGGATGCTCGGGGTTTCAATAAACTCTTGATTATCTTCTCTACAGTGCTTGATTTCAGCATTTAAAGCCACTACAAAATTGACATGATCACATTTGTCTCCATCCTCTGCAATTACTTTGGTGTTTTTAAAACTCCACAGTGGCAAACTTGGCCAGGGCAGGCCGAAAGTGCAACAATGACCCACATTTGGAGAGGAGATGGGAAGTCATGTGCTGATGTGGAATAGTGTTTTAAAAACCCCGGCTCACTGTGTTTATAAAATCTTGTAAGTGCTTAAATGCTTAGAATAGGACACACATTTTTTATCATGCTTACAAGGTCCAACTTCCATTTGTCTCTCAGTGACACCAGAAGTGTTCAGTCCATGTAAATAAAAGGTGATCTGTGGGGAATCAGTGCTGGGGAATCCAGTGCTGGCCTGGCATCATCTTTAAAATATTTTTCACTCTGTAATAGGGTTTGCTGTCCAGGTGCACTGAAGGGTATATCTAACAGCTAAAAAAAAACCCCAGAGAACCTCCCTTCCATGAATTACCTATGAGGAGGTAACATTTTGTGATACTTCTATTTAGATGCCCTATACCTTTAAGAAACAAGATTAATAATTGTCAGCGAGTGGGACAGAATTCTGGAATTTTCTCTTTTATTTAAAAGAAAGAATTCTCATGAGAACAAAAAGAACTCTACCTGTGAGATACAATTCACATATTCCGCCTTCTAAATGTCACTTTCTTCTTGTTATGGATTTGGTAGGAAACTCTGCCCTTTCCTTTGACTGACTCATGATGTAATGTCCTCACAGATTAGAAGCACGATTTGAGCAATGCACTCGTGGCATTAAGTGAGGTTTTGCCCATTCTGTCACGTTTATCCTGGTGGAAACCTAACACTACATCACTTGTGCTAATATTAGTGTATTTAGGTCATTAGTGCAGAAAATCTTGCTGAAATTCATGTGTGGATGAACTTCTCCTTCATGTTAACAATGTGCTTTTTCATGTCAAAACTTTGAATTTTTACACCTGTAAATGTCATTGCTTAAAGCTGAGCATGAGAAGCACTTTATTAATGCCTCATTTGTATCTGTCAGAGATGTCCAAATGACATACAAGTGCACATTTATTTTAATACAAAAAGCTCTTACCTGGCTGACCTGGAATTCAATATTCATAATATTTGCAGAATTGGACAAGATTCCTAATAAGCTTGGTGAATAAAGGAGCTCTGCCATTGGACAGAAGTATGAATGTCCCATTTGTTTCTGCTTTGCATACTCTGTTTTTACTTTTAAGCCATAAAGAGAGCATTTCAGTGGTATTTTATTTCAGAGGAGTGTTTCATATTTTGGGTTTCTGGTGCCTTGCCAATGTCAGAGGGGAAGGATGAAGTCACAGGCCTGATGCCTGTAGAAATGACAGCCTGCTCAGATGTGAAGTCATCATTTTCACATATGGATTCTGTTTGCTCATGCCAAGGGTATGGGACATGTTGAGGAGATATGGCCACTGCAGGAGTGTTGGGAACAGCTAACTCTGGCTCAGTTGTGTGGCAATTTCTCTCAATAACTGTGAGATACTGAAATAATTAATGGCTCAAACATTGTTAACATCACCAAAGGACTGGGCACATTGTAGAAAACTCAGGAAAGAAGCAAAATAATGATCAAAGATCCCCTAAACCTCCCTAGACCTTTTCCTGAGGCCTTCCACCAGGTACAACTCCCCCCAGGGAGATACCCAGTAAAAATCCCATGGATTCCTGAACATCCATTGAATTCTATTTTCCCTGGGACAGCCCAGCCACTGCCTTAAGTGAGAGGCATTACCCTGTAAGGTTAAAAGTGGATCTATGGCAATCCCAACCCCAAAGACTTCAAAGGGGCAGACTTCAAACAAAATTTTGAACTATTTCAATTGACATTCTCATGGGGTTTGTTGGCTTTTTTTTCTATTGTAGCAATACCCAAAGAGGGAACTTTATCTTTCCTGTAATCTTTATCAAAGTGAAATTTCAGAATTCATTAGCACAATCCAGTTCCCAAATGTCTGATGCCACTTGAGAGGCTCTGGGGACCCACCCGGCTCCAGCTGTCAGGTCAAAAGGGTCTCCTGGAGGTTTTGTCTCACATCTGCCACCCTCTTGGTAACATCTGAGATCCTCTGGACATCTCAAATGATGCCCAGTGACTCTGTCAGGGGAGCTGAGCTGAGCTAATTGTATTGTTAATAGACACAAACCTCAATTAACATCTTCCCTAAAAACACATGGAGTAATTGCAGTTTGGATTTGAGCTTGTGCAATAAAGTCATCCTCAAAAATAAATACATAGTTTTTTTTCCTTAATGCTTTTAGTAGCTGATTTTTTAGAATGTGTAATTCAAAATCTCTTCATTTGTAGATTTATCTTTTTTACCTATTTACCTATTTATCACCTTAACAAATCAGGTGTTATTTATATGATTTGTTTACAGTTCTGAAATACATAAACAGCCAAAATTTTGATTGGCTCGCTCCAGTACATTTATTTATGTCCTTGTCAAATATTCACTTGGAATATCTGTACATAATTGCATGAAAACAACTGTTATTTTCAAAGCAAATATAGTATTTTTTCTGCATAAAATACATTTTTTATAAAAAGTTCAAAGCGACAGAAGCCAAAAGGATGACACCAAAATGCTTTCACTTACAGAGTCATCCAGTGGAAGCACTCACAGAAGGAAGACTTTTATGAGGCTTAAATTTACTATCTTTCCTGGATTAATGATTGAAGTGAATGTTTGACATGTTGTTAATTGTTCTGCTGTGGGGAGGACAGCTTTGAACTTCTTCCTTAAAGCACAAAAGAATTGCTATTAAGTGTTAAACAGCTGCTGTGTGGATGAAAGTTTTTCTTGGGAATTATTTGGTAGATTGGATGGCTGAATTTCTCAATGGGTGTGTAACTGAAAAGAGAATTCGGATAAATATTCAGCTTATATTTCTTAATATAAAAACATTAATATGAATAACAATATAAAATATCTTCATGTTTAAAATCAGCCAGGGGAGATATTCTGTGTGTTTGAAATCACAAACATGTTGAGACATTAATACTGAGTAAAATCAACTCACACTTTCACTAAATTCCAGATTCCTGTTTTCAAATCTGGAGCAGTTGAATCAGCGTAATGAGAAAAATTAATAATCCCTTGAAGAACATATTTTTCCTACTACAGCAATGCAAAAATTACCTGAAGCAAAAAAAAGTGCCTGAAATAATGTGCCTCAGACCTGTTTAATTCCTTTATTTGGGAAGCAAATACTGAATGTATTTTTGGTGAAGTCAAAATGCATAAATTTTTATTTGCCTAAACTTGAGATAAAGCAAGAAGGAAATATTTCCTACAAAATAAAAGATCTGATCTGAAAATATTGTCCCTCATTTTCTAGCCTCAGGACACCTTCACATCTTTCACCAATATAATTTTTTTTCATATTGGTACTAACTTTTTTTTTTTTTGGGGGGGGAGGGGAAGGGAGATGTGTTAAAATACAGATCTCCCCACCATTTCTTTTTACCCACTCAGGGAGTGTGTCTCACCCTCAGCTTCTGCCAATGCCCTCATCCAGACCTGTCTTCAGATGTTCCTTTTCCCTTTGGTGAGGGCACAGAAAACCCCAGGAATGGATTTGTCTGCTTCTTTTTCCAATAGCATCCAATTTTTGGCTGTCCCCAGCCCTTTTCAAGTTCTCAGGGGGTGGTTTTGTGTCACACTCTTTGGCAGAATCACAAAATCCCTGAATTGTGTAGGCTGGAAAAGATCTCTGGAGATCTTTTAGTCCAACCCCCTTCTCAAGGCAGGATCACCTACAGCATTTTGAGAAATGAAATTTCACCCAATATTGCTTAAAAATGCCATTTTTTCACTGCCAAGCAAATGGGGTTTGAATTCCAAAGCAGATCTTCCAGGATTGGACCTTTCCTCAACATTCTGAGGAGCAGCCATAACAATGTGGGGAAGTTACCCAGTTTGGACCAGAGCTCCTCATGGAATTCAAAAAAAGGGATCTGGAAGAAGCACTGCCCATTTAACATGAGGCCCACAATGTTTCCTGAGTTGAAAAATGAAAAGTATTTTGGCTATGCATCTGAATGAAGGTGGGAGGAAGATTGTGTTTCAGGAGAAGGGGTTTGTTTTTATTTCTTTATTTCTCTGCTTGTGTTATAGCTATTAAACCCTGATAAACTGATCTCATTTGCACTGATTTAGGTTCTTAGCTTAACCAGTTAAACAGATTTGATTTTGGCAGCAGCCATTCTAATTCCCAGAAAGAAGGATCTGAAGCAAAGCCCTATGTGTAATAATTTCAACTGTTTTAAGAAAATCCAATCTCCTTTCTAATCTATAAACCAGATTCTTTGTGACTTTTTTTTAATACAACTGAAGTTCCCTTTGAAAAAAGGAATAAATTACCTTTCCCACCTTGAAACAGAAACCAGCATGAAGAAAAGTGGGTCTATTTTAGGCAAGCAAAGCCAAATTTTTATGCATGTATTTAATCCCTCTGCCAAATGTGTAAAGATAATACAGTGGAAGCCTCTTTTCAGCTCCAGGTCCATTTCCACCTCTGTCTCACATTTCCATATTCCTTAAAGGAAATTTTTTCTTCCTATTGTAGGCAAATTCCAGCTCTGTGTAGGAGGCTCACCTAAGGCTTGTCGTGCTGCCTAAATTCTGCTGAAATCCACATTGTGGAGAGGGAATTTTTCAACAGATCTTTTGTTTCCCCAGTGAATTTTGCCTCAAGTTGATATTTTGTGCCTGAGACTAAGTATTGATCAAAGTGTTTAATGGGCTGAAACCTTGTGTTCCAATCGCACTCTGCTATAGCCAAGTACATAAAAATGCAAATCATATTTTTATAGTATTTGCAGTATTTTGGCCTAGTTTCCTGTAAAGTACTGAGAATTGAGAGGGGAGAAAAAATGAAAATAATGTCTCTGTTTCAACTCCAGTCCATGTAGATTTTTAAAAATGTGCAGTTTTGAGGATTTGTGTGATAAACTCATGATGGCCCTTTTTAACAGTTAAGATGGTCTCACATATAAATAAGTTTTTTTTTTATTTAAATACCACTTTTGTTTCTTGTGTAATTTAAGGTTAATTCTTCTGATATACATGATACCTTTCTGATTGACAGATACTATAATTAAGCATTACACTAATGACACTGCTCACACCAGATTTTGTCAAGAGTACACAAAAATTTCAGCCTTAAACCTTAATGAGGCATCCCATTTTCAACATCTATATGTTAATTATCAATTATGTCCCTCGCAAGTAAGCTGCTTGTGACAAGCCATGTTCATGAAGTGCTTTGAGATATTTTTATGGGATGTTCATCTGTTCTACTTCAACCCCACTGTCTTGCACAGAAAACTTATGTGAACTCAATTTTAATGAGTTTATAATGAAAAATATATGTACATATAGTAGAGGCCACTACTTGGCTCATTTAGCAGTCAGGGGTTTTTGTTCTGGGCTGTGGAGTAACTGTGCTTTATTTATTCTTTTGGCCTCTGGTATTTTTGCTGCTCCAGCCTATTTTTTATTTTTATTATATTTAAGTCTCCAGTGCACTGGAATACAAACTCTGCAAATTCAGGTTATAGTGGATGGCCAAGGATGATTAATGGCATGTGTTAGCTTTGGAGGGGTTTGGGATGCAGATGTAGTGCAGACTGTGGTGCTTTGTGGAATTTTAGTTTGAAGTGCAGCCTGCCTGTGTCCTCCACACATTCTTTGATGGTTGTCACTGATTATTCACATCTATTGCAGCTGTCACGTTTTTCCTTTTATTTCCCATTTTATAGTGCTACAGAACAAAAATGCACTTCAACAAAAAGTTCATTCTGTCCTTTATGTGCTTTTGAAATATAAAGTTAATTAGCTGTTTGCTATGAGGACAATTGAAGCTGGACAAGTTTATTAATTATGCTTATTCTATAGGCTTCACCTAGTAAGGGCAAATTGTGCAACCCTCATCTCCTTATAGATCTTTATTTATTTTTACGGGGATATTGGTGCAGCTTAAGGAAAGAGAATTTCCAGAGATATTAAATCCTTCAGCTCTTATTGACACTATGGAGAGGCACTATGGAGAGCTTATCAAAATTAACTTTTGTGTGGTGGGTACAGGAACTCAATTCTAGACATATTTTTAAAACTCAGAGTCCATGAGATTGATCCTTTGGGATAATTGTTATTGGAGTATAGAGATAAGGCACTTTGTCAAATAACAAACTTTTTACATCCAGTAAAGGGGTTTATGACTTCTGCCATTTTTTTCATGTATTCAGTTTTCACCTTATATAAATTAATTAAAAAGACCTTTTCTGGAGTAAGATTAGGCACAGAAAAAAAATTGTCTATTAAATGTATTTAAGTCACATAGTTTATTACTAGTTTGCAGAAGAAAACAAAAAGTGAACTTTTATGATTTGAGATATTCTTATGATATCTTCTGGGAGATATTTTTGTCCAAGGGGGAGGCACCTGAGTTTACCACCTTAATTTAATGTATAATGAATTGTTTGTCCAAGGCCTTGTGTTTCTGTGTTGATCTGAAGATGATCTATTCATGCACAGGCACCTTCTGACCTTGCATCCCAGGATTCTTTTTGTCCAAAGAACATGACACAAAAAATGCATCATGAACAGATTATTTTTCCCCCTTCCTTAAATTCTCCTCTGCATTCCTAGTCTGTTCCTTGAATAGCATATTAAGATCTTTCTGACACAGCCTGTTGCTCCCATAATCCCATTTTGTTTTTGGACCTCAGCACTGCTGAAGTTTCAGCACAGTCATCACAAGTAATATCAGCAGCATGTGCTAAGTATTGTTCTAAATTCAAATAAAATAACATTTTTAAGATTTTTCCTTGAAGCATTTTAGGTATTTCTATTTACAAACAAAAAAGTGATGGATTATATTATAATTGGACACAAAATATCCTCCCCATGGAGTTTGGCTTTATGCTGTCTTAACTTAAATGCATCATTTTGAAAAGAATGATGAATGGTAGAGGCCATATTTGCTGATCTACCAGAGATTTTTTTAACAATTTTGGCTTCAGTTACAATTTGTGAAATTGAACTTTAATGGGTTTTTAGATTCAAAGGGATATTGGAAAAGAAGAAATTATTTGTACTGGAAGAACTTTACCCCTGGTTTCTGGGAAACATCCCCTCACTATTGTACTCCAGCCCTGGATAAACCAATTTTTCTTTTCTTTCTTATTTTGTGAACCACCTCCCACACTTCAATGTTTGCTTATGCTTTTCTACAATGTGGGTGTTATAATAATCTATAAGCTTTGTCTGGGTTAGAGGCTGCCTTAAGGGTCAACATTTTTGAGGAAAGTATTTCTTAGATGCCAACATCCAAATGTGGGATGTTGGCATCGAAGGGATGTCAGTAATTTATCACTTTCTACAGGATGCTCAGCCTTTTAATTGGTTATTGACTTGAACACATGGACCAGAACATATTCCACTTGACTGAAACATGCAAACACTTGGAAAATCCGGTTGCAATATTTCGATTTTGTATGCCCTGTCTGACAAACACTGGAGGCCCTTGATTTTCAGGAAAAAAAAAAAGGCTTTTCTTAAAGTGTTTCAGAGGGACATGCAAGGTCCCTCATCAGCAATTATCAGAATTAACTAATTTATTAATAATTAATTTTTAAAATTGAGGTTTATTTCAAACTATCAATTGTAAGTGCCAATGAGTGCTGTGATATTTGTGAAAATATTTATCGCCACAAATAAAAATGATGTATTTTGCAGCTGATCCATTTCTTAAAAATTATGTATTTTGCAGATCCATTTCTTAAAAATGGATCCAACTGTCCTTTTACCTTCACCATAAAAACCACATTTTCTCTCAGTGTAAGAAGTGTTTGTGTTCAAGGTAAAAGACAAAGAACATCACCAGTTATAGCCTACAGTATAAAATGAGCAAATTATCTCTGAAAAAAGAACCTAAATTATTTGATTTTTGGTTTGCTCACTTGATAATCATGCAGAGTCAGAAAAATTGGCTGCATTGACTAAGGCTGGGACTACATTTATGTTTGTCTTTGTCTATAAACATGGGAATGAAGAAAGGCCACTGTTTATTGCCATATTTTCACTGAGTGCTGGATTTTTAAGATGTTAGAAGATGCCAGTGTTTAGCTAAGATCCCAAAAATTAGCAGGGAGAAATGAGGGTTATATTTTTCATGTTTCTGCACAGTGTAGTTGGAGTCAATTGCCAGTGGCCTGGATTCATCCCTTTGGGATTTTTTGATTTATTTCCAAACCCACTGCACAGCCTCTCAGTCTCTGAACTATGCCAGGCCCCAGAGAGCTTTAACTCCTCCTTCTGAGCAGCAAAGTTGGTATTGGATAAAATCATTTTTGCAGCCTGTGCAAAAGCACCTCCTAAGTCCTAAAAGGCAGGAGATATTTTGATAACCAAAGTGAGGAAAATACAAGAAAGCTTTAAATAAACCAGGAATTGCTGGAAACCCTCAGTGTGTGTCAATTCTAAAGCCCATTATACCTTACAGAAATGACAGCACACATTGGAATTGCTCTCTGTAAACTCAGGACTCTTGTTTATCCTTTAAATTCAACTGATGTGACCAAAGAAGGACTGGTGTTGGTGTTTCGGATTTTTTGGGACTGAATTATCTTTTGGCAGCACTGAGATTTATTAGGACTCCTGGGTCTCATTTACTTGAGGACTTGCTTAGCACATACCTTCGTTCTTTTCTTTCCCTCTGTGCTTCTTATTAGGCTGTCAACAATTCTCTCCAGGAGATAGCTGAAGGCCAGGACTTTTTTCCTTTCCAACATAATATTTCAGGGAAAAATAAAACTATATCTCTATTTATGATTCCCTTTTGTTTTCCCACAATCAGCATTCATAACCCCTGCAATTTCAGAAAGGAAAACTGGGAGAAGTTGGAAAAGCCATGTTGTGACTCAGTAATAAAATTAATTTAATGCACAGGCATTAAATTAATGCACAGGCATCCTTAGGCTGGGACTAGTTGGGAAATGCCAGTGAAGGAGGATTTTGGATTAAATGGGGATATTTCTTGACCAATTAATCAGGAAAATTTGTTAATATATAGTTTTGCAGCTGATATTGAAAAAGGTAGATTGCTGACACATGGAGAGGTGTGGTAAAGATGAGAAAATCAATTTTAAAAGAGACCAAATAAAGAAAAGAATGTGAAGTACAGAAAGTGCATTTGTACAACATAAAGTGAGGATGTACATCAAAATAATAATGTTATATAAATCAGTTATTTCTCTTCCTCCCTCTCTAAACTAAGCAGTGTCAAGTGCATCAGAATATCAGTAGAATTCTCTTTTCAAAGCAATGTTCAAATCCATCTCTTTCCATTGCTGTCATGTCCCACTGTCACATGTCACAAACTACACTTCAAAAAAGGATGTAGAACACACAAGGGACTGCACAAAGGAGTGTATAAGGAAGTGTATAAGGAAGTAAGTGATTTTACCTGACCTTTCATGACATATATTCGATAGGCACTACACCCCATAAAGGGGGTGCCTTTACTCCAGGGATTCCTCTCCTGACACAAACAGTGGAATTCTGAGCAGCTGAGTCATTGAGGAAACGGGGCAGGTTTTGAGAGCGGATCCCTGGCCATTGACGTAGATGTGAGAATAGAAACATTCGTGTTTTGTGGGAAGAGAACATCCTAAGGAGAGGGGTGGGAAGGAAATCCAGCCCAACCAGGAGCACACAGCACGTCCATCTCTGGCCTGGCTGGCCCAGGAGCTCAGGGCATGCCAGATATTTTAATCATAACCCAAGCAGGCCATTCAGCCTGGGTTCTGTTATCTGGTAATGGTACATTCTGGTTAATGGGACATTCTGACACATTCTCTCTAACTCCAGCAGGAAAATTAAGTCACTGGGTAGCAAAGCCACCCACCCACAGCCTGCCTGTGAAAAATCTGTGAGACTGCACTTCTACCAGCTGAGGGCTTCAGATTTCCCTGAAGGCATAAAGAGATTTTTTGGGGAGGAGAGAGCAATACCCACAGCAGTGAATGGAATAACGAGCATGATTTTAAAATATTAATATTGATCCTTAAAAATACTTATTCCTCTTTCTCTATATATCTGCAAAAGGTAATAAAATAGCAAAAGGCTTTTGACAAAGTCACTGGGAGTATTCAACAGCTCAGAGTTTCAGCCCCTGTTCTGAATTTGAACACAAGCATTAAGCTCTGATTTTTGGAGGAGGCAATTGGAAATCTCTGCATTTCTTTGCCCACTCCTGGTCAGTCCTTTCCAAAAGCACCACATTCTCAGTCATAGGATGTGTAGGAACAATGTTCAGCTTCCCCAGCTGAAAACTGCCTGAGGGTTTTGTGCCAGCCCTTGCAGCAGCAGCAGCAGCAGCAGCAGCAGCAGCAGCAGCAGCAGCAGCAGCAGCAGCAGCAGCAGTGTTACGTGCTGTATTGCCTCTAGAAGAAAGATAGAGAAGAAAAAGTTTAGACTGGCAAAATCCTGCCTTCAATATGCAAGTTAAGATAAAATAATGTTTTTTACAAGAACGGTTAGGCAAAGAATAAGAGAGGAATCAGATACTCTGGATTGATTTGTTTAATTACTTCAGACAATGGGCCTCCTTTGTGTTTTTCTGTTTTCCAATGGCCCAATTCTAAAGTTTTAAAACAACTGGAGAACTTTCAGGGATTTTATTTTTTCATATAATAGTGGGAAAATGACCAAAATGTCTCAGTGGTTCTATAGAATGAGACACAGGCTGAGAGTACTGAAAATACTTTTCAAAAGAAAACCTTTTCCCTTTTTTTTTTTTTTTTTTTTGCTTCCTTTTATCTTTTGCAGAAATATTTTTTTTAAATCTCACCCCTATTCTCTATTGTGCAGCACCTAATTTTTGGATTAGGTCTTATGAAAACTCCTATCTATTCCTGATGCTTTTGCCCAAGTTTGTGCAAGGCAAATTTTTTCCCCTTTAACTGCTCCAAAATACAACTCAGGTGCTAAGTGAAGGAGCCAGGGGTGCAGTCCCAGTCTGTTTTTGAGGACCTTGATATGGAACACACATAGAAAAGGGAGATTGCAGTTGTGTTTTCTTGGGGCTGGTGGTTTTCAGAGGGTTTCAAATCTTTTGTCCCTTTGCAGGGGAGCTTCACCTTTTCCATCAGGCAGGTGGGCAGTGCTCCCCTTTCCCTGCATGGAAATTATCCTCACCCAGCAGCTCCAGGAGAGGATCTGGCAGCCCTGACGGCCAAATTTTTGCATTCAGGGAGAGCAAGGTATTAAAAAAATAAGGACCTTTTTAGGCAGCAGAGCTGGATTGAATTAAATCAATTAAACTACTGCAGAACACAGGCAGTGATGCTGATGCACACATGTTAAATGATTCATTGACTTCTTGCTGTGACCCCACTGACATTTGCAGCTCTGAAACAATGATTTCTCATACTGATATTCAGAATGAATTTCCCAGAGCAGCCCAGCCCATTTGTTGGCTTTAATGACACCAGTTCAGGAAAAGCTGAACTCATTATTGTGCTCTGAAAGCCTCATTCAGAGTCCATGGAAGCAGTTTCTCTGCAGGAAAGACCACTACAAAAAATAAATATATATTCCCTTAGTTTCACCTTTTCCTCACTTTTTTTTCCTGTTTGGCCTTGGCCTACAAGTTGTTCAAGTTCTTTTTAGAGGAAGAGAACTGGTTTATAGAACATGTGGATGAAGCAGCCTATTGTAAATCTCACTTTTAATCTCATGGTAATGTGAATCTTCACAGTGGATGAAGACTCTTAATGTGTTGGATGATGGACACTCAGTCCACGGGCTGAGACAGTGCACTGAAAGAACAGAAGCTTTCCCAGAATTAATTTTTAGTGGAATTAGAGCATTTCTGAGGGGAATTGAAAAAAAACCCACTCAAAACTACCTTGGCCTTGCAGTTGTTGCATCTTCCTATAGGACTTTTATATTGTACAGTTCTACAGCAGTTGGAGTGAAATATTTATAACCTAAAGATGCCTTTGACAATTTTTCTTTTTTACAAAAAATATTTTTTTCCCTTGAGATGCCATGATCATTTTATTTCACTCCTCCATTCACCCCAATATTATCCAATAAAAATTATTCCTTCCTTACCACACTATTTAAAGACACAGTGTTGTATTTTGTTCACAAAAGCAAAACCCTTTCTTTCCTACAGGGAGGAAGGAGTTTTTACCTGGTTTTCCAGCCAGGATTCCTGAGCACTCAGTGGATGTTGGTGCTGTGGTTGGGTTTGTAAAAAATGTACAGACTGGGCATGTAGAGCTTTGTGCTGGATGCCAGGGGTGAGTGAGGGTGAACTGGGACAGTGGTGGCATCCAAGGATCTTGGATTTTGGGTGTTGCTGCTGCCAGATGAGTGCTGCACTGAGCAGCAGAGATGCTCACAGTTGGCACAACTGCAGCTCTGTCTTGTGGGTACAGAAAGGAATTGTTGGCGTTTGTTTTGGCCTCCCGAAAAAAAATTTAGAAAAATAATTAATTAATTGTAGTTTAAGCATTCTGAGCTCTCCTGAGACTTCTAGAATTTGCTTTTTCATCTGGATACTTTCCCCTTTAAAGCTCCTTTTCCCCCAATAGCATGCACATTTTTCAACAGCTAATATTTTCCTTTGCATAGCTATATATACTCCCTCTCCCCACGTGCTAGAGAAACACGTGCCCAAAGTGAAACCACACATACCATTTCACTCAAAATCCTCTCCATGTGCATCTGCTTCTCATTAGATTTTCCCTCTGCTGTACACACAGACTTTCCTTTAAGAAGTGTCATTACATTAGTTTGTGTTACAGGATTATTTTTCACTCATCTGTGCACCAGGTGAGGTGACCAAACGCTTCCTTTGGAATTTCATGTGGGGTTTTGAAGACAGAATTGGGCCATTTCCTTTGTCAACAGCAGCCAGACATGTAAATTCACACATCAAAGAAAGTAGCATTTTTAACCCATGTTTTATGCAAATATTTGGGTTACATTTCCTAAATATAACGGATGTGTGATGTGGTTTGTACCTGTATTTTCTCTGCATGCAAAAAGCTTCTCTGTGTGAATGTGAGGGAAACAAGTACAGTGTCTTCACCTATGTCTGCCTGAGCTCTGCACCTGTTCCCAGGTTCCCTACTGAAATTTACTTAAACACCTGCACAACTCTGGTTGGGAAGAATTTCCTCACTCTTACCAGGTTTATAATTTTCTAAAATCCCAAATTATTTACGTATGATGGAAAACAAAATTTCCTGCATAACAACAATCAGGTTAAAAGGGTATCCAAGGGACCAGCTGGACTAATAAAATCAGTTTACTTTATGGAGTAATACTGTAAATATCAAAATACAGTTATAGGTCATCAATGCCACAATATTGATGGGAGCCTGCAGGCCTTACTTAAAAAACAAAAACAAAACAAAAGCAAAAACAAAAACAAAACCAAAACCTCCCAAAACAAAACCATAAACAAAACAAAAACACCACCAAAAGGGTATTTTATATTTAAACCATTACATTTTAACATATAGCTATTTCTATAGGAAGTTGTGCTGCCTGAGCAAAGGAAAAAGAGTGGGAGAAGGCAAAAATAAGCCTTGATTTAAACATTCATAAAAAATAAAATATGGCAAAGAGCAGTGTCAGAATGCACAATGGTGCTTTGGGATCAAATTCAGTGATCATTGGACCATCAGCAAAATTCATCATTGCCTTACTGCTTGTAAATAAAATGGGGAGAAAAGGAATAAAACGCCTTCAGAAATCTTTCTTTAAGGTAATTCTTTAGGCTTTTTATTCATTCTAATATTTTCCTTAAATCTACTGAATGTAGATTCACATCACAGTTATTGGAGGCTTTACCTTAGAACTGTTAATTGGTTAGGAAATAACAGACCTTATCAACACAATTGAATTTTAAAAATAATGTTTCATCTTCACAATGTCTTTCTTTAATAAAACCGATATTTCTTACAAATAATCGCAGTAAATTTGGGATGCATTTGCCAGTGGTTTTGAGATTTTTAATCTCTGCCCTTCGCAGAAAGGTGTTGCATATGAAGGCCAATGTATAAAAATTCAAAGCTGGATATTTTTTCATTCATCTGATGAATGAAAACTAAATTAAGTTTTTATAATTACTGGACAGAACAAAATGTTGAAGCTTGAAATTAAATATAATGTTTGCTTATAATATTTGCTACAATCTACACTTTGAAACTGTACATATGAAACAGCAAGTTAATTCAAGCTAATTCTTAAGCCGGTTTGCATCATTTTAACATTTTTAATATCTAATATTTCAGTAGGTGGTGCCATAAATCCATGCACAGTTGTGCTAAGGCAAAATTCAGTAAAGTGTAGTAAAAAGTAATGACTCATAATTTCAGGAATGGCAACATTCAATCCAAATTTATTGTGCTCATGAAAAAGCAAGTCCACAGAGTCAATTTTCAGAGTTTTGAGTGAGTTCTTGATACAAAGAAACTGCAGAATCTTGTAGGGAACTGGTCATTATCCTCAAGTTTTACATAAATGTTTGAGAATTCTGCTGACTGCCTGGAAGTGCTGATTTGCTGAGTAAAGTCATGAGCCCTCAGCAGATTCAGCATTTCTTTTAAAAGGTGCTGACTCAGAAGTCTAAAAGGCTTTGAACAAAGAGCATTCCCCATTGCAAAATATGTGCAGGAAACCACACATGGTATTTTACACATGGAAATAGAAGAAAATGGTAGGGTGGCACGGTTGTGGAAGCAATAAAACTACATTTGAAAGGCAGTGAAAATCAACAGGAGAATGGGATAAACTCGGGGTTTTCAGAAACTGCAGAAAAAACAAGATGAATGCATGACAAATACAGTACATGGATTTTCTTGGACATATTGCCAAAACTTTTGGAGTTGACTTTAGCAGCTCCACAAGTTTGCTGGGTACCTTTGAAAATAGAACTTCAGATGTAAACCAAATGGTATTTCTATGGGTTGACTAATCCTGGAACCTATTATCTTGAATTTTATTAAATCCAGCCACCTACTATATCTCCCTATATTTATGGGCAGGTGTATACATAAAAATATATATGGATGGATGGATGGATAGATGGATGGATGGATGGATGGATGGATGGATGGATGGATGGATGGATGGATGGATGGATGGATCCACTCAGAGGTGTGATTTGGGCTGCAAAACATCCCTCTCATATTGTAGAAGCTGCTACAGCCTCCTGCTAGGCCAGTGTCTGCAAGGGGTTTCTGAACACAGGATTTTAGGGCCAGCTCCCCAGCAAGCACCACATTGTAGGATTTGTGCATGTGGCCCAAAAGAGCATCAGTGAAGGTGTTAAGGGATTTCTACTCTATACTTTGCTCTTTCAAGCTGACCTTTGGGGTCTGTGAGGCAAATCTGTGGGTTTTGCTTTGACTATTATTAGTTAACTGCAAATTAAAGTGAAGGTCTCACTAGTTCAGTCTCCTGAGGAGGTGGGTGGAGAGAGTGAAATTCTCTTTCCAGCTTCAGGATGACAAAACCAGGTCCTCCTGCAGATTTGTTCTCATCCTCCTCAGAGGCTAAGTCTGCTGGGAAAGATCTGAATCCCATTTTCATGCATCTTTTTGTAGGTCCTTTGGCCATAGGCACTCAAGCAGAGCTCCTGTGGGTTCCTGTGTATATTTTGGGGATGGAGGGGAGGTGAAATAATTTACATGGACTCTGGCAAATAAATGTAAAAGCTGTGCAAGGCCAAGTATTCAGGTGCTGGCTGCAAGGGCAAAGGATGCAGCACATCAGAGACTTCTTGAAGTCTCTTTATTTTTCTTTTGAAGCAATAGTTTCATTACAAAATACCTATAAGCTTGATTTAAACAAAATACCAATTTTGAAATTGCCAGGATGAAAATTAACTGGGTTTCTTTCAATCCAAAAGTACTAAAAGAGTCCTTTCCTTCAAAAATTTGAAAACTCTGGTGCTGTTCCAACTGAAAAGTATTTTCTTTCTGTTTGCTGAGAACTGCCAGTGAATCGAGTACACGTGTCAGAGCTTTGGATTTTCAAACAGTGGATACATGCCTGAAACAGAAACAAACTTATGAGTTAATAAGATCACATAGAAATAAAAATGGAAAAATATTAAAATTCAGCCACAGTCTGAGGCCATTCCCTCTCCTCCTGTCCCTGTTCCCTGGGAGCACAGCCCGACCCCCCTGGCTGTCCCTTCCTCTCAGGAGTTGTGCAGAGCCACAAGGTCCCCCCTGAGCCTCCTTTTCTCCAGGCTGAGCCCCTTCCCAGCTCCCTCAGGAGTTCTCCAGCCCATTCCCAGCTCCATTCCCTTCCCTGGATACCCTCTAGCCCCTCCACGTCCTTTTTGCAGTGCAGGACCCAAAACTGGACACAGCCCTCCAGATGTGGCCTCAGCACATGGGGATAAGTGAAGAAGGTCCTGCAAGAGCCTCAGAAAAAATTCTTCCTGATGGAGAATTAATGATGACTGAAGAGAAAGAAAGCTATAATGACTTTGTCCTTGTGCTGCTATTTGCCTTTAAATCCATTCTCTAGGCTTGAAGTAGGAGGAGAACCACCTCTGAAGCATCATGAGCCTGGTCCTTTGTGTGGCTGTAACCAAATTTCTCTCAGCCAGTGCTCGCTGAGGCTGAGCTGTTGTGATGCCAGCCTTTTCTCCTTTATATAATGTGATCTGTACATGGGCATTTCATTCCATAGGGTGAAAACATGTGTTTTTCTATGCTAGCAGGAGTAAAATCCACATTGTGCTAGCAGTAAATTGCTTGGATTTGCCCAGGCATGTGCCTCTGACTCAGCCCAAACATTGACAGTGACAAAGCTGTAATGGTTTGCAGGCTTCACTTCTGAGCAGAGGAAATCCCACTCTTCTGACTCTGAAATGTGATTCCATTGGACTCCAGAGAGGAAATACTCCTGGTTCTGAGGGTGTTCAGCTGGAAAAAGCCTGGACCTGTGTGCTGGTTTGACAGGGAATTGGGAAAAAAGCTGTTCCTTTGCAGGGAGAATTCAGCCTGCTGCTCACATGGATGCTCCTCAGCAGCTCTTTAATAGATAGAGAAATAAATCATTAATTAATTAAACAAATGCAGTTTACACCAATATATCTAACTCTTCCTTTCCCAAGGGGAAAAACCCTAAATCTTATTTATGTTCACCATGTTGCCACTGAAAGAAGAGTAGTAAATTTTATGTATTAAGTGTAAGGAATAAACAAATCTCTTTTTAAAGAATGTTGATGCAACCTGCTTGTGCAGTCCTGTTGTTATCCAAGTGTCTGGTACCTGTTTATGAAATATTTCATTTTCTTGGCAGGCATACAAAGCAAAATTCAATTTTTTAGTGATGAAAAGTGGATGATTGATAACTTCTGTGCTCCAATAGCTGCTGTGAGCACGTGTGATAGCTGGGATTTCATCACAGTTGAGATCAAAGTATTGTTATTTTCTATATATCTAAACTATGTGATCATCAGTAATTTAACCTTTTTTTTCTAACATGAAGACTTATTGCACTAAAAATATCAAAATCCAATAAATTTTGAGAAAACTGCCTTCAAGTCAACTTTTACAGGGAGACATAAACCAACTCAGGAAGGCCATAGCATCTCATTTTGAATAAAACTCTTTTATTTAATATTCTGACAAGTTCTGCTTACTTATAACTGTGATAATATGTTCATAAGTCACTATTTATTGATAATTCTGTGACTGTGGGCTAGGATTTTAAAAGAAAGATAAGGAACTTTGACTCCTGTTTGACCAGAGTGGAAGTTAGGCAGCAGGATAGCTTGTTCCCATGGGAAAACTGAGTGATAGTCCCCATGTTCAAATGCCTCTGAGTCACTATTTTCACATCCAGTCCTCTGTTATAATAGAAATTATGTGTCAATATTCTTCCTGGCTCAGCAAGAATTCCTGGAAAATGTGGGTAAATTATCTCCTTCCAGTTTCTTGCCCATTGGGTCATTGATCCAGGTGTTTTCCTTTCTTCTCTTCCTTTTGCAAAGCTGGATTTTTAACTGGGAACTCCAACAAGTGGTAGAGAAACAGGGAAGCAGGGTTGATTTTTCCAGCAGTCTGGAGGGGGCATGGCCGTCACCTGGAGGTTATTTTATACCACCTAATGTCAGTTTTGGGCATGGGGGAATGATCCCTGGCAGGTTGTGTCAGGTGATAAGAAATTCTGTGAATTGTTCATCTCTCATAAGAGAAAAAAAGAATGTTTTGCATTTAAGAAGTTTGTTGCAGTTGGTGCTGTAAATTTTTAAGCTCTCATAACCCACACCTTGAGAAAGAAAAAGAACAGAAAGGAAATTTTTCTGTGAATATAAGTTGTGAGTGGTAGAATTAGTAAAGTCTCAATGTGACTTCAGAAGTCAGAAAAATTGAAATCTATGCACAGAACTCAGGAAATTATTTTTTTCCTGGTCCCAGAAGGGTCAATATTCATCTCATTTGACCTTGGCTGTTTATCAAGTATAGTCAATATCCTAACCAGGAATCCCAGGCTCATTTAACTGTCAGAGGAGAACATGAGGATATTTTAGGATTTCCCTGACCTATTCTGGATGTTTACCACAGGATGAGATGTGTAGTGGCCTATATCCCATTGACTGGGCGAAGTCAGAGTGAATCAAACTACCTTCCCTTTAAACCTGCTGAAGAGGGCAGTGAGAATGAACTAAAAGTAAAATAACATTATTTGCTGAATTTACTAATCTCATCTAGAAGCAAGAAATATGCAAATGCTGCTGGTGATAGCCAAATATTATTGCTTCAATAAGAACTTGTCAAGTCTTTGATCTTCACCTGTGTCACCAACAAAATAACAGTGCCTTTTGGAAAGTTACATGCATGATTGAGAGACTCGAGTCCCCAGTAATGAGTGAGGTTGTGACTCTCAAGCAGAGTTCAGGGTGTCTGCAGAGGATGACCAGGATCCTGAGCCATGCAGGACCAGGGAAAGAGTAAAAAAATGCTGAAATTTTGCATAAGTGCCATGCCCACTAATTCTGGCTAAAGGGCAGCAACTTGTAAGTTAAAACAAGTTTGGCCCCAGGGAAGAAAATCTTAGTACACCAATTTGTGCTGCAATATCTTTGCATGGATATTGGTTTATATATATACATAAACTCCGTTTTCAACAGAGTATTATGGACAGCCCTATAATGCACTCATACATTGATTTTGTTTCACCTCAGTTAATTAGTGAGCATGGCAGAATATGGGCAGTGCAATGAAAATACTACTGACCAAGCAGCACCTTGGTATTTGTTGTTCCCTGTAAGTTGCTTTTATTGCATACCATTGGACTCCTATTTTTTCCTTTTAAGTATGTGCCCTTTTTAGAGGAACAGCAATAAACTTGGTTTTTTCCACTTATACTTTAAAGCTCTCTGTGTTTAATAAGAAATGGTCATTAATTCTTCTCTGACTAACACTGTGGTCCCTGGACTTCCTGTAAAGAGCAAATAAAACCCTCTGGCTAAATTGTAAAGTATTTCATTTCATTGGAGACATCATTTTAGTGTTACTCAGGGCAAGGTTTAGTCTGTTGAAAGAGTAAACCTCTGGTTTTTTGGTCTCTGCTTGACTGCCCTGGTTTCAAATCCATGACTTGTAGTTCTTGTGAGAGCTGAGTTGAGTTGCTCTCATGTCAGGGACTGAAGGGACTGAAGTAAGTTACACGGAATTTTCTCAGTCCTTTAACCCTTTCCAAGGGAGGACACACTAACCTGGGATAGTTATGAAGCAGTTGTAACTGAGCCTAGTATTTCAGTACTCACTATTATCTGTAGTACTGCTGATATCAGAGAAGGAGCTGAGGGAAAGCCACAGGTTTATTTTTAAGTGTTGCCAACCTCTGATGTTCCAGTAAAACCACAGGGATCTTTCCATTTGAACTGCTACGTATATGTTAAGCTAAGCCGTAAACTGTAATTACCTTAAATTTACAAATGAAATAGTTCTTAAGTTGCTCTTTCCTTCTTAGAGCTGATGTGTTTCTCTGACGAGCATGTGCACGCAAGGAAAGAGACACAAAATATCTGTACACATTTGTAAAAAAAACAAAGCAAAACAAGCCAAACTAAACCAACCCAAATAAATGAAAAACATACTTTAAATTAAGCATTAGGATGTAATCTTTACTCTGACGAAGTTTCATCAGATGGCAGGCCCTCTTAGCTCATGAACAGGCCATTGTATAGACAGTGGCTTAGAGTATTTCTATCTTGTTTTCCTGGTTTGTTTCCAAAGGAAGTGGATGTTTACAGTGTGGCATGAAAGGAGGATTATTGTCACTTTTAACTCTTTTCTCTTTAATGGTGTTGCTTTAGTGTACGAACAGAGAAGGAAAGATGTAAGTTGGAAAATTCTTACTTACTGGCTCTTCTTTTTGTTTCTCACACCATTCCTGTTACTTTTATCTTTCAGATCTCTCAACTTCTTTTTCAGCTGTCTCATGTGAGCCTGTCAGCTCAGGATAAAATGAAAATTGTGGGCAGGTCTCACCCACACTCACCCCTCCCTCTGGGCTCTGAACATCTCCCCAGGGTGACACCTTCCATGGAGGGACAGCTCTGCTGCAAGACCTATAAAATTTTGTTCCCCAGTCCCTGCAGATCCCAGACACACAAGTGTTTCCTGCTTGTCCCTGGGTGCGAGCACACCCCAAAATTATGCTGCTGCAACTGAAACCAGATTTTCTCTGCTATCTCACAAGAAGGATCCTACCCTGAAGTAAACGACAAGTCCCTTTCATGAGAGATTTTTAGTTTAATAAGGGAAAACAACCCAAGAACTAATTCAGTCCTTGCTGATGCTGTTAAAATGAGAAAATAATGGAGAAAACGACGTATGAGTTTGGCAGAAAACAACACGTCTGTGTCCTTTCAAGTAACTGGAGGTGGCTGTGTCTGTCCCTGTCTAGCAGGAAACTCTGCTGACCATTTGTTTCTCAGCATCCTTCTTGCAGGCTTTGGCTTGTTCTGTGGCTGCAAACTGAAACATTTTTTTAGTTGGTTGATTTTTTCTCTGGAGCTTGCAGGCATCACAAGAAGCAGCAGTGGAGTCATGGCCTCACAACCCTCACCAGTGCTGGGGCTGATCATGTTGCAGATCCATCATGGGCTGTTTTTAAACCCTGGTCCTTCTCTTCTGCTCCTCAGACAGGAACAAAGATTTTAGGGAAAATGTTAGAGCCCTGCAAAATGCAAAGTAACATAAAACAAATTGCATTGGCTATAAGAGATTGCTTATTCCCAAATAAGCATGTTTATGCTTATAAGCAATAAGCAATAAGCATGTAAATGCTTACATCTATGTATAAATTATTAAAAACATGCTAGATCATGTGCAGACTTCTCTACAATCAGCTGGAAAACCTTGTAGTGAATATTAACGGGTAGAAACTGCTTTTTCAATCAGTGTTATTTCTTTCTTTTACATTAATAAGACATTTCTGTAAATATTGACACAAAATAAAGGACATTATTAACATTTGGTTTTACCCACATAAATCTGTCCTACTGTTTTCCCCAAAATGGAAAACTTCTTAAATGATTCCCATGAACCAAATACACTTGACGTAAAAAATCATTAAGTGTGACGCAGACTATGCATTAACAGAAAACTTGAAAGGAGCATTTGGCACCCAACTTATATTCCAAAATAATCAAAGGACTGGTGAGAGAGAGGTACTTTCTTGTCCCAAAGAGCAGCAATGACCAATGTGAAACCATAGCTGCTATGCTGAAATATTTCAGTTTAATTAACTTGAGGCTTTGGAGGTCGCACAGTTGCAATTCACTCTGCATTTCCTAGGAATAAAGTAAAAGCACAACTGAGCTATTTGCTTCCCCTGGATCCTGGGAAGGTACATGGCAAATTATAATAAAAAAGCTGAAGGAGGAATCATTCTTAGAGGCATCATTAATTAATTCAGTGTCTAGGTTTGACTTGTGACAGTTTCAAAACATAAAATAGAAGTAATTTGGTATAGTCTTGGAAAGGCATTCAACAATTTTGATCACACCGAAATAAGGAATATCCCTTTTCTGCTCTTCCTTTATTTTCACTGGAACAGTGCAGAAGGTTGCTGGAAGATTTTGCAATGCTTTTTTCATGATAATTGTTCCCACTCAGAGGTTTCCAGATGATTGGAAATATTTATTAGCTATTGGACATTTTGTGAAGACGCAAAGGAAAAAAAAACACAACTCACAAACCTCATTTATATTTTAGGAATAAAGTGTATTTATGTCTCCAGCTGATATCCATATTTCAGGATAGTGGCAGCCATAGGTATGGGAAGTGGGAACATCTGCAGGTGAATGTATCACATCAGCCAGCACTGATATGGAATCTTTGGTTTCTTCTTTGATTTTCTCTGCAGCACCCAGATGAATCTGTGACCTTCCATATCTGCTGATAGAGAGGACAACTGGCTTGAGAAAGGATGAACAGTTTTGATACCTCTGCTAAGAGAACTCACCATTTCCCTCCAGCCCATACTCTCAATTAAAGAAGGTTAACAAGAGCTTTAAAAATGTCTAAGCTCTCTTTTTCATGTGAAGCCAGGCTCAGGAAGCCAAGCTTTAAGGAGAGGAAAGGTTCCCTAAGTAACTGAGCAGAGTCTACTCTGTATGCAGCAGCCAAGAAGCTCAGGGATCACAAATGTGTGCTCATACTTTGAACATCTGCAGTGGCTGGGAACTACACAGGGGTTGAATTTGCAAGAATAGTTTGCATTTTCCTTTTCTAGCCTAATTGCTGATCAAACTGTGTTGGTGTCTGCCTCATTGCTTCCAGCAATGAAAATTTTCCATTGATCCAAAAGGAAGATGAGCAGCTCTCTGACTGTCACAGGCTTGAGCCAGAGCTCAGGAAAATAAATGCAAAGTATTTCATTAGCAGCAGCAGGCTTTAGATCAGACCCACTGTCTACTTATTTAATTATGCAGTGTGATTAGGAGAAGAATTGCTTCCTGGCCTCCCTTGTAGGTAAAATTTAAGCATGAAGCTTTAGTCTCCCATTTTAACATAGTCTACATAACTTGCATTACTTTTTATTACTGTTCTCCAAGCATTCCAATCTAGCTCTTCAAAAGCCCTGCTTCAATAGTAGTGTCCCTGAATCCATGGCTTCCAGGTTATGCAGCACACAAAATAATCTTTATTTCATTAGAGCACATTTCCAGGTGCTTTTTTGTTCTCATTCTGGGACGGGGGGGGGGGGAAGGAAAAGTAAGAACATTTATAATTATTCTGTTTTTCTACATAATTCAAAATTGGAAAAAAAAGTTTATAACTAATTCACTTGCCTGAATTTATAAGAATTTTATATGAATTTGTATGAGGTTTAACCTGCCTGGTTAAGGAAGCTACATGACAGTGTTACATGACATTGCATGTGAGAATGTACAGGATTTTTAGGTGATGTCATTGCCAGTCAATTTACAGGAAAAAAACCTCTGGCAAAACTAAACAAACAAAAGAAAAGAGTATGTGGGATGTGTACATGATCCTGCAAATCTTACATCTTAAAATAATCAGATTACGGTTTTCTTTCCTGTTGCTCATTTGCCTGTAGCCAGCTCTTTTTTAAAATACAGTCTCCTCATGGAAGCTGAACATATGATCAACATCTCTTTTGATCAATTCCATTACAATAATGCTGTGTATAAAAGAATTCTTCATTCCCCCTCCCCCTTTTAAGCCCCTTTGCATAGATTTTAATAGCACTATGAGAGTTTTTAAATAGCCATATGAGAGGAAATCATATCTTTAGCTATGGGCCACTTGGCATTTACTTTTTGGCTTTCAGTGTGGTCCATTAGGCTGTGGAAAAGACACAGCAATGTGAGAATAAATATTTCAAAGTGATGGATTTGGGTGTCCCTGCCTGTCCCTCTCCCACAGGCCCATTAACTGCTGCAATCAGTCTATGTTTTTCTGAGCAGAAAAGAGACAGAGCAGGAAGGATGAGATGGAGATGGACACAAGGATGTGCCTGAAGATGACAGGAGAGCTGAGGAAGATCCAGGAAGGGAGGTCTCTCCAAAAATTATTGTCTGCTGTAGCCAGCAGCTTGTCCTTGTCCCAGCCACCCTCATGACTGTAGAAGGAAAACAGGAACAATGTGGAGGAGGAAGGTGGACAGGCAGAAGCTTTTTCCCTCTTCAGATCATCTTTATTTTTCACTGATAGCTCTGGAAAAATAATTTCTGGCCCACATACAGCATGAACCACAGAGGTATCAGCTGTAACACATCCCCAGTCAGGCCTGGTGCACTGCTGACAGTTCCTTGGCACCACAGGAGACCCCACAGAAACTTGCATGGGCAGCTCATGGTTTGTGTTGCTGCCATCCTTGGTTTCCCATGGTTTGCAAGTGCTTTTAAAATCTCTCAGGAGAGTATTGTTGTGCTGTGATGTAGAAGATCTCATGTGTGTTATTCTGGAAAAATTTAACAGCTCAATCAGCCAGCACTGTGTATAATTTCTAATTTCTCCAAAATATGTGAATACCAAATGAACTTTTTTTTTTGTTAGTGGATTCATCTTCAGAGAACAAAGGAATTCTGCCTGTTTCCTTCTGGAATATCTCACCACAGGTTTTAATCTCTCCCTATACTAGCATTTCTTCACACTCTAATTGAAAGTCTTTTCCAAGGCAGTGTAGTTTGCTGCTTAGCACTGATAAAGCATTGTAGCAAAAAAATTAAAGCTAAAAATAAAAGGATAAAAAGCTAAAGGAGTAAAATAGAGATCTAGCTCTGAAAATATTTGACTTCCCTTGGAGATCCAAGTGAAACCAGACTTCTGTGTGCAGCTCACAGAAGTGACTCAAAAAATTCAGTAGATAAATATGGTGACTAAAGTAGCAACAAAAGGATAGAACTGTAAATAGTTTGACAACAGAAAATAAATCAAATCAATTAGGGAATGTGTATTTTTTCACACTTAATTACACTGAGTATATTGCAAAAGTTAAAAAGCATCAGGCCTAATTCTTGTCAAAATAAGACCTTATTAAGCTATTTTGTGGGGTAAAAGATGGTTAAACTGGAAATTAATTAGATTATGTCTATCTTCTACTTGACCTGAAGTGTACATAAGAGCTCAAGTATGTATGTGAATAAATACTGTGAAATAAAGGTTGCACATTTCAGATAGTATTTGCTAATTTTAAATATCATTGCCAAGAACTCAGGGCTACTTTGGCCTGAGGCCTCTGAAAAACCTGTCAGGAACAAATTTATATAAACTCAAATGTGTCTTGGCAGCCTTGGTTTCATTTAAAAATCTCAGATGCTTCTCCAGAACAGGTGGCACTAAAAAAAACATGGTTATGGAAAATGAATCCTGCTTACAAGGAAAATATCCACTTTCACAGATTGGGAATAAAAACCATTGCGCAGCTGATCTGTGAACTAGCGGTGCTTTTAATGTGTTTTCCTTAAAATTGCTTTGAGAAGTTAATGGCCAAAGCTTCCCCTGTTACTGTTTGGTTTTAGGTTTCTATTATTCCATAGTTCAGGGTACTGAAGCTTAGAAAGTGAGACCTGAGCCATTAAAGAATCTTTATGTACGATCTTGGCACTTGGACCAGTGATGGGAACACTCGGCAGCTGCTGTTACCCCATAAATCACAAAGGAGTTACTGTGGCTTCAGACTGGAACAAACACAGCCAGGATGGGGTCTGCAGTCATGCAGCACTCACAACAAATTACTTTTGGTGGCTCCCATCACACATTTCCCCTGGGCTTGTTCTTCCCATTATTTTGTGTGAGTAGCATATGAACAGTAAAGAATTGATCACTGAGTTTTATTCAACCCCTTCTCCAGCAACAATGGTTTGCCTTGGAACAGATTAAGGTGAATCATGTCCTCAGATTTCATCATTGGTTTTTTTTTAGTGGCAATTTACCAACATGGCACTGTGTTGTTAAGGTCAGAGAAGTGTCCCCAGCATGCCTCAGCTGATGGCACAGCCCCCCTGTTATTACATTCTCCGGGCTGGGTAGCACAAAATGTACTTCAGAGGACACAGGTGAATAAAATAGAAAGACGCACATGGACACAATAAATGAGAAAACCATTAACTGTTTTTCCATTTTTTGGTAGTGCTATGGAATATTTGAGTTGCACTTCCCTAGCAAGGCACAGCTGCCCAGCCAAGATGAGCCTGCCTATGAAGTGAAAAAATGACCAAAGGTTTACAAGAGTCCCTAGTGTATTAATTCCTGAAAAACTGGCCACACATTTCCCTGGCAAAACAGGCCTGTTGCATTTTTCCAACCCAGAATCCCTCATTCCCTTGGCATCTGGGGGAACATTGCTGCTGGTACAAACAAGAAATTGTGGTATCAGAACTGATGGGTTTTTTTTTTTCTAGCATCCCAACATTTCCCTTATGAATCAGAGGTGCCTTTCAGAAGATGAGTGGCCAGGAATTAAGAGAGGGTAACTTCTAGAATAGTTTCTCTATTCCCCACATTTCTAATGGGAATACTGCTTAGTACCAGAGCACATGACTCACATAGAGCACCACAACTTAATTTGTGATACATGTAGTTACTTTTGCAGTGTGAAGCAGGAAGACTTCTAAATGTTTAGATATTTTAATTCCTGTTCTCTTCACTCTTTCTTAGCTGGAAAAAAATTCTTCAGTTCATTCAGCTTTATTCACTTGTCACAGCAATTAGAGAGTGGCTTAGAGTTACAGGCAAAGCATATTCCTCATGCTTTGCTTGTTCCAGTTCCACACAGCTGCAAGAAGTCTTGCTAATTGAAACAGAATCATGTAGGCAGTTTGGCACCTTCCTTTCCTTCCTTCCTCCATGTCCTCTGAGGGGGATATGACATGTAAGGTGTGGGCTCTGTGTCACTGCTGGCACCGTGCTACAACCTACAGGGTTTAATCTTTATCAGGTGCCATGCTTGAGGTTAAGAACAATAAAAAATAGGAGCACTGGGAATAGGGAAAAAATGGGGAAGCATGCACATAATAGACCTCTAAACACACACTGTGGGCAAAGCTCAGGAAATGCCTGACCTTAAAAATGTCCTTCTCAGTTTCATGTAAAGAAAGTAAGAAAAAAAATTCTCTCCCAGGCATTAAAATCAAGATTATTAAATTTAAGAGTAGATTGAGTTCTTTCCTTGCATTCAGTTGCCTTTGTTGAGTAGTGATATATTCTGGTTCCTAGCAGCGCACAACTGTTTACACTGGTTTCTAAAGGAATAAATCGTTCTGGGATGCAGATGTCCAAGCAGTTAACATTACAGCCTCCAGATATTGCCAAGGCAGTAGGAAAACCTGAGTTACTCTCCTGCAGAACCACTTTGTTAAGCTATGTTTTTAACTTATGTCATCCTTAGCTCTCTGCCTTTACGCAACATCCCTGGGTGATGTTGGTATGTGCAGAGCCCTGTGCCCAGAGGTCGCAGCTGTGACAGAGGTTTTGTGAGTCTAGACTGTGAGCAGAAGTGGTCATGCCATCCATTTTTATTTTCCCACCTTCAACACCCTAATACGAGCCACATTTTAAGTCTAGGTCTGCCTGAGCATCCAGAGAAGCGTTTCTGTTGAAAATCACTGATGGTCACGTAAAAGTATGCGTAAAATTATATCTTGTGAGGATCACCTCTCTATTCCAATGCCTTATTTATAGGCTTCTTGTCTCAATAATTACATGTATATTAAAGATTCTAATGTCTGATATTTCTGTATATTTTAAGCTTTTTCAGTGAATAATTTTGTTGTTGTTTATAGAAATAGGCATGCTGTTAAGAAACGTACCAAAAAAAAAATTCCAGTTGACTTCAGAGGATATTTCAGTGATTTCTTAGGAATTTTGGGGGAATGACAATTGAAACGAGATGTAATATATTGACATTATATAGATTTTTCCCATGTTGATTCATCTGGCAAAGAAGAACCATCAGTTGTTGCTAATTAAAAAGTATCTGATCTAATTTTTCTAATTTTCCTTTTAACACAAAAACTTGCAGGGAGTTTGTGGAAACCTTCATATTTTTATTCTATACACTATATAAGTATATGTTTATGTATATAAAACACAAGGTATTTTAGCTGAAGTTTTGTCTGGTACAAAATACTGGAAAGGCAGGAAATTTCAAGTTGAGTCTAAGGTTAATAAAAACAATCAAAAAGCTAATATAGGTTTGTGTCTGATGTGACTCTGTACCACTTTTTGGATTCCCCTTTTCTCCAAGGCTCCTCAGAAGAGCAGGAGGGAAGAAGGAAAAGCTCCAGAGTGCTCAGCTGAGCATTTGACAACCAACTCAAGCACCCACCTGCATTCTCTCTGTCACCATCTATGACCCTTGACAAGCTGAACTCAATAGCTCCTATTTAGGAGTCCAAAAATTGACTTGTAGAGCTGGAAATCTTTCCCAAGAGATCTTTGTTGGGTGTATAGAAACAAATTCTTTTCTGATTTAAACAAAAGATGCTAATTCTTGGCACTCTCTTTTTTTTTTTTTTTTAATAAGGCCACCATTTTAATAACAGGGAGTGTATGTTTGAGCTCAGATCTAGTCTGAGGTCTCCAGGCCTACTGACAAGACACATAAAATCTTGTCCTACCTGAAAACTACTTTTGGGTAAAAATTTAAAAGGAAGTATTGACTGAATTGGCTTCCCTGCCTTCACTAATAGCAACAACCTGTGGGAGAAGGAAAAGTCTCCATGTCTGGCCCACAGAACATCTTAATCCCCTGCTGGTGTTGATAACTCATGACTTCCACAGACATTTTTCTCTAAGTTCATGGATAGTTCCCTCCCTTCCCATTTCAGAAGATTGTGCTGTTTTGTTTGCAAATAACTTCACTGCTACTCACAGGACCAAGTAATTGCTGAAGAAAATGACTTACAAAACTGCTTGTAAAAACTCGGTTGTGTTGTTGCCAGATGCCTGCTCAGAAAGATTGTGTATCCTTTCTGTAAAAAGGCAGGAGGTATCTAGTGCTCCTGATTTATGTAGCCCTTCCAATCTGGGCTGGGACAGCTGCAAACAGCTGTGTGCTTTATCACTTTTTGCCTGAATTTTCTGTAGATGTATCTCCCAGGTCTGCAGGGAAGAGTAGGCCGGTAACTGTTATTTCAATGGCACTTTGTCCATCTCAAAACTAGAAAAAGATCCTTTGGGAAAATGAAGGCTGCCTGCCATAGTACCTGCTTTTGCCAGCTTGGATCAAAATGCTCACTCTCCCTTCTGCTCCTGCTGTAGGTCAAGGGCTTCTTTAGCATTGGGGTCATCACTTATTGATGTGCAAATAAGGTTTAGATGAGGTATTAGGAGGAAATTTTTTACTGTGAGGTTGAGTTCTTGGCACAGGGCATGCAGAGAATCTGTGGCTGCCCCTGAATCCCTGGAAATGTCCAAGATCAGGTTGGACAAGGCTTGGAGCAACCTGGGATAATGAAAATTGTCCCTGTCCATGGCTTTGGTTACAAAGCCAGCTCAACTCATTGACTTCAGCTCAAAGCAGCCATTTTCTTGTCTTTTATTGCTTTGAGGTAGAATTACCCCATCCAGACCACATGCTGAGAGAACTAATTTCCAAGGGCCTCTTCTGCTGTGAGCAGCTGAAATATGAAGATCCAAGGCTTCAAGCCAGGTTTTGATTTCTGTTGAGCTGGCATGAATGGAACTACTCCAGTTTTAACAAGAATAACTAGAGCTGGGGAGTACTTGGGCCTCCTCAGAACAAATTTCTGAGTCATACTGGAAAACAAAGCTTTGTCACTCAGCTCCCTGTTACCTTCTGGGTTTGAATGGCTCAGACAGTGTTTTGAAAACCTGTAATATTTGAAATCACAAAAAAAAGAGTTTGTTTCTAGACTTTGCAAATACAGGGGAGATTTACTGCAGTGAAAAATAAAAAGCTTTATGGAATAACAGCTTCACTTGAAGTGCTCAGAGTAATGATGGACATGATAAATCACACTTTTTAGGGAAATAACATTACCTCATGACCTAAATTTAATTAAAACCAGCAATTCTGTTGCATATGTTACTTGAGGAAATGAGAAGAACACTGGCTAACTTTCAGCACCAATTTTTGTCGTACCTCCTGATGTAGACAGCTGGTCTTGAGTTCATCATCACAAAGTAGTAGGCTCAAACTTGGGGGTTTCCCATAAGGGATATCAGCCCATAACTTCATGGCATAATGTATGGGCTGTTGAGAAAGCTGACAGAACAGAGCTTGGATTTTTCACAGGTCATTTCCCCATAAGGGAAGGGTTTGGAGCTGTAACTGTTATTTCAGAACATTTCTTCCTGGTCATGCTCAATACAGAGCTCTTTTTTTTGTCGGGTCGTGCATTGGTTGGCAGAGTATATCTTGGAGCAAAAGCTGTTTCCAAAGTGGAGGTCATGATCTTGGAAGTGCAAGTGGAAATGGGGTCATGGGAAAAGCTGAGGATTGTTGGAATGTGGTGAAAGCAAAATATTCTATAGATGTTTATGTTGACAGCAGCCACAAAATGGTTCCTTGAGGAATTCAGATGGAGTTATCACAGGGAGTAATGACTGGCAAGGTTGAACTGACATAAATAGCTCAAGGTTTGAGCTTGCTGTGCTTATAAAAACTTTAGATAGTTCAGCTCTCTTAAAGGTAAACAACGGTCTGCGATACCCTTTTAATCACAGAAATCAGGCTTTGTGGGGAAGTTTCCTTTAAATGCACATGTAGGATCACTTCTTTCTGGCAAACAAGAAGCTTCCTCTCCTGACAGTGAGAATATTTTCACATGTCATGTGCCACAAAATGAAGATGAAAATCATCAAAGATTTTCATCTTCATTTTGTAGTAAATATTTCCACATATGCCTAAGTTTGCTTAATTTTTCAGCAAAGGGCTCTTCCTGCCCTGAGAGGTGGGAAGACTAAAACTGGAGGGGCGTTGGTTTTCAGAAGAGAAATTGTGAATTTGCCTACTATGTACAAATCCTTAGACCAGCAGAATTTTTTTCAATGAGCAGATTTTTCACACTAGAAATTTACAACACTACAAAGCTGTGTCTGTGTTTCTGCAGAGTGTAGGTGGCTGAGTAGTATGATTGCCCCAAATAATTTGGACTCAGTTTAATGTCCTCTTTCCCACATATGGGAGTTTGTTCGTCCCATTGAGTAATAAGCTCCCTGTTAATAGAATTTCAATAGATATCATGATTTAATATTATTGAGAAATAATCAATTAATATATTGGAAAAGAATTTAGATGCAGAGCACAGTCCCGAAAACAAGCCCAAGCTTGTGGAGTGTGTGAGGGTCCTTTTGCATTGCCTTTTGTGAGGTGAAATCGTTGTATGATTCAGGGAAAGACACTGGTATTTGTCATTAAAATTTTAAACCAATATCTAATAAAATGGCAGTCTTATAGAAAGCAAAAGGTCAATCCTTAGTGATGCTATTTTTAAAATGTCTTTGTTTTACTTTTGATGGTATTAGGCATCTAACATTAAGAAAAACCCTTTTCTCTTGTACTTCCATTTGACATAACGATGTCCACAACAGACAAAAAGATCCCATATTCCCTCTGTAAAACATTTATAAAATTCTGGAGTGCCAGACTGAAAAACCATCAGGAAGTCAAAAGTGCCTGCCTTAATCAAATTACCTTGTGCTTTGTGGAACTGGCAAATACACAGAGGGCACTGTGTAAGCTGTAACCTTTTCTGCAGATTCAGCCATGCAAACCCAATGGGGAATTAAGCAACTGAAATCCAAATCTAACACCCACAAGCCCCAGGAAGTCACATATGTGAAGTAAGTATCAGAGTGATTTTCACAGATAACATTGCCCTTGCCAAGGCAGGGGCTGTATTTCAGTTTTAAGCTGGCCAGCATGTGCAGTGGTCTGGAAAACAAGTAATAATATTGTAATATAAGCAAAATGTAAATTCTGAACTCTGGTACCAGCCCTAGGAGGAAACTCAGGCAATGCTGTCAAGAGTTGTCAGCAATGGGTTTCCATAAATGAGAATTTCTGGCCTGTGTCTGTCCCATCTTCCTATCTCACACTGTCCAAGCACTGAAATTTCACCAGTTCTTGCACTGAATGAAGATCAAGTAAGGCAATCATTTCCATCAGTATTAAAGACAGAACATTTTTGCCTTCTCTGTTCCTTTTCCATGCATCAGTCAGGAAGACAAGGGAAGAAGAGGCTACCGTTCCTCAGGAAGATCAAACATTGCTCCTTACTGTTTCAAAAAATGTCATATGTCAAAACAGGCAGGATTTTCTCACCCTCACAAAGTCCCCATACTTATTCCAGAATCTGCACTGTCCGTGGATATCTGGATATCTGCCTGGGATTATACCCTGACTGTACCAAACCAAGGAAGGTGAAAGCCAACAATGAAATTTGTATCTTAAACACAATAGCAAAGTGAGTGTTCCTGCCTCTTGCAGGGGGAATCAGGAACTAAATGAAGATGACAGGAGAGGTGACACCTTTACACTATTTCCAGCTATGGAGACCCTTTCTGTGGGATATACACAGGGGTGTCTGCCCTGCATGAACTGCGGTGGTGAGCAGGTTCACATGGCCTGAAATCTGTACCAAGGTTTAGAAGCAGCATCCACACAGTCCCAGATCAAACAGTACATTTAAACCCAGCCACAACTGTACTAAAACCAGCTCTAAACACAAAGGAGCAGGCCTAGCTGCAGGCCTGTCACTGGTGGTGTCCCCAGGTTCAGCACTGGGCCCTGATGGCTGAAGGCACAAAAGCCTCCTCACAAGTTCTGAGGACACAAATCTGATACCCCTGAGAGCTGGGCAGCCCTTCAGAGAGACCTGAGCAGGCTGGAGAGATAGGCACAGAGGAACTGTCTGAACTTGAAAAAAGAGAAATATAGGCACACAGTTTCTCTAATTGAGAGTGGGGCTGGGCCCAGCCTCATCCCTAATGGGCTACAGCTGTGCTGGACAGGTGACCAGCATTGAAAGCAATGGAGTGCCCAGGTGCACTGACCAACCACCAAAGGGAACAGAGGGCACACAGGTGCCATGAATGAACATGAGGGGCATAAAAGGTTGGGCTGAAGGACAAGAAGGGCTGATGCTTGAAGCCTTCTGATGTGGTAAGGTTCTACTCTGTATGGGTTGAAGTGAAATTTTGTGGTGGCATTCTGTGTATTGTGGCCATCTCAACTGTGATGGACAAATACAGAGTCCTGTACCTGGGTAAGAATAGCTCCAGGCACCAGCTCAGGCTGGGGGTAACTTGTAGGAGCTGCTCAAGGGCCTGGGGGACAATGAGCTGTCCCTGAGTCAGCAGTGCCCTGGGGGCAAGGAGCCCAATAATGTCCTGAGGTGTACTGACAGGAGCATTCCCAGCAGGTCAGGGAGGGATCCTGCTGCTCTGCCCAGCCTGGGAGGCTCCTATGGAGTGCTGTGTCCAGCTCTGGATCCTCAGTGCAGTAGGGACAGGGAGCTCCTGGAGCAGGGCCTGTGGAGGTGGCAGAGCTGAGGAAAGGCTGAGGGAGCTGGGGCTGCTCAGCCTGGAGATGGCCCCTCAGGCTTGGCTGTCCCTGTGTGCAGGAGGAGCAGAGCAGGGCCTGGGTTCTGCTCCAGGTTCAGCAATGGCACCAGAGGAATAGGCAGGGACTGATCCCAGCAATTCCCCTGCGCAGGAGACAGAACATCTGCCCAGCCCTGAGCAGAGACTAGACAGGCTCTGGGGTGTCCTCCCTGGGATATTCCAGAAGATCTGGACACACTCCTGTGCCCTGGGATGACCCTGCCTGAGCAGCAAGGTGGCAGCAGTGACGCTCTGTGCTCCCTTCCAGCCTGACCCATCCTGTAATTCTGTGGCTCTGTGACTTCAGCATGTGAGAAGGAAGTCCTGCAGGCAGGTAAGAGGAGATCTCTCCACTTTGCCTCTTGGATCTCAGCCCACATAACCATGACATGTATTCTCGGAAAGCTTACATTTAAAGGGCAGAAAGTATCTGAATGCTTTTTTTCTTCCTGAAATTTGTGCCCCCTTTTTTATTAGTGAGTATTTTAAGGCTTATCTCTGTACTTTGCTGATGTTGACCTTTCAGTGAGTGATTACATAATTAGTCTTTGAACTTGTATATCACTTCACGGCTTCTCACTTTCCCACAAAGGCGCTGGTACTCTGTGGTATTTCCACCTCTTCCTACTTTTGTATGCACATTTTTGTCTCCTCAATAGACCATGAATTCAGCCAACACAAACCTACTATATACCAGCTGATTAGGCTTTAGGTTGAGGCTGAGGAAGTACTTTGATGCAAAGTCCTGATTACCATCATTTTTCAAATATTTTGTGGGGGGGGAAAAAAATTGTCGGTTTTCAGTTATGCTTTGTAAAACAAAGGAGAATAGCTTAAACTCCTTAGGTATTCCACTTAAAGCATGTTTCTTCTTGTTAAATAGAGTATGAAATAATTCACTCTTAATTGATTTCAGATCGGGTATTGTGGCTAAAAGCACTCATGTGGGTACTTTATACAGCCTTTTTTTTAAGATTTTGAAGGAGATTGTTGTGAGTCTTTGTGAAAGAAGGTGTATTATACACAGAAAAGATTACCTCATGATTTTAATAAAATACAAGGGTAGCAGAAACATACTGAGACAGAGACTCAAAATCCTGAGCATCCAGAAAGGTATAGCACAGGTATCTGCCAAACAAATCATGATATACTAAAGGCATGTGAGAAAATAACCTCCCCTCTCTTCTGCAACTGATATCTATCTCTTAGGTCAAGAACATGGAGAACAACCTTTCTCAAAAATGTTTGAGAGGTCATATGACAACAGGCAAAGAAACAGAATTGGTTGAACAGTGCATTATTCACAGGGTGCCCACATCGGGAAAGGTTTTAAAAATTGCTATTCAGCAAAATTTTAACCATGTGTACATAGCTGAAAGGGGCTACATGAAAAAGGGAAGCTGACAAGGTTGGTTTTTTTTTTCAATGTTTTCAGATCTTGCCTAATCCCAGATTCCCCAGGACAGGGGTAGTTGTTGTCTTGTCACTTTGCAGTTCTGCTGTCTGCATGCCCTAATAGGGTAACATCCTTTAGACATCTCACGGAAGAGTTGTTTGTGTTTCTAGGATGAGAGAAGACATTCCCTTGAATTTCACATTTAAACCCATCTGTGTGGTTTACCTTGAGGGTTGGCTGTGTTTTGGTGGAGGAGTGACAGTGTGTATTACCATTATGTCATGTCAAGTATTACAAAGATTGAAAACACACCAAAGATGGATGATGTGATGATTACAGTTGGGATATTTTGCACCAGAAACTGGTTTCCATGAGTACTTAATCAATGCTACCTTTGGTAATATTTATTTAGGCCCAGTAGGAGTGGCATGAGTGGGTAAAAAGGCAGGCACTCTGTGACAGGATGTGTGGGAATGGTTCAATCCTGTATATTTTTAGGGAAAAAGTCTGAATTTCTATTATCAGTTTAGTCTTCATGGGTTGTTTTCAGGGAAACCTGGTTTCACATTTGTCTCAGAATTATTCATATCTAAGAGAGCAGGAACTGAAGTCCATTAATAAAAGGGTATATGCATAATTTAAAAGATAAGGGGGTAAGTATTTTGTTCCATTTCCTTCTTTTAATTAGGCTACATACCTGGTGATAGAAACAGACCAATAGAGAGAATTACTGACTTTGAGTAATAAATCCCACAATTGCTTATTGTTTTCTCTCTGGATTTTTGGGTCACTGCCTCATGCTTTTTCTCTTATTAAGAGGGGTATCCCCCTTTTTATGAATAAGCTGTAAAACTCATGGCGTGTACTGGACTTCTGTGCAAGCAAGAAATAGTGTTTTGTGTTTTCCAGTCTATGCCAATGAAAATTCTTTGACATGGGTAGCTAAAGCACTACTAAGTGTATATGGGGCTTGCCTTTGTGCAAGAGAACAATTTCTGATTTATGGTTTTTGGAGGGGTTTTTTTTGTTGTAATTGCTCCACTATAAATATGTTTACTTAAACAAACCAAAGCATTTCCTGCCAAACTAGTAAATTCTGTTTTTTATTACTATAATAGCCCACATTTTCAGACTTGGGGCCTCAAATACCTTTTAAGGTGTGCAGCAATTTTTCATGTGCTGACTCAACGGATATTTTGATTTACATGGGTTTTTCTGGTGTGATGTATTTTAAATAAAGCCACTTAATTAAGTCTTAAAATGTAGAATAAAGAACCTAATTTTTAGAACACACTTGTCCTTCAAGAGCAGATTCAGATCAGTCAGTACTTGTAGATTTAATTCCAAAAGCATTGTGTAGCTGAACTGTAAGTAATAAGAATTTTCAAAGTACCTTTCATTCCACTTAGCATCAGAATGAGTTTTTTTGTACTTTGGCCTTTTGAGCTGAAAAGAAGTCTAGGATTTTCCCTGTTGCTTCACTGATTTCACTGCCTTTTACTGTTTCATTTGTGTATCTGTAATTAAGCTATTTATTAATTCCTGTGTCAGAACTCCGGAATAAATGGTGTTTGTGGGAAGTAAGGCAAGTCAAAGATATCTGTGGAATGGCTGCAATGACTGTGTGTGATTTGCACTGCTTTACCACCATATGCTTTACCACTCCATATTTCCATGCTCTGGGGGATCTCAAGCTATGTGGAAGTTCATTTGCCACCACATCTGGTTTTTGTTTTGGTTTTTTATTAGTTTCCTATTTACTGTGCTATTTATAGAACATTTGATACATGAACACTTCCTGTTCTGTTAACAATTCATACCAATTTAGCTTTCTTTATGAGCACACATGTTGAAACCTGGGCTTCAGTTCAGCAAGGTATTTGAAAGCAAGTCTCAGTTTGGAAATCAAATAACCTCAGAGCTGGGCTACATTAATTAATCAAGAGAGAAAGCATAGAGGGAGTCAGAAATATGAGAATAACCTTCAAGTAAAAGAAAAATATAGGTTTTCATTGGAAGCTACTGCACCTCACGATAATTTCTGCAGATTGTTGGCAGTCATTCAAAGCCTTTAAGAGCCAGTGAGTTTTCAGCAATGGAATTTTACTTTGGAACACTTTACCTTAAATTAGCCATATCCCTATCAATAACAGTAAGGGATCTGCAGGCAGGACTCCAGACTCTTTGGCATGTTGAAGAGCTACGTGCAATGCCTTCTTCTCACTTACTGTTGCTCTCTTGTGGTTGTTCAGAATCTGCATTGACTCAAACAAGTGAGGCAGAACATTCTTATTTCATTAGCAGCAAATGGCCTGCAGGCAAAGTTCAAGCTGTAGCTTTAATGTATACAAAATGTGCATAAAGGTCTCAAAAGCTCCTTATTGAAATCCTACTTTTTGACCTTATTTGTTGATTAATAATAAAAAACCCTGGAATCTTTTTATGGATATATATCTTGTGGTGGATGTCTAAAACAGAAGGTATATGAAAATATTCCTGCATAAACCCCACAGACTGGTAATATAGCATAGATGGGGGGGGGTGTATCTATATAATTTATTTCTAAGGGATTTCGAATCAGTATATAGAATTCTGATTTTCAAGCAACATCCAGTGCTAACTTATAGAATCTATATACATGGAGCTGTATTAAACTGTATTACACTACAGAAAAGAATTTAAGATGCATTTTGGTAAAGTGAGGGCCACATCAGGGAGCAACTTGCTGAGAAAATAGTCCACTAGTCACTTTAGATAGGCTTGGGATGGAGAAAAATCAGTATTAAGACTTCCATTAATGACAACACTAAACTTGTGCTTAATTTTAAGCAAATAAACATGTCCCAAATGAACTTGTAGCAAAGTAGTTACAAAATACCTGCAAGTTACAGGCTGCCTACACTGATAATTTTTTTTCTTTGTGATTCTCTTAACATATATGCTTAGCTCTTTACCAAGTTTCTTCAACATTTTCTTGACCTCTTACTCATGTTAAAATACTGACTTTTTTTGACTCCAGAAGAGCTCTATCTGGAAACATTGCTCCAAATTTCTCCACATTTTTGCTCCCAGTGTTTAAAGGGCAGCATTTAAATGAAAACTTATGTTGCATTCAGCCATTTCTATTTTTCTGAAGATTTCTAAAGTTACCTTGTGGCCCTGTGAACATGGTTTTGCTAGAAAGGAAAGATGAATAGCAGTGGGCCTAAATTTACTCTGCATTATGCTGGGGAAGATTAACTAGGGTGTGTTAAGGGTAGTTTAAAGCCACCGCTGCATGCATCATGGTTTCTGTGAATGTGAAACTAGAGCCAGATTAAAAAGATGCCTGTGACTTTCCCAAATGGCTCATACAACCTGAGGCTGCTTGTTATTTCACCTTACATGGCCTGTTAATGTGAGCTTGTATTAACAGCAAGCAAACAGAAAGCTCTCTTCTCCTTTCTCTGCTTTCTTCCTTATTACTGAAGTTGAGGTTTATTTTTAACTTGATAAAAAATAAGTTAGTCTTTCATGTTAACAGATTGATCACCTACGACAGGGATGTGTGGCTGCCCATTCCCAGAAAGAATGGGAGACTTCTGCAGTGCCTTAGGGATCAAGTCTTGTTCATGTTTCTGCCTTCCTCACATAAATCAGGGAGCTAGCCCACCCCTCAATATTAAGAGGTCTGTCCAAAAGAAAAGCAAGGAATTTCCTCTAGAATTGTGGAAAAGCTGAAAGGCTGAATGAGTGATGGAATTAGCAGCCTGGTAACTGAGATTTTTTTCTCTCAGTATGGCATTTTATAGGTTTTTATTAAATACTTTTACTTCCTTCTCCCTCACACTCACTTTCTCTCTCTATTTCATTTGTTGGCTTCTCCCAGAAGAGAAGTAATATCTCTGTGTTACATTCTGGGGCCTGAGGTGACTTCTGTGGTAGTTCAACCTCATTTCAACTTCTGATAGTTTTCTGTATGTGTGCTAATAATGATAAATTGGTACAGATGCCAAAATAGTTGGTACTCAGTGCGATAACTCATCCCAAACAATATCCAGTCTCCTTTATGGATTTATACCTAGAATTAATCACATTTCCACTATTCTATCAAAATTATATAAATATTAGAGTTTGGGTGCAAGAGGGACAAAGGGATGATTTTTTATATTTGGTTTCCTTTGATAAAAATACTAACAGGAGTATTTCTTCCTGCTCCCTGCAGGGGATTCTGACTGAGTGGCAGTTTTGAAGTCTGCCATGGACTGCAGACATGAATTTATGACTTGAATTCATCACTTAAAGACTAATTTAACAGCAATTGTAAATGTCACCAGGTGCCTTGAATAGGCAGGAGGAGCATGAGGTTGCTGAACATTGGCTTTTAAACATTTTGACAGAATTTGACATTTATTTCTCGTGTTAGTGCATCTCAAATATTTTCAAGTCAGCCACAAAGAGATAAGTGGACAAACAAGATCTGAGGTTATGTAAAATTACTTATAACTAAGGAAAACCAAGTGTTTTTTTTCCTAAAATGTGGAGTGTTTAATAAGTTTAGATCACATCAGTCATAAATCGCTGGAACATGCTTACAAATGGTTATAGTGAGGGTATAGGGTATATATCCTAATTAGAAACGAAGCTCTGTGTTTTTCAACATCCACCAAAAAAAATTATTTTTATCAGTTTCAAGTTCAATGTAAATACACTAACATTAAGTCACAAGAAGATGAAAGCAATTTGGTTTTGTAGCATCATTTATATGGTTTTAGAACAGGCTTCGGGTTTTTAGGTTTACTAATATAGCTTTGCTTATAATGAGCTCTGTAACCAAGGGGAAAATCCTCAAAGAAAATCCCACCACAAACACAATGAAAAAATTTTCCCAGCAAGTGAATAATTAATGAATATTGTGTTTAGACATTTCATTTCCATCTTTTCACTACCAAAACCAAAAAGTAATTGGGCTGCTGCTGCCTGAGCCTGCTATTGGTGAATGATGGGGATTTTAGAAGTTTCATAAAATAACTCTGCAGGAAAGTACTTAATGAAATGCTAATTAAGCACTTAACTGCTATGCAATCTGTACATTTTTACGTGGTTTTTCACTATCCCACATATTTGCCAGAATCAAAGACAAAATCTAAAGTAAAACCAGAACTGATAACCTGTTTATTTACCATATTACATCATTTTGAGGATGGTCATAAACCACTGGAACAAATTGTTCAGAAAAATTGAGT
This sequence comes from Molothrus ater, assembly GCF_012460135.2. Lineage (NCBI taxonomy): Eukaryota > Metazoa > Chordata > Aves > Passeriformes > Icteridae > Molothrus > Molothrus ater. The sequence goes on from NC_050479.2 coordinate 114,303,556, forward strand.
TGTCTATTGACTGAGCTCTTTGAATGCAGGCCAGATGCCATTCTGGAAAAAAACTGTTATGCAGAAAAGAAGACATCAAGCTTAAATCAGATAGTGCTTGAGGAATGTTTCAGAGTTGTCACACAAGCATTGGACATGCTGAGCTCACAGTCTCCCTGGATTTAATAATCTAAACCCCAGGATTAATTTACTCCTATCTCAACATCAACACTGCAGAATTCCATGCTGGAGATGGTTGCCCAGGATTCCTTTATAACTTGGGAAATGAATAAACACCTCTAGGTCATGATTCATGTCACCCTAATGTAGACATCTGAAAGGATGCTTATTTTTCTCCACTGAGGAGTCTAGACAGGTTGTTCAGCCATAAATGGTATATTATATACATCTGAACTGAGGCAAGATGAAATGGAACTATGAATCCAGATGTCTTGTCTGTACAGCATATATTGTCATACATTAAAGTATATATACAACATAGATATATGCAGTGTGGGTGTATGTGTGTATTTCTCCTGCTGTTTCCAGGCAAAGCAGGCAGTTTCCAGGCCAGTGGCATCCTCATGATAACCTCTGGTCACCAAAAACCCTGTAAGACTAGCCTGGGACTTTGGGTGAAAGGAGGTTTCCATCCATTTCCCTGGATGCTAGATGGCAGCATTGCACTTCCTAAACACCTTAGTGGGAAATAGAGACAATGACAGCACTCTGAGGATCTGAAGAGCAGAATGCTATCGGTAATGAAAATTCAGATAACCTAAATAGTCATATGACTAAAATATTATGTTTATGAAGGGGTTGTCTGGAACAGAAGGAGCATTGTGTTTTCTTCTTGCCTAACAGCTGAGAATAGCATTGCTCCTATTTTATAGCTACATTAATAATCTTCAGGATTAGGCCCCTGATATGTCACTTTCTTGTTATTTATAGCACTCAGGAGGAGCAGTGATTTTGCTAAGGGAGTGGGTCAACCTTGCCCCACTGAAACAAGAATTTAAATCTTGCATGATTTTAACAGCTGAACAAGGCAGACTTGCTTGTCTCACTTCAGGTTAGTGGATGAGCATCCACCTCTCAGAGTTGATCCAAAAAAGTGACTCCACTGAGCAAGACGACCCTGAAAAAGAATCTGAGCTCTACAGTGAGCCTGGCTTGCCTAATCCCCAAGTGACTGGGCTCAGGCAGTTCTGTCACCTTCTACCATTTGTTTCCAAACTATGAAGGAAAGAAGTGGTGGAAAAGGAGAACTCAGGCACAAGAGAGGTTTTGGCACAGTTGGGAATAGAAAAAAGAGCTGGTTGATAGCTTGGGGGTAGCAACTCCCCCAAGTGTGAGGGGGTTCTTCAGCTGGGAACTGGTGTCAAGTGATACTTTTGGACCCTGATCCCAGCCCCAGGCACTGGGAAGCTGCACATCTGCCTAAACTAACAAAAGGGGGAGTTCAAAAGGAGCCAAGAGATGCCAGGAGGGTAGGAAATCAATGCAAGATCTGAGTCTCAGAATGGATGGAGGCTGAACTGGTTGCTTTGAAAGAGGACATTCGGGGAGTTGCTGAATGTATTGATCAGATTTTATTGCAACATTCTGGAGGGAATGTACTCTCACAAGAGGTTGGGAGGTGAACCATCCCTCTTTGCAGAGAACAGAAGTCCTCTTGCTGGAGCACAAGGAGATGTGCCTGGGATGGTGATGTCAGAAGGATGTGGAAACAGGGACAGCAACCAGGCTTCTCAGTCTGATTTCCATGGAAGTGTGGTTCCTCTGAATTTTCAGTGGGAAAATGTGAGGGAAATCATAACTCGTTTAGGTTAAAATATAAGATGAACTGATTCTATACAATCTTGGGAGTTTTTATTTTGTGCACTGACAATTTCTGCTGTAGGGTTTTTTCAAGGCTTTTTTGTCTTGTACAGAAAAGGTAAGCATAGGCATCAGCTGCAAGTAATGGTCAAACATAGATAAAATAGGAAAACTTTTCTAAGTACAAGTTATTTGTATAAAAACAAGACTGTAAAATCAGGCCTCAATATCCAATGTGTTCTAGAGCTCAGTCATCCACTGTGACTACTACAGAGACAGTGACTTCATGTTATTAATAGAGACCCAAATCCTGTGACTGAAATGATGTTTCGGTACCTGGCTCTGGTATAAATTATTAGGGAATCAGACCTGTAGCCTGACTGGTAAACTGATCGTCTGTCACCAGGTTTAGCATCAAATAAGACTTGATCAGTTTTTTACAGTCATTGCAGTAGTTTTATAGGGCAAAAGTGCATTTAAGTCTTTTGTAGGTCTCACTTTTGGAATAATTTAATCTCTGATGGTGTCAAGTGATCAAATTGGTCATACGTTGTTTGATCTGGCTTTATTTTACTTTTTCTTTTCCCCTTACTATGGAATATTTTGACAATTGTTGAACCTCCCCAACTTTCCACTTTCCATTTGGAAGTTAATTGAAGCAACATAGCTTATTTTCAGTAGAAACTGATTTTAGGTATGTCAGACTGATGTTTCAGGGCTGTTCTGATGCCTTCTAGAACTTGCCTTTGTCTGATAACCTTCTCTCTTAATTTGAGCAAAACCATGCTGAAGCCTCTGTGGTTTCTGGGATTCAAGTCCTTCCTGTTGTAGGAATGATAGAATAGAATTCCACAATAATTTGCATTGGAAGGGACCTTAGAAATTTATTCCACCCCCCTGCCACAGGCAGGGGCACCTTCCACTGTCCCAGGTTGCTCCAAGCCCTGTCCAACCTGACCTTGGACACTTCCAGGGATCCACAACTTCTCTGGGCAGCCTGTGCCAGGGTATTACCACACTCACAGTCAAGAATTTATTTCTAAATGAATACTGTGTGGTTTTTTCAAGGCACTGAGGGACAGCTATGATCCCTGAAAACTCAATCAAGAACACCCAGATTTTTTCCTTTAAATCAGACCTGAATCTGTCACATGGTTAATAGAAATAGGTATGTCTCTAGTGGGACTTGTGTATTTCTAATAGAATCCAAACACAAGCAGTTTTCTCTTGGGTTCTATGCAGGAAGAACATCAGAAAACACATTTTTTTTTATTGTGAGGTTAACCCCAGCACTGGCACAGGTTGCTGAAGGACATTGTGGAGTCTCCCTCCTTGGAGATATTAAAAAGCTGAATGTGGTTTGGATGTGGTCGTGGGCAGCCTGCTCTAGGTGACTGCTTGAGCAGGACAGAAAAAATGACTCCAGAGGTCCCTCTGAACCTTAGCCAACCCTGACTCCGTTATCCCTAGGTAAGGGTAGTTCAGGGAGGGAAGAGCTGAATAGGCAAAGCAAAAGCTATGTAGTCAAGGAAAACCAAACAACAAATTCAGCACTTCAGCACCACTACAAAACACTGCCCCACACCAGTGCTTGGGAAGGAAATTGGCTCTACCCCAGAGAAAACCAGATAATGGGAATGGGATAATAACCAGACAAAGGGACTATGACAAATATTTTATAAATTCATTAGACTTTTCTAGTATTCTGGTAGCTTTCTTATAGTAAAACCTAGCTAGCAAGGTAGTGCAATAATCCTTAGGGAAGTAAAATACAGGACTATTGGGGATTTGCTAACAGTAATAAAAGCCAATTTTCCCACTTGGACAAATTGAAGATGAATTGTCCTGGGGCCTCTGTAGGAGAACTCCTATCAGTGGACTTTCCAATGCTAAGACAGTTTCTCCAAGATTTCTAAGACTTACCCAAGTCCTGTGACTCTTTTGTTTCCCTATAAACACTACTTTCCATCTAGGATTTTATTTCTGGCTGTCTAAATGTTTTCTCTGCCTTCCCCCACGATTCTTCTTTTCCTTTCAAGAAATCAATGGCATGACTCATTTCCCACCCTGTGACTTGTTCCCTTGGGCTAAAGCTGCAGGAGCCTGGCCACTGTGTCCTACAGCTTCCTCCCAGCTTGCTTGCTCAGGTTTCCTCCTCAGGCAGTGGACATGGTGAGCAATTCTTTCTCACTGCCATAGGAGCAGGGATGAGATCAGAGCCTGAACATGGGAATTTGTGAAAGACTCTGGATCCCCAGCTGGATCCTGACTTGTTCAGTCCCTTTTTTCTGCAATAGTTCAGAGCTTGTAATTCTGTGGACAATTCCTCTATTCTTATGCTGACTTGGGTCAGAAAAGTCCATTTTGAGTGTTCTTGATCATCACAGGTGGCTCCCAATGCCTTCGCTGTCTGAAAGCATGAAATCATGGGATATAGTTGTAAGACAATTCAGAATTAAGCTAAGATGAACCATTGCTAATTTGTCAACTGTCAGCACTTTATCTTGTAATTCTGTTTACTTTGAGGGGTATGCCTTTGGGATATATTTAAAATAGAGAGTCTTGACTGTTGTTCAATAAAAATCTTAGTGGTCTTTAAAGTATGAAGAACTCCTTACTCTGAGCTAAGTTTCTGTGGGGAATACAAGAGACCTTTTTCAGTTTTTGAGAAAAAAATATTTTTGGTGTTGAGAAAATCTAGAGTGTGGTTTCACTCTTCTCCTCCTAGAATCCTGTTTTTCTTGACTTAAGAAAAGCATTTTTTTCCTATGAACACCTGTCACAGTATCTTTTTTTAATCAGACATTTAAAAATGAAATTAAATAAGATTGGAGTATTCTTCCTCCTTTTTTGCCTCAGCACACTTGCCTGGCAAATAAGACTTCATGTGTGACTTCAATGTGAGTTTTATATAAAAATTATGGAATTATGGAATAGTCAGAGCCCTGACTATTTTATTTGCACACCTAGAGTGTCTTATCTATTTTAATTTTATTGAATGAGATTGCAATTTCAGTAAAGACAACCACACAATCATATTTCTTCTGCATCTTGTGCCAATAACCTGATTTTTGACACGGCAAATGTTTAACAAAATACAACTTATTTCACCCAGCTTCCAAACTTTTGGCTTTTGCTTTCCTGTTTGAGAAGGATGAGGCACACTTAAATCCTGATCTTTGTGTTTTATTTGAACCTATTTGTTCAACTTTTTTTGCCCAGCTAGAAGGATGCTCTGAATTAAAATTTCAGTGCTAGCTGATATTAGGTTCATTGCAGATAGTTTTTTTGTTTGGGTTTTTTTTTTCCCTGTTTTTCCCTGCTCTTCATCTTGGCCTGCTGGGGTTGTTTCTCTCCATATGTGTCTGTAATGCCTGCCCCTGACACACCAGAAGAGGGCAGCTGGAATAAGCTCATTGCTAAAGCATATGGAACACATTCTGGAAAAACATGAAGCCAGGGAAAATGCAGCTGTGGAGCACAAGCCCTACCTGAGGCCAACTGTGCTTTGTGTACATACTGTACAAACTGGGAGAGAGCACACAACACGGGGGATGGAGAGCTGGATTAGCACCTCCTTCAATCTCCAGGCAGATGTTCAGCTCCATGTACCCTGTCAGCTCTGTACCAGGTCATGACCAGTAATGGGATGAGGCCTTGCTGCAGCCAAATGTGTTGAAAACAAAGTCGATTTAATCAGAGAAACAGTTTAGCCAATTTGACTTTTCAGTATAATCACTCAGGGAAGATTTCAAGCTTCACAAAAGCATGGCCAGCAGGTTTAGATTGGATATTGGGAAGAAATTCTTGCCTGTGCGGGTCGGGAGGCCCTGGATCCCTGGAATTGTCCAAGGCCAGGCTGGATGGGGCTTGGAGAAATTTGGGGTAGTGGAAGGTGTCCCTGCCCATGGCCGGGGTGGAACCGGATGAGCTTCAAGGTCTCTCCCAAACTAAGCCATTCTATGACATATATTGAGGATTGCTGCAACGTGCTTATGGCTGCAGGAAGGTCAGTAAGTGAAAAGGGGACTCCTTCAAAATAAAACATGACTGCCCTGGTAGAGTGATGTTTTAGAATAGGGCAAACAAAATGTGTGAAGGGTCTGGAGGGGAAGGATTGTGAGGAGCAGCTGAGGGCACTTGGTCTCTTCAGCCTGGAGGAGACTGAGGGGAGAACTTGTTGTGGTCTTCATCTTCATGAGGGGCAGGCACAGATCTTTGCTGTCTGGTGACAGTGACAGCAACCAGGGAATGGCAAAGTTCCAGGGGGCTCTAGGCTGGCTATCAGGAAAAGCTTCTCCTCCCAGTAAGAGGTCAGGTACTGAACAGAGTCCCCAGGGAACCATCAGCCTGACAGAACTCAAAAAATGTTTGAACAATGCCCTTGGGCACAGGTTGTGACTCTTGGGGTGTCTGTGCAGGGCCAGGAGTTGGACTCAATGACCCTGATGGATCCCTTCCAACTCAGCAGATTATGTGATTCCATGAAAATCGAGCCAAATGTCTGTATAGAATAAGGAATGAAGGGATTGAGAGGACTTCTGTGAAAATGAACTTGAAAACAGAGTAAAAGATAATGTCCCAAAAGCTATGTAATTTGACAAGTGACTTTTAGATAAAAGGTTTCTTTTCAAAAAAGATACTTTTTTTTCACTAACAAAAAAAGAGGAGACACTGTGGATTTTCCTTTCCTTTTTAATGTTGCCTCAGTCCCTGTAACCCAGTGTTATGTCCAATTTGGCTATTTTACAAGCACATCTTAATTTACAAGAATAGCCTTGTGTCTTCCTCCTGAGACGGAAAAGTTCACCTGAGGTTCTTCACATTATCAACTATAAAAATATCCCACAAGGAAAATTAATTATTAAAAATTAATTGATTGATACCAGGATCAGATAATGAGCCCAGAGAGTTTGAGGCTTTAGGTGGCATCACTGGGAGTCTTCTCTATTTCAAATATTTGCACTCTTGGCTCGCAAAGAAATGCAAGTATAGTTGGATATTCAGATTCTATGTTGAAACTTGTAGAGCAGCTATTTTTTAATCACTTAAGGGCTAAAACATAAAGAGTCTGAATAGACATCAATCATCAAATCTCCTGCAACTCTTGCTTGCAAGAGATGTAAGAAGCAGCATGACTTTCCACGGCAGGTTTGCATTTTCTGATGTTTTGCAAAGTCCACATCAACAATCATGTGGGTTTGCTTTCTTATAAAATCTTTATTGTGGTTTAGCTCCAGTTTCAGTACTGTTCTTGGATTGGAAGTGTGCACCAGCTCATCAGCCAGAATGCTTTTCTCTGGAACACATTTTTTTCAATTTCAGAGCAGAAACAGGAGTAACTTTTTTTTTTCAGATCTGTCTTCATCTGTTATCAGATTTCGTTGCACAGCCACATTCTAGAATGCACACTCAGTGATGTCAAAAGAGTTTTACTTTAGACATGTTGTTACAAGCAAAAAATGATTAGATGTGTTGGAGTCCAAATAGTTCTCAGTTCATGCATCCTCAATCCATCAATACCGTGTGTTTTAAACAACTCATTTGGAAGGCAGCCCAGCATGCTGACTTTATCAGGAGTATTACGTGCATTTTTAGACTCAGGCACATACAGTCCTTATGCACAGAAGAAAAATCCTCCTGCACAGCCAAGATCATCTTCTGTGTTACAGCAGCACTGTCTGGAGCAGCTGTGCTGGAAATCTGAATGTGTGCTGCTTGTGCATATGGATATTTCTTGACACTCAAAGCTTTTATCCATAGTGAACGTGGCTGTGGGGGGCACTTACACATGAACATTTTTTTAGCTGATCCAATACATGTGTGTTCATTGGCTCATGGAATGGCTTGGGTTGGAAAGGACTTAAAACTCATCCAGTGCCACCCCTGCCATGGTAGGGACACCTTCTACTAGCCCAGATTGCCTCAAGCCCTGTCCAACTGGCCTTGGGCACTTCCAGGAATCCAGGGGCAGCTGCAGCTTCTCTGGGCACCCTGTGCCACTGGTGTTTGAGCCCTTAAAGCAAATTTTTGTGTTGAGGAAGTGGAAAGTGTCCTCAGATAACAGTGATTTGAGGAGCTAAATTTTGACCTGAAGTGGCCATGATAATTCTTATCCCCAGTGTTGCACTCAGTTTAGGCCCTTTGTAGAGTAAATATGGCTTAGATTAAATTATGGCTCTGTGCACCTGAAGAAACCAGTGGTATGTGTTTGTGTTACAATGCTTCCATCTTCTGAGAGTGAAAAAAAAATAAGACAAGAAAAAAGTTTGTTTTCAGTTGCATGTTTGTTTGCTTTTTTTCTCTGAGTTGTGATTCACTTCTGGGATATTTGTGCTGTTTGCAACAAACTTGACTGCGGTTTTTCATGAGGAAGCAATCAGGTAAAAATGTGCAATTTGAAAAGGAAGACAAAGGTTCTTCACAAGATAACACTTCTTTTGATGATACTGACCCTTCTTATGGCCAAATAGCATTCATTTGGCTGATGGTAAATGCCAGTTTTCTGATTTTGAATATACAGAAAAAAGTTTTCTTTTCAGTCTTAGAGTGGCTGTTTAAAAAGTAATAGTACATAATATAATTTAATTTTTTCAACCACTTTAGACAGATTTATAATAGGCCAAAGGACCTTCTATAAGTCTTGTCTTGAATGGAGTGCTAACCTTTTTCTCACTGAAGCCTGTGGACAGCAGTGTTAGAGCAAAGCTGTCTCCCATGTGCATTAGTGTTCAAAATTAGATAAGGGTTTTTATTCACCACGATTGTACTTTGAAGTGGTCCCAGCACCATGAATTATCTCATTAAAGGTGCTTTACTGGACTTTATATGGCAAACACTTGAAATTTCCTGTCATTCTGGAGTAACATGCTGCTGTCTGCTTCAGTCATGTCTGATGATCTCACAGGGGAGATTTTTGCAGAACTGAACCTTTAGTCTGCTTTTGTTTCACTGCCAAGTTGTTTCATATTGAGCTTCTCAACAGAATTCAGAAAGAAAAAACCAGTTAGGATTTGAAAAGACTTTGTGGAAAATTTCATTGAACTGTCTACACAGTACAGAATCTTTGAACGTAAACCCGTTTTGTTTGGTTTTGTATTTTTTTGTTTACAATAGTACCTTTTTTTTCCTTTCAGGGTTTTCATAGAAATACTGGTGAATACTCTGATGAATCCTAGTCCCTGATATGATTGAGAAGCAGGGAAGTTACAGTCCAACAGTGCAGCAATTTGTTTAGTATATTCCAGCAGAATTTCCAGCAAAATATTTTGAAATAATAGGGATTATCATCCAAAGCTGGCCAAGAATCAGAGTCTTGCATAACCAAGGCTCTTGGGGACTCTTTTTTTAAAGTTTTTTTTCCATTTTTTTATCATGTACCAAAAAAGAGACATAATGATCCCTTCTCTGTTCTGAAGTATCCTTCACTGGAAGTGTCAGGAACTGTGTCTGCTCTTCAATGATCTTGCATGAACTTTGAAGTCTGAGTTTAGAGGTAATAGTAAACTTGAAAAGGGAAATTAGGATGAGTTTTTCTTTACAGGAGCTCTGCTGGAAGGAGAGGGTATCCCTTAAGCACCTTCTGTGCAGAAATTACCTCGGTTGTTCTAGAACAGATTCACTGTGTTCATTTACATCAAAAAATCCTCTCATTTAAGGGAAAGTTTGTGTCCTTAGTGCCTCCCAGCTGGGGATGTTTATGATCTCTTAATCAGGGCAGGATGACCTGCACGGCTTCTTGTCTGGACTCCACAGTGTCCCATAATATATCCACAAGTTCCAGCACCTGCATTATGGTCATTTTTGGAGTATTGAATAATGCAAGATCAAACTGAGATACTGGGCATGCAGAGTGAAGGGCTGAAGGAAATCTTAGGAATTCTAATTTATAAGGAGTGACACTGAATCCAGTCTTATAGGATCACTTGAAATGTTGATGTTTTGATGCCAAAAGGGGCTCCTAGCTCTTTTATAAATAAGTTGTCTTAAGGATGACCTACTCAGCATGTAGTGGTTAGCTCAAGACTTCTAGAATAAAGACTAACTCCACTAAAAAACACGTTGGAGAAAAGGAGAAATCAAAAGTTATGTCTGAAAAATAGCAGATAATGGGATTTGGATTCCAGCCTCATTTTGCAGTGGATGTGTGCTAATTTTTGTGTGATGTACTGTGGGTTGTTTTTTTTTTCTTGGGGGGGGGGGGGGGGGTGTTTGTTTGTTTTGTTTTTTGTCTTTTCTTAGGGTTTGATGGGACATTCAATTCTTGAGATGCTGACAGTGTAACACCTTGAAATCACAGCAGAAATGCCATTTCATTTCACTTTAGTCTGGGTAAAGCTGAGCTACTGCTCCTCCTTCCTTTTCCTTTTTTTTTTCCCCCCATGGGAAACATAAATTAGTCCATTTGAATGAAATAAATTGCTGCTTTTAAATACACTTTAGGAAACCTTGAGCCAATGCTGTTTTGAGCAGCAGTAAGGTGAGCAGATCTTGGCCAAATGTCTCCATCAGCCTTCCTCTTTTGCATTCCCTGAGTCCCCTTTTCCATCCCCTGAGGGAAGGAGGGCAGGACAGAATCCCAGTGTTCTGGCAGAGTGAGGGCAAGGCACTAAGGAGATTTCTTGGTGGCCCTTTAGAAAATGGGAAAAGCAGCTGAGGGTCCTGCAAGGCAAAGCACAGCAAGGAGAAACGGAAGCAGAGGGGAAGCCATCAACCCACTCACCTCCTGGGAAGGGCATGGAGATAATCAGGGACTGTTTGGGGGAGGACTTTGCTTTGGGAGGGGAAATCACAACTGAAGGAGAGATGAAAAGGTTTATTTGTTGACACTGAGCACAAATGATGACTCTCCCTGCAGATCCATCTGACATCAGAGGGATCTCTGTGTGGGTGGGAAGCCAGAATTTATAGTCATTAAAGATTTGTGCATTCTGGGTGAGTGGGGAAATGGCCAGCAACTCTGCTCGAGCTACTCAAATAAAGGTAAAAAATCCTCCAGCACCTCACAGGCGCAGCTCCAGCATTGGATTGTCAATATAATTGTGAGGGAAGCCCTGTGGTATTACCTAGTTGCTATTAATTAGTATTAATTTTGAACATGGCCTGGGTTGGAAGGGACCATAAGGATCATTTAGCTCCAACCTCTTTATCCTAATATTCAGCTCTTTTTTCCCTTGGCTATGTTGTGTGTAGTGCCTTCTACATGCACACCCACTGGAAAACATGAAGAGGCAGGCAATGAAATATTGTGACCTTGAGCCTAAAATGAGAGTAAATCAGTAAATTTCACTCAAATGGCAATTTTTTGGGTCCTATGCTGCTGCTAGTCTATATTAGAGAAGGATTTTTTGAGAAAAGATAAGCTCACCTGTTGGATCACACAATCAAAACAAATTACCTGCTACAAATATTTTCTTTCCTTTCTGAAAGTGCTAAAGTGCTGCAATGGATTGCCCTGAGAGACTGTGGGATTGTCATAGCTGGGGATCCCCAGAAGTCATTGTAAAATTTTATGGGAAGGAGGAAGGGAGAAATTAATTTAAAATCTTTTTCATAAGAATATTTGAGAATATCCATAGGTATTTTCGTATAGTGGTCTTGTAACTCTGTCATTATTTCCCATTCTCTTTCCCACTCAAATGACTGTATCATGTTACCTGTTTCCTAAATCCCTTTACCTTAAGTGTTTGCAGAGGTATCTTCACAATTACTCTAAATTAACTACTTTTAAAGCTATTTCTTAAGATATCACTTGGGATCAGAAAAAACACTTAAAATTAATGTGACACAGACTCTTGTCCCATGTGTTTATCCTTGCTCATGTGGTTCACACATGGGACATCTTGGCAAAGGACCTTGTTACAAGCACTGGAGCCTTCCACATGAAAAAGCTTTTTTATATCGTACGTTCCCTAATATGAATTTTAACCCACTCCTTAAATTTTAATGCTGTCTGTGTGAATAATGTACTATTCTGGAAAGAAAAAATTGGAATCACAGAATGGTTTGGGTTGAAAGGCACCTTAAAGATCATCTTGTTCCAACACCCCTGCAGGGACCTTCCCCTATCCCTGGGTGCTCCAAGCTCTGTCCAGCCTGGCCTTGGACACTTGCAGGCATGTAGTGTTTAATTTCTGCAGGATATATAAGAAACAATTATATTCAATATAATCTGTTTTAGGGGGGTGTGTGAGCAGCCAGGTCTTGTCTGGGTACCAGTCCTATGTGTGTGTGATTATGAACATTTCTCTGTTGTAAAGCAAGTCACAAAGTGATTTGAGACACCTGACAAATAGATTTGAATCAACACTTCTTGGAAAAGAAAAACAAATTAAAAAAGAGAGTTTGTAAAAGCCTAAACTGAAAAATATCAACTTTGCCCTGCATGTGTTTGTATTGGTGCTAATGAAACATTGAAATGTGTCATATTACATTGTCCTGATGACACAACTTTTCCCCATAAGATCTACAAATGCAGATGAAATCTTTCTTTGCCGAAAGCTTCTCTTCTCTCCAATTACATTGAACTATTCCCAGCTTACTGGATGAATCCAGTCATTTGTAAATACAGTTATTTTCTGACTAACTAAGGATCAAACCAAGTTGATAAACTTATCACATTTCAATATAAACCTAACAGATTTTTTTCAATGAATCCTCCCAAATTCATCACTTCTGTCAAGATGTTGCACACCTAATGTTACTTTGCTATGAAGTTGGGTATTGAATTACACTTAATGCTGCCAAACAGGCAGAAGTGGTGACATTTTACTCATAGAACTGAATAATTGGACAAATTGCTGCTTTTATGGTCATCCTAAAAATCCAGAATGAGTGTAGTCTAAGGTACACAACATAATCTTTTCACACTGCAATTGCTTTACCTGCAGTTCCATCCTTCAAAAATGAGAATTCCAGACAGCTTGGAAATCAAAAATTGTACTTTAAGCTGGAAATCTCGAAATAATTAGATATTTAATGCACTGAAATAAGGGCTAGAGGAAGGGGGAGCTCCTTAGCTTTTGTTTTTCTGAAAAATATGTTGTAAAATATGCAATATTACTCAGTATTCAGTATCATAGAACCTTTGTAGAGCTGGTGCATGAAAGGTATGGAATGCAGCCCTAGTCATAAGTTGTCCTTTTTTTCCCATTCCAAATTTGTGCTGGGATTGACCAAATAGAGCTCTCCAGAATGAATCTCAAATTTGGAAAGAGATGCATGATTTTTCACATCAATGTGGAAACTTGAACAGCTGTAGGAAGCTTTGTGTGCCACAGAGAACTAAATTTGCTGGAAGAATGAGACAATGTATGTTTGAAGTTAGAGGTCCTAAATAATCCTGAAGAAGGTGTGTTATGAATAGGGAAATTGGGTTACAAAGACAAAATACTCCTGGTGAAAGTTCATCCACAGGATTGGCAATGAGTAGTCCTAATTCTGGTTTTGCCACATACAGGAGTTACTCGTTTCAACAGAGACGCAAAAATATACAAATGCAAAACTGTGTCTGCAGGATGGAGGAATTTTCAGGGCTGTGAGTGGAAAGGTCATTCTGTCCTGAGAGTGAATCCAATTCAATTCTGTGCGAAGGCCAAGGAACCTGATTGGCATATAGACTAAAGCCAAGCTCAAGTCTTCCCAGAGAATTTACTGACAGCCATGAATTCAGAGAGTTTCAGGCAATGAATTTTCCAAGTTGTGTTGGAGGACTTTCTTTAAGCTACATGAAATGAAAAAGCTGAAAGTTGGAGAAGAACAAGGGGAGATTCATGGACTCATGTGGAGATCCCTTCCTGACACTGTAATTTCCAAAGCAACAAAAAAAGGCAACAAAAAAAATCCCATTGCTCATCATAAATCAATAAAAACTATCTTTGTGTAACATTTTTATTATTCTGATAACAACAGTTTGACATTTTTGTTTTGGCTCAGTGAAGTTTTTCCTATGCATTGCCTGCCAGCAGGAAAAAAGTTCCATAATTTGCATCTACTGGAAAGTGCTTCCTTCTGATTATTAATGAATGTACACACAGAATGATTTAATGTTTTCTATTCTGAATATTGCTAGAAGGCAGCAGGCAGGATGATGATTCAGGTCATGAAAAGAAATTGTTGGTTATGACAACAATAATAATAATAGTTTATTCTTCCTTTTTATTATGGAATTTATCAGTTTTTATTATGAAGTTATAGATTTTGAAAGGTGACAATTGTGCATGAGAATTTTTTAAAGGTATGTACAGTATTCTGTACAGGCAACAAGCCATTTAAATTCTCACCAAAAAAATCCTACTGGTGACCTGCTGGAGAGGACAAATCTCCCCACTATTCCCCCCAGCCTTTGCATCTTACACAAATCCAACCATGGCATTTTAGATCTTGTGTTAATTGTAATTATGTGCATGTAATGCCCTGGAAAGTTTATTTTAATGATTAAATATCTTTTTCTTTAGACTGGAAAATGGCCTTCAGCCTAATGTATGTGACTGCAGGTTTATCTGTAATCTCACATGCCTGCTATTTTCACATGCTCCAGATACTTCTGCAAGGAAACATGAAAATTGAGGTATTGCAGAGTGATTGCCATCTATTTAAATCAGGTTTTGTTTAAATCTGATTAACTCTAGGTTTGCTTCTTTTATATGCCCAATTCACAGTTGGGCTCACTTTTTCTTCTCTTTGAAAACACTATAACCCGCCAAACAATGAGGAAAAAAAGTTTAATTTGAAACCATTTTCATTGTGTTTTGCTATGGATGTTTGTACCAGCAAAAGAGAAGGCTGGGCCTGCATTTTCCACTCCTGATGTTGGTTTAAATTAATCAAATTCTTCTCTCAAGCACTGACAAGTCCACACACACCCCCCCTAAATATTAAATGTTGACTTGTGGAGAAAGAGCTCAGGGAAGCTGGGATGGGTCAGAAATTTCCCTTCATTGAAGCCAATCCGGCATAAAACATAAACCAGGAAGACAGGGAACTTTGTTAGGCCTGGTGTTTAGAACAATTTGCAGACATAAATGATATTTTAGGTTCATTTGGAGGTCCAAGGAAGTTCTTGCATTATTTAACTGGTTTGTTTACTCCAAATAACTGTATTGGTTCCTTTTTGTATATTACCATTTGTATATACTACTTGTATATTACCACAGATATGTCGTGGTGGTACTTTTGTCCCAACAGTAACTTTGGTGTTTGTGGGGTTTGGTTGTTTTTTGGTTGGTTGGCTTTTAGCATTGTAAAATTTAATCAGCTGAAAAGTTGGTTTCTAATGACTTGGATTTGAAAACCAGTTAATTCAAAACACCAAAGCAAAGCCTGGGAGTTCACATAGCAGGCTGGGATCATTCTCTCTCAATTCAATGGATAAAGTAAGGTAGTCATGGTTTTGCAGATTATTTCAGGGGGAGGGGTAGGACTACGAGGCTCAGAATTGAGCCAGAGGTGAATGGGGTCAAAGTTCTTTCTGTAAACCATAAGAGTTTTGGGAAGGGAGCTTGGAAAATTAATAAAGAGAACATGGCCCTTATCTCAAATCTGTGAGACTTGCAATATCTCCTGCAGTAAATGGGAAAGAACAATATTATTTGTTTTCTGGGCAAACACCAGTTTCAGCCTCAATACAATAAACCTGTAAGCATTTAAAATGCCATCACTTTTAGTGTTTGTCCTCAGTCTGGTTTGAAAAATGTCTTTTCCAGCAGTGTTGCAAGGTGAGAGGAGTTCAAACTGTCAGATTTCCTTACCTTAAATGTCCATTTAATGGCTTAAATTGGGGCTATGCAAGGTTACATAGCAAAGACAGAGATTCAAACTCATACAGCCCAAGGGGTTTAGGAGAATGGTTCCTGCATGGTGGGAGAAGTGGCATTTCAGTTTAAATGAACAGAGACACTGGAAGATGAACCTGTCTCACATCTCCTGTTTCCTCGTCCTACCTTGAGTGAGCCACTTCTGTTCCCTGAATCACCTGAAAAGCCAGGAGAAGGTATATAGGAAGGGAAATTAATTCAGTAATTGGACTCTCCTGTGAGGTATGAGCTGATGATGTGATATAAGCACTTCCATCTCTCCTTCCCTGTTTTCCACAGGTTTTATTCTATGTTTTTCAGTAAGATGACTGTATGGTAAAATACACATGGTGGGGCTGTGTCTGGGTTATGTTTGCTTGAGTAAAAGTCCATATGCAGCAGGGAACTGGTTCTCTTGGTGGTTATGCTTAAAAAATAGAGATAGATATAGGTATAGATAGGTTGGTTTGTTTTGTTTGGGGTTTTTTTATGGTTTTGGGTTTTGTATTTGTTTGAGGTTTTGGTTTTTTGGGGTTTGTTTTGAATTTTGTTTTTGTTAGTTTTGTTTTGGTGGGTTGGGTAGGGTTTTTTTCATGAGCTGCACTGCTTTTGTCACCCTGGTTCACCAAATGATTTGGTGCCAACTTTAGGATAGGGTGTCCTGTCAGGAAAAAACAGAATAGAAGATACCACTCTTTATATGTGATGGTTTGACCTGGTGATTTTATAAGTCTTTTCCCTTCTAAATGATTCTTCTAAGTGATTGTTTTCTTGAATATGAGTAAGGTTTCCTTCAATTTTCACCTTCTCCCCCTTCTACTCCTTTATGAAGTCTGCTTTCAGAATGGTAATTTTGCACATGGAGAGAGCTGAGTGTAGATCCTGTGCTGCTAACCTCAGCCCTGCAAACATCTGTCAGCTAATCCATCTATTTTCCTCTAGTAAAAATTAGTTTTTAAACATGGGGATGCCTTCAATTTTTCCTTCTTTGTAGTGAAGACATACTTCCCAGGGTTTTCTGTAATTCTGAGGTTTGGTAACTTCTTAAAAATGAAAGGTGATATTCTCAAGTGCAGCATATGCCTTCAAAAAGGAAGAGAAGTCTCTCTACTCCTCCAGCTCCACACATTCCCTTTCATGCTGTTAAGCTCATAATAATAAGTAGTGATAATTAAGATGATTAAGCACATAATTTTGTGCTGTAGACTTGAAATTAAGGCTTGGGAGATTTTCCCTCTCTATGCTCTTTTACCTTTTCTGACTGTAAGTGGTATTTGAATATTTTTTTAAATGTAGATCACACACTGTGATTAGATACTGATCATTGTCTTTGGGCCTCTCCAGTTGCTTTTACACAAAATGATTTCACACAAACCAACAGTGGACAGGGATAACCTAAGAGTGCCTTAGATAAATATAGTTCCATAAAAGCCTTGATAACCTCATACCCAGTCTTGTCAATGGTCCCATTACCATTTATTTATTACTTGAGGCTCAGGTCTAAGGAAGCAATTCTTATCACTTGGAAGAAGTTGGTAAATGAATACATAATTTTGATAGCAACATTTTTTTAGAACTCAAGTTAGCAAAAATTTTTTTTTTTTCAGATTCCTGGAATTGGCCAAGAGACAGATTTTTCTCCATCTCTGGATTGAAACAAGGGACTTTTTTTTCAAACAGTTCTGCTGTAGAAATATATAATTATGTGTGGGTAGAACTTGGCATGGATCTCTTCCCCTTTAGGGATTTGAAGAAAACAAGCCTTTTCAAATACCCTTAATAACATACAGGTAAATAATGAGTTCAGACCAAATAACTGCTAAATATGAGAAAAACAGCATATTTCTACTCCTACTGCAAGCCAGAAAAAGATCGGTGATTGCCCATATCCTGACAGTGATATTTTACACAGACCTCTCCACTGTTTTCAAGTGGGAGATCAGTGCCTGGGCTGATGGCAGGATGTGGACCTTATAAAGTATTTCCTGCTGAAAAGAGCACTTTGCATTATGGCATAGGCTAAAATATCATTTAACAAGCTGAATTGTGAAAGGTGAACTCCTACACATGCGGGACTAAATGTAAACTGGCATAAGAGTCCTGATCTAGCAGAAAAAAAACCACCCAACTCAGGCATATCCCCAGGTCAGTAAGAAATCTCACTAAATTCCAGTGAGATCTTTATACAGACAGAGTTTGTGGCAGAGGGACTTTGCTCCAAAGGGCAGTACCTTAACAGCGAAGCCTGATTTGTTTATTTTCCTGTGCCCATCCCAACTATAAGACAAGACAAGAAAGCTGTGGCAGTTCAGCCTGGAGGTGAGAAGGTTGTGGTGAGACCTCACAGCACCTTTCAGTGTCTGAAGGGGCTGCAGGGAAGCTGGGGAGGCTCTTCATCAGCACTGTAATGACACACAAAGGACTTGAAACTGAAAAACGGGAAATTTAGGTTACATATGTAGACTAAATTCTTCCCTGTGGCACAGGTTTCCCAGATGTGCTGTGGCTGCCCCATCCTGGAAGTGTCCAAGGCCAGGTTGGATGGGGTTTTTAGCAACCTGGTCTAGTTGAGTATGATCTCGCTCATAGCAAAAATATTTAACTAGGCAACCTTTAAAAGGTCTCTTCTAACACAAAAATTCTGTGTTTCTATGATTTTATGCTCTTTGTAGCTCACAGAGTGCTGCATAGGCCTCACTGTAAGACCACATGTTAGTAATTCCTCATTATTAATTCCTAGTAGCAATTATTAATTAGTAATTCATATTAATAACCTTCAGTTTGGAAAATGGCACAAAATTTAGATTTGCTGTTTTAAAACTTTTCCATTTACGAAGATGTAAATCTTTCTTAATTTCTCCATTCTGTTGAAGTGGCAGTAGATGTAGAAGCTTTGTCTGGGTTTTCTTTTTTTTCCTGGCATGTGTTGAGATGTACTAAATATTAATAATTGTACCCAGGCTGTGGGGAGAACAGGGGAAGGATGATTTCCCCAGCTTTTCACCCTCTTTTCTTCCTTCAGGCCTGTGGCAACAGCTTTTGGGAATTCTGAATTCCCTTTGGATGTTAAGGAGAGTCTGTTCTTTTTGCTTTGTCTTCTGTGTCTCCTCAGTGTGATCCCACACCATGTTTAGAGCCACACCATGTTCCTTTCAATGGTTTGTGGGAGTATTCATGTCAATGAGAACTCCCAGATTGGCCTAAATTCATTAGGAACATTATCCTCCCCAGTGGTTATCAAATTAAGCTCTGTAGTGCAGCTTTCAGAACTACTTTGTACATCTTCTTTGTAGACACAGTGTCCTCTGACCCAGTAATTCACATTTCATCACGCAAATTGGTCAAGTACTAGTAACCTTTTATTGTGTGAACACAAAGAACTATGCCCGACATAAATTTGGCCTAGTAAGGCCATCAAACTCCCGCAATATTTGTGTATAAAGGAGATTTATACATTTCTTAAGTGTTTCGCCAAGAAAAACCCACAGCAAGGACAGGCAGACTAAAGCAATAAGCAGGAAATGTATCATTAGAGTTGTGGAAGAGGCTGTTCCCTGCATCAAGGGCAGAGGGACATGTTTGGGACTAAACTGAGGGGCAGTCACAGTTCCCACCAAATAAGGACAACCAAATCTGCTTAGAAGAGTCGCTGTTGGTCAGTTTGTGCATTTTGAGTAAACTTTGGATTTGTGGGAAACTTACTAAAGAAGTAAGGTTTGTAGATTCCGAGAAAAGAAACTATTTATTACTTTCTTATCCCAACAGTGGCCAACCCTCCTTCCCTGTGCACATCCCCTTTGTTCTTACCATGGAAAACCAGAGCAACCTGTGGTGGCAAAGAGGCAGACAAGCCTTTATATGGGGATGGAGGAAAAAATGAGCCATCAGGAAATGTGTGGTGATGCTTAGAGAGCTGCCTGTCTCCAAAGGATTTACTTGATTAGGAATTGCTTGCTCTGCGTGATTGTCAGGGATTCTTCTTGTGAAAAACAACCAGTGAGGAGTTGGCTTCCTGCTCCAAAAGAAGAGACACTGCATTTCTTCCTTTTCATGAAGCTGCAAATGCTTTAGGACAGTGATGTAATGTTGGCTGGCTGTGTGAAGAATGAACTCCTGCTTGTGCACCCACACAATGAACAGGCAAAGACTCTGCAGCATGGATTCACCTTAGTGTGAATTTAAAAATTGGTACTCAATTGGAGTTATATGGGGCAAATGATGAGTTCGTGCAGCTGCAACTCCTGCATTTGGGAGCTGCTGAGGCACCTCTGTCTTGCAGGAAGGCTGGCTGTTACCCAGATGTGAATTTCCCTCTCCTATAAAATGTAGGCAGTTATTTCCCCCCATGATGTGGCAGCAGCTCTCCCTATCTCAAGGTTTCACTAGTCCAGGGCTCCAAGAGTGGTTCCATCAAGAGAACATTTGCCATGTGCCAGAAGGCCTTGGACAATGCTCTAAGGCTCAGGGTGGGATTCCCGGGGTGCCCTGTTCAGGGCCAGGAGCTGGATCAGATGATCTTTGTGGATCCCTTCCAGTTCAGGATATTCTGTGATTTTGTGTAAATATCCTAATTCCTCCTCCAGCTTCCTCCCCCTTCCTTCCTCTGCAGTGCCCTGGCAGAAGGCCCTGGCTCAGGTTGGAAAATCCAAGTGCTTTGTGGTTGCCACCATCTCTCCTTTCCAAGTAGGCCCTGGCACAGAGGGAGTCTGGCCCTGCCACAACACAGAACCAAAGGGCAAAACCAAAAATTGCAGCATTTATTCCCACCTCTGCTGCTTTTCTAAACAAGATCTTCTAAGGGATCAATGATATTCCCATTTTAGCCTATATATTGCACCCACTTACTGCAATATTAGGTGACATTTTTCATAGACTACACTAGCAAACTATTTTTTAACATGTATCCATGATATCTATATGCATTTCTTTGTGCATAGCTGTATTTAACACAGGATTTCTTGTATTTAATATAATCTGTTTTTCTGTTCCATGTCTTAAAGGGTAAACTCAAATACTTGAGTATTGGTTAGCATTAGGCACAAAAACCTGATCAAGAATAAGCACACATCTTTCTGGAGATAACCTGATTTGTTTTGGGACTTGCTTACTTGTGAAAGAATACAGGCAAAATCTTCAAGTCTCCAGTCCTGCAGCTGTTTTTACACAAATACAATTGCTTGCAGGGCAAAGATTTCTTAGGCCTAAAAGCCATAAAAGCATTTACTTCGGTAACTCTATAAACACTACTCAAAAAGAAATTAAAAATCATCTATAAAATTATGACACTTCACTAAAGATCAAGAGCTAAGTAAACAACTTGTTGGGTGACATCTCCCAGATTAATGATTGGTAATAAAAGGAAAAAAAGTTTAGAAGTTTACAGCTCTTGGATGTTTTCCACATAATTTTCCTTTTACACACGCTAAGTAGAGGCAGATTCACTGGTTTAATATCTGCTGGTGACACTGTGTTTAAATTAAAACTGTCTACATAATCTAGAGCAAAATGGCTGTTCTGTTAGGGAAACTTATCTTGGGATGGCCACAAATCTGAAAGGTCTGTGCTGGAAACTTCAAGAAATGTTTGCTTTGTCTCAGCATCAGTTATAGCAAAGTGTTCCTGATTTGCAGGCAAATGTTATTAAATGTTGGATTAGTGGGCTTGGACTTGCTGGCATCTATTTTTTTATAGTGAGTGCTACAGTGTGGGTAGTACAGACTGTGAAAAACAAAGGACATCTTCCCTATTATTGTTTTATGTTTCTGATTTGCCATCTAATTTTGTTACCAAAAGCTCTATCTCCAGGCTAATACTAATGTAGTCAGTTGTCTTTTCTGTGCAGTAAAAGCAAAAGGCAGATTATTTTTCCTTGTTAAGAATATTTTTTTTAATTTTTGGTTTAGGATCACAGGGTATCTGACATTTTGCAAAAGCAGGAAATCAAACCTTGTGTAAAGATAGATGTTCTGATCACAGCTCTAGATATTTCAATTTTTTTGAACTTTGGCATTGGATTCTGCTGCCTCTCTGAAAATGTTTATAAGTAAATGAGAGACTAACTTCTAATGTAGTGCTGTGAGCAATACACTTCTTCCATACTTCTAGGGAGAAGTGCATGAGAGCTCCTGGAGAAGATACTGTTTATTATACATTCAGAAAAAAAAAAAGAACAACTCAACAAGATCAGATCTTATTTTATCCTCTAGTATTTTATACCCTGGGACCATATCCCTAAAAATTGCATATTGGCATCATTCCCCTGGCTCTGGAGAGTGACAGCAGCTGAGATTCTGGCAGTGCTCACCAATTGTACATTGTATTTCCAGTGGCATGTTCTCCAGTGCCAGAGTTTTATCGCTTCTGAGGAATCCCTTTGTACACAGAGCAGAGGGAATACTCTTCCCAACGTGGAAATAAACAAGCACAGAGCGCTTGCTGTCAATCGCTGTAAATAGTTACCTCAGGTTTATTTTCTCCCCAAACCTGCTGGTTGCTAGAAGACACGACTCTTTATGAGTAGGAGAACAGACACTGTGTCGCCGTCGCGTTGAGTACGTGAGCAACAAAGCAGCTTATTTTTAACACCAAAACAATGTGCTAAATTTAGACACAAGCAGCAAGGGGATACAGATTTAGCCATATTAAAATGTTGCAGATGATCTCAAGATGACCACAGAACTCATTTTTTTGTTGTGTTGAGCATAGTTATTATGGCAATTTAGGGTTCATGAAAAAGTCATTGAAGAAAAAGAGAAAATCCTCTTATTTTTTTATATTTCTAGCTAATTATGAACTTTAAAGCATGAACATAAGAGAAAAAACTGAACAAGATTGTTTTAATTAATCTAAATGTGATTTTTAGTTGTCCAGCTTGATACTTCCCCAGGATTTAATTATGCTGATTTTGTGGTTGAGATGGTATTTCAAGCTCATTTATGTTAAGATTGGCTTCTTTCCCACCATGCCCCAGGCTTTTGATCATGATCATATCTTGGCCCAAAGAAAATGGATGATGCCTTCTTTTGGGATAGGTTCTAATGAAATTAACCCATTTTAGCCTGAATAAAAATATCTGATAAAAAATGTCAATCCACTTTCCATTCTTTATGAAGCAAATTTTTTATTTCAGTTTGTTAACTCTGCCTGGGATAAGAAGACAATTAAAACAAGAATCATCCTAAGAGAGAAAAACCAAAGGCCTCAAGGATTTGGCTTTGTTGTTATTTATGTTGTTGCTGTGGCATTGTAAATTCACAAAAAAAGTCTGGGAAATATTGTACTGAACAAAAGCTGGAAGTTTGCAGGACTTCACAGAGAGTTTTTAAAGACTTAATCATCTTTAATATGACTTGAAAAGCTTTAAAGGTTTTTTTAATGGTAGTGGTATTATTAAGGTTGCTGTGTTCATTTTTGAAAATATTTTAAAAAATATGAATCACAATGGGTTTAGAACTCAAGTATCATTTTGAGTCAAACGAAACATTTTCTTCACTTGGTGGATAATTTATGCTTTTGACTTGATTATATAAAATGAGGCTAAATTATAAATCCTCATTATCTTTACTGAAATTCTCAGCATTTTTAATAGTAAAAAATATGGCTTTTATTTAAAATTTTAACCCAAGTTTTGAGTAAAGTGATTGAATGTTTTTATAAAGACTGTTTGCTTCCCAGTTTCATGGCCTTTTCATCAAATAAGGTTTCTACAATTGTCAAAGCATTCCTAAAACTGGCAGCAGATAGGACATGTTTAAAGGAAGGCACAAGTTATGGAAGGATCCTTTTTATACACATATGTGATTTTAGTTTTTATCTTTTTGTGTAGAACATATTACATAAATTTTTTCCTGTTTATAATAACAGAATTTCCAAATGGAATTATCTACAGCATTTTTTTAAATTAGGGGTGAATTTAAGACTCCTAGAACCACACTTGTAGAATTGCATCTTTGGTGGGTTCATTTTTTGTATTTAAATCAATGCTGCCTTTCTTGAGTTCCTTACTGCACTTTACTACCTTTTTCCTTAACCTCACATTCCTGACTGATAATTAGTTGCATACAAAATATTTTTAAATATATTGTTTGGTACTCCAGACTGTAAAGGGACAGCATCCATCTACTGAAAGTGTTTTGGAATATTTTTCTCTGCCAAGGGTGTCAGTGAGCCATGTGCACTGAATGATCAACTCTCCAAGACTGAGGCTTCCTCAGGTGAGCTCTGAAGTATCAAACCTGGGCAGTTAAGCTGAAGTTCCAGGAGAAGGTGGCCACTTCCCTTGCCATTTTCTGGTCCATGAAATTCCTGTCTATGGAGCTCACCTGTTCTCTTGGTGGAGACTGAGATGAGGAGAGGGAAATAGATGTGTGGAACCTGCCATTTACAGTTAAGATTCTGTGACCTGTAGACATTAACGTTATTTTCTGGTTTTTGTTTAAGGGCTTTCTTAGAGCTCTCAGCTCTAAAATATGTTGAGACCAGTGAATTGCACTCATTTCTGACTGTTGATGGGTACAACACCAAGGCTTAATTGGGTGTCTTGAAACCTGGAGTTTTAAATAAAGAAAAAGGGACAGTAGTCCATAAGTGTAGAAAAGTGAATCCAAATTCCCAAACCCAAAGAGGACAGTATTTAACTTGCTTAAACCACAGTCGTGTTGCTATTCATGTGAAGTCATTGGAGGGAAATGGTCTTTGTCTTCAGTCCTACAGAACTGGTAACATTGGGCACCATCTAACAATAGGATGCGTAGATAGTGCTTATTTCTGGCTTTATAGTCTCCTCTCCCAGAGGACCCATCTTTGTTCTTTTTGGGAAGGAATTCAGTCATCAAAAATAATTCTAATAATGAGAAGTTACTTGGAGAATATATCCACCAGCTTGTTTAGTTTTCTTGTTAACACATCAAAGAAAACATATTTAATTTTTATATAACATTCATGTATGCGTACTTCCTTTCTCAGCAAAAGCAGTAACTTTACCTTGTCGTAGTTTTTATTTGTTGTTTTATTTTAATACTATTGTGTTTAAGAGCCTGTTGTTCCAGCTGGGCTTTCTAAATCTGCTCTGGTTACCCAGTCTGTCCTCACATTAACATGAAAACGTTTTTAATCTTGACTTCTAAGCCTGGCTTATCTACCAACATCAATTTTGACATTTGAATGTCCAATATAATTTTGATGGTCAGATCTGTTTCAAACCTCCTTGTGATGAGTGGGATTTTTGCCCCACATTGCCAATTTTTTCAGTTATGTTCCTATGTTCTATTGAAGTCCTTAAAACTGAAGGGATACAAAAGCGCTTCTGTTGTTCTGTGGATACTTGAATTTAACAGCTGTAGAACTACAATTTACATCTTAATATGCACATTTTCGCTTACCCTGGCTAATTTAAAGAGCTGGGACCACTTAGGAAGACTCTTGTTTTAAATGTCTTCTTATCCCCTGTTTCAAGACCCTTATTTCAATGTCTTTAAAATAATCTAATCTTCTTATCTCATCAGAGTTAACAAATTTGAATTAAAAGTTTCCTTCATAAACATGAGAAAAAACCCCAGAAACCAACAACAGCTACTCTTCAGAATATTTTCTAAAGACTATGATGTTCAGTTTGTGCATGGTCTTTTTCACTGCTTTACTTTAAGGCCTGGGCTCTTGCTCATGTTCTGCATCATTATTTTATATTTAAATATTTCTTTTTTATTGACATAGACTGTTCTGAATCTATCACAATGGAAAGCAATGCACCTATGAATAATGAAAACCAGGTATTCTGTTCATCACTGGACACAGTGTTTTACAAAGTACAGAGAACCCTCTGACCTTTTGTGATAAAAGCTTGAATCACAACAAATATGGAAATGCAAACTCGAAGTCAACATAGCATGATCAGATTATTTGAATATTATGCACCATTAGTTTTTATTCAATATAAGTATTTGTTGTGTTTCAGAAATTCCTAATGAGTTGGGATGTGCTGAAAATGCTGCCAAGATTATATTTCTTGCAGTATTGCTGTCCTTCCTGTGCAAACACGTTAGAAATGAGCAACCACTGAGAAATTATGAAAAAACATTCTCCTCCTAGGTCAAATCCTTCACCAAGACTGTTCAGCCATGCAGGAAAAAGAATCAAATAAAACACACAAAACCACATCCTTCAGGTTATGGATGCTTGCACAATCTGATCTATATTGATGAGTTTTTTTGAGGTTCAGTTGTCACAAAAAAAAATCCAAAATATTATGAGCAGGGAACACATGATCAGTTGTTTAGGAGAGGTCTGTCACTCATCATCAAGTTGTTGTCTGGTTGTCTCAGAGTATAAGTAACTTCCAACTCTATTGTACCATCACTGAATAATTTGGTCAAGTCAGACTGGCTGTGATAATGCACATTTCACTTTGGGTTTTTTCTATCTGAAGCAGAAGAGTCTCCATGAACTACCAATAGAATCCTTCTTTTGAATTAGGGGAACAAAATCTTGCAGGGATTGAGGTCTTAGAGATCTGAAGGATTGCAAAGAGGGAAAGCAGAGCAGAGCTCTTTATTGCTCACAGAGTTATAGAAGCTAAAGGCAAAGGGGCTTCTTCTGAAAATCATTTATGATTAACAGCAAAGGGGTTGTTCTTAACCTCTAGTGTGCGGAGGCAATGAAAATGGCGCCCTTGGTTTGCAGATTCTGCGGAACTTGTGGATGTGAATTTTCAGCAGCTCAGGATCTAGACCTGAGCTAAAAATCTGCCAGCCCAATGACTTAATATGACCCTCTGGAAGTCAGTGGCAGTCTTTCCACAGGCTTTAGGAGGTGTTGTGGCAAAGCTCAGTGCTGAGCTTGCAGTGCTTTCCAGAGCACTGAAATGTGGAAAAGGGGATAATTTGCTCCCTGAATCACCAGTTGCGTTGCTAGGGAGCAGAATTTCCTAATGAAGGGGGACAAAAGCACAGGAAAAGTTTGAGTTCAACATAGCAACAAGATTGTTGTCAGGAATTTAAAGATTCAGTCTGACTTGGACAAAATCCTGTGCCTACAATCCTTGTGCTGACACCTCAATATTGCCATTGTTGGGAACACTTGTAACTCCCATTAGCTCAGGGGAGATTTGTGTGTGCTTAGCACTTCGCAGAACTTGGACGCTGATGCTTACATACATCTCATGTGTTGGATTTGCAGAGTCACTAATCTGGAAGAAAAAGAATTGTTGACTCTTCTGGTCCTTTTTGGTTTTGCTCAGGCCAGACATACTGAAAGAATGGATTTTCCTGTAATATTTCATCACTTCGAATGCTATTGCTATTCAGCAGCAGGGAACTCTACAGTGTAGGAAAATGAAAACCAATCTTTTAGAAGTTATCCTGTCATTTAACCCTAGCTCAGATCTGTTCTGCCTTTCTATGGCTCTAAACCCACAGGAGTTGATTGCTGCTCCTGGGCTACTGCTTAAATGCCACTAACTTTCATCAAATTAATTATTTTTGTTAACATATTTGTACTGCACAACTGAAGATTTGACCTGAAGATTGGTTCCTGTCTTACTTCCTTCCCTTGAAAATGCCCCTGAAAATTCATCTTCCTTTGCAGTCCAGAATCGGGATATTTTTGTAGACCCAAACAGCACTGGCTACTGTGGAATCCTAATATTTTTAGGCTATAATTCTTTGGAAGCATATGGATAATCCAAATGGAACAGGTGGGAGAAGGAAATATTACTCCTAGTGGGAAGGAAAACCCAGAGCATAAATTTTCTTCCCATCTGCACAAGAAGTTCATAAAAAATTCTGAGATCCCCAAACTAATGCTGTAACCACAGGGTCATGCTTGGGTGAGTGTGTGGGGCCATGCAATGACTTCAGCATATTTGAAGCACCATTATTCCAACACTTCTCTAATTTTCTAGTAAAAATCTCCACACACATTCTAATTCAGAAGAACTGCCCAAGAAAAATACCCAGTGCCCTGCTAATGAACATCAAGACCATTGTGAAAAATTAAAAGCCTACCCTCTGCAGAGATTTTAAAGAACATAATATAACTTTGATTATATGTCTTGTAATGCCAAATTTCCTTAGAGGAGCCATGGTTCTAATTTAACCTTATTGAAAAGCAAACTGCAAGGAAAACCATAGATTTCCATGAACCCTAGGGATGCACCCCATGTGGTGTTTGGCATATTTCATGAAACCTATTTCATTTCCAGTACCCTGAAATTGCATCATCTCCTGTTCCACTATGAAATATTAGCATTTACGGCCAGTACATCCTGCTGGAACACTGTGAGAACCTCATGGATGTTGGGAAACTTGCCCCCTTTCCCTGAAATTTGCTGGAGTCCCCACAGAATAATAACTGAGAGCACCTTACAAGTTGATATTTGCTTTGCTATTTAATTCTCAAAATCACAAACCAAGAGCTCCTAGATGAAGGATCTGTTTTGAGAAATGTGGCTAGCACAACTTTACAGGACTTCCTTCATGAAGTTTTGGTTTATATATATGTATATATTATTTGCTCCCTCTGATGCAGAAAAGGTTACATATGTTTCTTTCAATACTGGAGGACTAGAAAACATGATATTCAAGGAAACCAAATGTTAAATATGTGCAACTTCTATACATCCCTGTAGAAGATCATTCTATTTGCCATTAGACTCCAGCTAGGTAAAATTAAGATGAATATGAAATGGCTTTGTTTGTTTTTATTGGGTTGGGGTTTAGGACAAAAGCCTTGATAAGCAATGTGTGTAGTATCTTCCTAATGTTAAATCCTTTTCTGGATAGGAACTAACTGAGAAGTCAGCCTGGTTTTAATTAGGTTTTCTTTTAATGGTGAACTGAGCTAACCATAAAAATTAACTATTTTAGTTCAGTCAATCACTTCACACATCAAAGGTAAAATTTAAGATGGGAGAGTTACATTTATTTCTGTTGTTTCATTGCAGATTCCTTGAATTGACTCAGTCAAATTGTATGGCAGCAGATATGACCCTTTTTCTCTCATATTATAAATAACTTTACTTTTGTGGATATGAACTGAAAGACAATTTTAAAAAGCAAGGTTTGGTTGTTATGGATAATGATGCAGTTCTTCCCTGTACCTAATTGTCCATCAGTAGCCAGCTCTGGGGGTGGGAAGCCTGCTTGTTTTCTCTTCCTTATCTCAGCATTCATCTTAAGAGGCTTTAAAGTCCTCATTTTCTCCTTTCTTCAAAGAGATGTTGTCTCCCTTCATTTAGGGCACTAAAATTGGCTGATATTCTGGAACATGTGGATTTTATGGTTTGCATAATCCACACAAGTTTTCCTGTGAGCACAGGGTAGAATGATACCATTTAATTTGTTCATTTCAAAACTAACCAGTGCTGAAACAGAGTCAGAGGACTCAGATTTGTTTTCATCATGTGTAATCACATTTTTATTAACTTTAGTGAGCAGTCACTGCTAACTTTGAGCCAGGGCAGCTTTCTCAGTTTGTCCCAAGATTTTTTTTTTCTTTAGCAGGAGAAAGTAGTCTTAAAAAAAAAAAAAACCAAAAAAAAAAAAACAAACAAAAAAAATCCAAAAAAACCATAAACCAAAAAACCACATAAAACCAAAATAAAATAGTCTTTTTGTCATTTGTATAAACCAAACCCCTTTTTGTCATTTATATAAACCAAAGCACCCCAAGTCTATTCATGGCAGGGTGGCTGTTAGAAGTTGAGTGATTTTGTTCTAGATTATTATCCATAAATTCAAGTTTCCTAATTTCTCTTTTTACTATATATATTTTAGGTTCTCTAGGGCAGAAAGTGTCTTTTCCTATATCTTCTCATAAATTTCTCTGAGCAATCTCTTAATATTAGTGTAGACTAGCACATAAACTCACTAGTATATATATATTTCAAAACAGTTATTTTGTTCCATTACTCTCACAGTATTTGAGAGCAATTTGAAGCAACATTTTCTATAGCATTTAACAAAAAAAGAGGCTTCTCTGTCTTTTCCTATGGGATCTTGAAAAAACAGTTCTTCCTTTTTGTGGATTGGCACCAGTTAGATAAAACCCCACTTTTTTTTTAAGGGATGGGCTCTTCTGCTTTGCTCTGGTTTCTCTCTCATTACCAACTCCCAAAGAACTCGCATCAGAGGCAAGAAAATCTCTGTGGATACGTTGAATTCTAGAGTAAAAAGAAGAGCTCTTTAAAAGTAAGGATGAAAAGCACAAAAACTCCCTCTTGTCTGAATCACATTTGATAACAGACTTCCTTGGTGAGCAAAATATTGGCAAAAACTGAGGGCAAAGCAAGAGCAAAGAGCTCTGTCTAGATCAGACAGTGCATGGAAATGTTGCATTTATCAAGGGGTGAGATTGTCATGGTGAAGCATTTCTGAAAAGTAATTAGAAAGGTGATACTATAGGAGACCTTTGTTGGTTTATATTGTTGTTTGTTTTGCTATTTCTGTGTTATAACAAGATAGCCTCAAGTCAATATATTGGCACCAAATAGGAATAATAATAAATGGTTTATTTAGATGCTGCACTGACTCTTGTTAAAATGTCCACAGAAACGTCTGGGAGTCTTTTGCTTGGATATTGCAACACAGTACACAAGAAATAAATTTTTAGGGTTGTACTAAAAATCTAAAGTGATTGTCATGGGCAAAAAGCACAGAAGCATTCAAAAGCATTAAAAAAGGAAAGCAGGTTGATACTTCTGAATAAATTACAGAGGTGTACAAACCACTCATCCCTTCTTAAATCCACATTGCATTGCAAAACCAACAAGATAAAAAAGGTTTCAGCTCAACATCACTTCATGAGGACCTGGTGCCAGCTCCAGCTGTTGAAGCTGGAAAAGGACTGGATTACCTGGGTTTTTTCTTTCCACGTGCAATTTCCATATCCTAACTTAACATAGAGAGGGAGAGGAGGGGAACAACAAAGGGAACAATAAGGATTTTGTCTGAGGCCAGGTCAACACTTGCCCTAGATAACTGGTTGATGCCTGAATCGCTTAGAGTGGGTTCCCTCCCAGCACGGGCTGGTTTTCATCATGGTGATAAAGGAAAACATTTCACACAATAACCATTGAGCCCCTTGTTATGACTTGAAAGCTGCACAACTGCTTTTTATTCCAGGAGCATAGGACTGAAAAATCATCTTAAGAACATGGCAATCCTTTGGTTTTGTGTACTTTACTTTCAGTAATGTGTATAATCACACATGAAGCCAGGGTGGGAAGACATTGTGCCCCTTTTAGTATGAAACTAAAACCTGTGAATAAAACTTATTTAGCATAACTACATAGAATTTCCTTGACTGGGTTTATTTTGGCTCCTCCACTGTCACAGATGTTCACTATTACCAAAAGAAAACACTGTAAACTTAGTAGAGATGTTAAAGGAGGAAAGAGGGAAATCTGAATAAAATCTGAAGGTTTTTTGTTGTGTGTGACCTGATCATCAGCTCTAGAAAGCATGTGAGCAACCTGCTGGGATCTGGTTTCCTCTGGGGAAAGCAGTGACGTAAATCCACTTACCCCTCATAGGAGCTGTGGAGATTATGGAATGATTTGGCTGAAGGTCAAATGAAAGAGAACACAAGAACATGAAGGGAAAAAAAAAAAGCTTTCAAAGGTTGTTTTCAGGTTTGAGGGAGATAAGATGGGTTTTGTGGCTCTTTTATCACTTTCTCATGCCGGGGTACCTCAGATGTGCCTGGAGGAATGTGGCCCTTGCGGTTGCAGTCACTGAATTCACACGGGAATTTGAGCTGACCTTGTCAGCTCTGGGAGCAGTGCCTTAGACAGTGCAGAGACCCTTGCTGGGCTCTGAGAACTCTATTAATAGATCTGTGGCACCCAGCCCAACTCCAGGGCTGGAGGTGTGAGCTTTTTAACTCCTTTAAGGTTTTGCTTGCATGTGTTAGCACTGTACAAAGCCACCTTGCATCTCAAGATAAGGGAGGCAAAATCCCCAGCTCTCTAACTGGCAGAGCATCTGACTCTGCTTCTAGCTCAAGTTTTTTGTGGGTTCTGCAGTATTTTTATGCTCAGGGCTTCTTTTCCAAGGTGTTCTAGTGGTGCTGGAATTTAAAAATCAAATTATAGACCAGTTTTATGAATTCTCTCAGCTTTGCCTATGTGTGCTTGCATGAATGTCTCACTAGGACTGCTCTGCTTTCGATCTCTCATGCATCATCATGGCATTTTCTTGCTAATTGGCATTTTCAGTCTAAATAGATATGAGAGACCTAAAGAGACTCTAATAGACCTGAATTACTGTTCAGAAATTATAGGGACTGGATTTTTCATTCAGTCCTGTAGTTGTGTTGCCTGAGTGATCTCTCTCGAAATAAGCTGCTGGTTTGGAAGTTGAGAAGAAAAATCCTGTCCAACATAGGTTTAAATGCATGCAACAGATACAGAATCCCTTTATACTGTAGGAAAAACAGCTCTCCCAGTTCAATTGCTGTCTAATTTACCTATAGCTCATGGCTTACTAATAGAGCAAGGAAAAATGCTTTAGCTGTAAAATGGGTCATAAGCACTTTATGTCCTCAAGGATTTTGAGCAAGGGAAAGAAAAATAAAATCATGTTGTGAAGGAAAGACAAGTATTTCACAGAATAACATGGAAACCTATTTCTGTTAGTAATAATGCTTCCTTTGAAAACACACTTTCTTTTTTTTGGAAGGCAAATAGAATGAAGCCTGAAATCATAGGAAAGGTCATAAAAAGGATTCAGCCATAAAAGGACATATATGTATTAGCAAGTGACTTCAAACAGCAGGGAAGTTTGAAATAATGCCTAGAACTTCCTAGCATTGAGGAAAATTATTCCGTAACTTCCTTAGTCCTTTCATTCTTTTGATATATCTAAATTTGCCTATTGATTTTTATATTCTGTTAATATCTCTGTTAAGATTTATTTGAATTCCTTATCATGTTTTAATCAGAAAATAGTAATGCAGATTTTCATTGTGGTATTGTGTTAGAAGTAAAAGTTCTTTGAACTTGCAAAGTTCATGTCTAGCAGATCTTAGAAATTCTTTGGACTTGTCAGTGAAGAGAAAGAGAAGGTGAAATATGTGAGGGCAGAGGTTGTACAGCAACCAGGAGGATGAAAGAAAGAACAAAATAACTCTGCTCCTTGATAGAAGAGAATTGGCAGAATCCACAAATCACAAAATCTTTTTTCATTCAAATGAAAAAAACATGGGGTGCTTGGTTGGTTTGTGATATGGGAACAGTCCTGGAGATAGTAAAATTTGCATTTATACATGCAGTGTCATAAATTTTAGAATTTTTTCATCATTATTATTTTGGGTTTGTATAATTTCTGTCAAAAAAATTGTACCCTTTTTAGTATCATCAAAGATCTGTTCTGGTTCTTCTGCTGACCATCTTAGTGACTTTGCCACAATGATCATAATGAAAACAATGATATAATTCCATTCATGGGAATCAAGAAAATTGCAGGAGAAGGAAAAGGAAGAGTTCCAGAAATATGCTCCCTAGGGGGTGCATAAACAATTTACCAAATTTTTGAGCTTTATTGCTTTGTAAAAAAAAAAAAAAAACAAAAAAAAAAAAAAACCACAAACAGCAGGTGGAGTAAATTTAAGCTACTAAATCAAAGCAAATGTCCCACAGCAGGTGGTCAACTATTGCAAGCATTGAGAGCTGGAAGAAGAACAAAACATGCATTCTCTATTTGAAAGGTACCTTGGATTAGACATCTAGAAGAGAAAAGTGGGAAGCCAAAGGAGCTTAGCTCTCTCTAATGAAATTTAGAACTCGTGTGTTAATAGCACCTCTGAAATGTGTCTTAGAGAGTGACCTCCCCTAGCAGTCCCGATTGTATTGGGCATTTTGTAAAGGCACTAAAAAAAATCCCTAAAAATTATTTCTGTAATGTATTACGCATCAATATCAACAGCTCCCTGGGCAAACTCCACAATAACAACAGCCATTGACCAGACAAAACCTACCAGGTCCCCCTGGCTTTTCCACCAGCTCAAGTACAAAACACTTTGCTGATAAAAACCCTTGAGAATATTTAACCGTCTCACTTATCACTTGTCTTTACCTTTTCTCCACTGAGGTGTATAAATTTTAAACTCTGTTTAAGGACTTTAGACATTTTGAGAGCTGCTTTCTCAGTTTTTCTTTAAAATGAAGAAAATATTTGGAAGAGTCACAACAGAAAATTGTGTGACTTCTGGACACAATTGCATGGATATAATTCATTGGAAATTATGGGTGAATTATTTACGTTTATGCCCTCTCCTATTCCAGGCTGATTCTCTGCCTTTCTGTCTGTTTTGCTGGGTTGATGCAGGTTTTTATTTACCTCTCTCAAAAACTATACAATATTACTAATCATTGCTATTTAAATGTCTATATTTCTTCTCTGGAAGCTGCATTTAATGTTGATGTATGCTTGATATATGCAATGCATATTTTTCTTCTTGTTTTATGTGTTATTCCAGGAAAGCTCCATATGTTGAAAAGCATATGGACATTCAAATACATTATGTTCCTCATTAGGATTAAATTCTAGGGCTGAAAAGATTACATTTTCAAGCTATGGTCACTGGCAGTAATTGATTCATTTATTTGCAGAAAGCAAAATAACTGGAAAAAGTAAATTAGAACATGAAAGTATGTGGAAGAGAAACCTGCAAAACAAGGTGTTACACTCATTTTCCTGGCTGTTGTTTCAGTATATTTGAGACTGCACATCAGGGGAGTGCCCTCCTTTTGTGTTTTGTTTTGGTTTTCAATCTATCTATAAAGACTGATGTATTTTCATGGTAGAGATGAAATCTTGGATAGACATGTGGTTTTCTAGACTTCTGCAGGTGTATACTGGCAATTCAATATGCCTTTGTACTCAGGGATGAAAAAGATTTGGCAGATTAGGGAAGCATAAAACATAGTTCGAAATTCTGGTTGACTGGAACAGGCTGAAGTAGTTAATGCTGTATTGCACAGCATGTTATTCCTGTTCATCCTTGTTTAGCTTTCTTCAGCTGTTAACAGCTCAGGGCAGCATAATAAATTAACCCTATTGCCTGGACTAATGAGTTGTCATTCTCTGCTTTTTGTTCAGTTCTTGCTTGATGTTATCATTCAAATTCTTCCAGGCTGCCCTGGAAAGTTGTGGAGTTACTGTGTATCACAATTTTTGTCTCATTTATTAAATACTACCCTGGCCAGGACATATGTGAAACACAGGACACAAAAACAACCAGAAAGAAATTGTACTTTTATAAAAACAAGTACTGATTCCCATTGCCCTTAATTTTTTTTGTACCATTGTGACAGGTTTTAACTGTGTGCTCGGAGATCTCCCACCTAGGGGCACACAGAGAGTATGAAATAGGTGGTTCTCATTGTGTTCTCATTACCCACTGCCTTCCTTCCAAGCAATTCCCTGAAGGAATCACATTCCCTGCAAGTGTTTCAACATTATTAGGAATAATTTACTTAAACCAGTGGCAACCTGAGATTTCTGTGTGGCTTGTGAGCAGTCTAAAGTGTGGCTCTCCCCACGAGACTGCGTAACTGGAACACCCATCCTAAACTGTGCTGGTGCGCAAGGCACCTGTGGAAAGCAATCTGGATTTCGGGCTGTGGAAGGCAGGGAGTCTGCAGGTGTGGCTGAAGAGGGACAGTGACAAATGGCCTCAGATCTCTGCTGCATCACCAGCAGTCATGGAACTTGTGGGATTTCCTGCAGACAGGCACACTCACAGCAATTTATCCTCAGTTCTTTAAAGCAATATCCACTTACTGTAGATCCTCTCCCAGTTTGGAGAGCCCTTCTGGGCTCTTGGCTTGTAGGGATTTCATTTTTTAAGTCTTTCATTGTGATAAAAATCAGAATTATCTGAGTAAGAAAACATTTCACCAGAATTGCTGACAAGGTGGAGTTTCTGAAAATTGTGTAACCAGGCCCAGGTCAGTGCCTTGTGATCAGTGCAGTCTTAAGCAACACACAGCTGTTAGTCCAAGGAAGTGATGTTCCAATCACTATTTGGGATATAATCATCTATATTGTGTTATAATTAGCTTAAAAAAAAAAAAAGAAAGAAATAAGCCAACTAATAAACCTGACCACTTTTAGAGTGTAGGAACTACTTTAAACATTAAATTTATCTCTACTACGATTTGAATTAATAGCATTGGCTTCTCTGCCTTTTTGGAAGCAGTTCTGTATGAAAGAAATCTCTTTCGCTTGTCAGGGAGAAGATTTTGAGAAAATTTTGTGACAACTGGAAATATAATTGCTTTCATTTTGTACCATTCTACAGAGTTTTTTCCAGTGCTGGATAGACTTGGCTGTGATAGGGACTGTAGAGGGAATGACAACTTTGTTTCCATAATGCTGGAAGGAGTCAGATGTTCAAAGTTCATTAAATCTTTTCCTCTCTTTGGAGCTTCACTGGCTTGCAGTGTGCAAGCAGGATTTTGTTCTTAGGCTCTGAAGAACTCTTTTTCTTTCTGTTCTACCCTATATTGCTGAATGTGTCATCAGAGTGCAACCAGGTGTCTTTGAGGTGAAAGCTCTTGTGTCAGAATAGGATCAGGCTGTGAAGGACAAATTTTAAGCAGTTATCCCTGCAGCATAACTTGGAGAATTTGTTCTTCTTCCTACCTGTCATGGCTCAGCTGTAAAGTTTGCTATCTCATAAGACAAGAGGAAAGTCAGGTAGGAAAAAGGTGGCTCATTTTTGACAGACAGCGGTTAAATTCCTAACTTGGCAGTGGCCAGCTTATCCATTTTTAATGGGAAGGGAACAGAGCCTGAGTGACACTTGAATGTCCTTGAAACATTGTCTGACATTGTCCCTGTGCTAAATGCTTGCACAGACTCCAAAGTGATAATTCAGTGATCATTGTGAGTCACCAAAGCCAGGGAATCTCCATCCTGGCCTTAGAAAGTCTCCTTGGTGCTGTTCCTGGAGAAACAGGAGACAGAGGTGGGAGGGAAAGTGCAGCTCCCAGGTCTTTCTGAACTGAAGAAAGCAGGGCTGCTGCTGTGGCAGCCCGGCAGCAGGAGGAGATTTGGAAACTGTCGTCGTTTGTTCCGCTCATTATGCCCAGTTCTTTCCAGTCAGCTGTTTATCCATTAGCTTAGGAAGTACAAGAATCACCTAGAGCTATCCCAGCTTTTTACTGCACATTTACAAATCCATCTCCCTCTTGCTTTTGTGGCTCTCCTTCCATTTGTCATCTTTCTCATTTAAGGAGAGATTATTTGCCAGCCACTCTGCCAGAGAGTGTTCTAGGCAGGGAGGAGTAGCTGCACTGCCCACAAAGTCCCAGACCTCTCCAAGGAGTAAGTGTGTTAAAAGTAATGATGTGCAATAAACTGGAGGTACAATAAAAACCTCGTGCAGATGTTATTGCATAGAAGCAAAATGCATAATATAAAAAATGTAAAAAACCTTAAATAGCTACTGGAACTTCACAGGTCTTCAATATTTTTCTGCAGACACCACTATGGTGCAGTGACACCTCATGCATCACATGAATTTTATTGCTTGCCAAATAAACCAAATCTTTCGGAGAGCTCCTGCGCCCTACCTTGAAGTCCTTTTTCTCTGAATTCCTTGTTTTTATCATTCATTTAACTTGAAGGGAAGAAGAAAAACACTTCCTCTCCCCAAGGTGACAATCTCAGGCCTTTTCTTTAGAAAGCACCTATGTGTATTCCCAAGCCTGCCTTGATTTCATTAATAAATGAGACTTAAGCACATGTTTAAGCAGGTGTTTTGTACTGATGGGCTTGTGAACTAATGATTAATATTACTGACTAATATTCAGGATGTGCTGAAGGGCTGTTGTGGTCTGAGGGCTAGAAAGTTGAAGGTGTGAAGGGAACCAGGCTACAAAAAAAGACCTGAATGTCTTGGAAATAAGAAGGAGGGGAGAGGATGTGGGAAGTGGCTGGTACTTTTGGATAGTCTCACCTTGCAATATGTTGTGCTTACAATTCAGAGCTGCCATAAATGATCAGTGCTGTCTTGTTTTATTAAACACAGAAAATCTGAAATCCCCTTTGCTCAGTCTGTGCTAACCCTTTAATCATCCTCCCATATATTTGGAGAATAAAAATCCCTGCAGCTGGAACATGGAGTATTGGCTGTGGGTTTTGTCCAACAAAGGCTGGAGGAACACAGAGTTCAAATGAATACATGTTTTGTTAAATTTCTGGCAGCTTTGCATGAACAAAGCTAGACTAGAAAGAATGACAGGCTGTGTAAGTCAGCATAACAAAATTAGTGTTTCTGGTGATGTACAGTGGTTCTCAAAGTGGTTAACAGTGTCCGAGAGAAAGACAAAAAGCTGTGTTGGGGTGTTTGCTTTCTCTTTGTTGGTTGATATTCTGCTTCTCCTGGTGTGTGTTTTAGTTGATAGTAGGATCCAGTTTAGGAATACCCTTTATCAGTGAAATTATTATGATTAGCAATAGAAATGCTGCCAATGTCTTATAAACAAACACTTCTTGATAATATTTTTTCTGTGATTTTTCTGGGGGCTAAACAAAAGATTGAAAAAGGAATGTGGCCCTAATGTCAATGTAACTGTAAAAGCCTAGTCAGTGATCCTAAACTCCTCTAATTTAAAATACTATCATGATCTGATTATTTCTTGCAACACTGAGGAGTTAAATTTTACACTTCAGCACCATATCTTCTTCCACTAACATATAATTTACCAGTCATATATTTCATGATGATGACAGCATGTATCTTACCAACGAAGGTTCTGGCCAACAATAGCATAATTTTTTTTCATAAGTAGGAGGGAAAATATTTTAAAAATAGCTGTAGATAAACCAAAAAGACAATAGAAGTTTTATATTTTTTTAATGGGAAGAAACATGCAGTAGAGAAAAATAATTTCTTCTAAGTATGTATTTTGTGAAAACCAAGACATAAATTGATATTAATTTCTCTACAGTGGTGCATGATGCTTTTGAGTTGGAAGGGTCTGTAAAGTCATCCAGTCCCACCCCTGCCATGGGCAGGGACAAATTTCACTACCCCAGCTTTCTCCAGCCTGGCCTTGGACTCTTCCAGGGATGGGCATCCTCAATTTCTCTGGGCAATTTGTTTTTCCCACATTACAAATAGTCTCCTTGTGGACCAATTCCCATTTATAAAAGAGGGGCGAACTACTGCTTTTCTTATCCTCTGTATAATAAGCAGCAAAACTCTAAAGTCTGATTTGGGGCCTCCAGTTTTTCTAAAAATGAAGCTAATAATTGAAATTGCTGATGTTAACTCTTGACTTTTTATGGGATTAATTTTGTATTAGTCATTTTTGTCTCTGACTATTTGTCACTACTTTAAAGCAATAGTTTTTGTTTGCTGCAACATTATTCTGAAATGTGGAGAGTTTCAGGTTTCAATCCCGTGAACACTCCTTTGAGGCTACAAAGCACATACTGGTCCTTATTCTCTGATTTGCTGCCAAAATGTAGTCATCTGTTGTTTTTCAGTGTGCTGGTGGCAGTTTAGAGTAAAAAAGGAGAATTTGATACCCCCAAGAACTAATTCACTGTAAGGAATTTACCTACTGCCCAAAAAAGCTGTAAAGCTGTACGTGTGTCTTATATCTAGAATTTTTATATCATCTTGAGGGTCCGACTGTGATTTGCTTTAATCAACAAAACCTAAAGCACTGAATGCAATATTTTCCTTTCACTGGGGACTCCGGAGGGTGATCTAGTGGAAAAGGAAAAGGAGATAACACATTCCCACTAGAGTGAACGAGGTAAATGTGATGCTCACATGTGAAGTGTGTCAGGAATTTCACAACAGGGCTGTAAGAATGCCTGAAACAGCTCTGTCAATGTGACTCTCTGGTGAAAACAATCAGCAAATTCAGGACGTCTTTGCTGCATTGGAATCACAGTTGTTTACAGCTCAAGAATACCTCTTTGGTTCTCTCAGTGTAAAGCAAAATTAAATTTTAAAAGAAATGTGATTCAGGAGGTTTTCCATTAACTCTGTCTCATGTGCTTTTTCATTTCCTCCTCGTTTCTTTCCTGTCACTGTCACCAGATGTTTGTGTGAAGCATTTTGTTTTCAACTCTGGGTGATTAAAACTGGACTTTAGGTCTCAACTAGAAAGTCAAGTAGTTTAAGTGCTTGGTATAGTCCATAAGTCAAATAGAAAGCTAACTATTTATACATTGAAAGTGAAAAAAAAATTATTTGATTTATTCCAAAGTAGATCATGGGAAAGATTCATGTTGGTTTCAGTGCTTTTCTGTCTTTAAGTCATTGAAAAACTCATCAACACAAGAGATAAACTCTGATCACTTGCATTTCCCTTAAATGTCCTCTTAGCAAAGTGCAGCCTTCTTCAAGAGATTTTATATAAGAAAAATTGAAGCATTTTGGCAGAAAGTGTGCTATGAACATGAACGCCCCCCAAAGAAAGCTTTTTTTCCAAATTCTGTGCTTTATGATCCAGTTGCATGGGCAGTTGCTCATGCACCTTGCTGCATGAATGAATATCTTACAAGTTCATGTTATTGTTGCATTTAAAAAAAGTAGTACCACCCAATAAGCAATTTATCATCATAGTTCAATACACTGATTTATCTGTACACAGCATCTGAGAAAACACACTTAAAATGCTTTGAACTTGTGAAGGAAGACATCTGGAACCCTTTGTGGCTGCATTATATTCTACATTGTTTCCATCTTCTTTTCCTGATGTGCAAGCCCTTGACAGATGAAGTTGTGGAGAGTGATGGACCTTGTCTGGAAAAGAGAAAAACGGAAACAAACCCCAAAAGTCTGCACGCTCTCAGCAATTACTTAAATTGGAATTACAACCTGTACTCCCAAATTCAGTGCTACTTGGTAGCTGCAAGTTGATGAGGTGCAGTAATTAATGAGTTAGTACTTATTGGGTAGGCCATGGAAATCAACAGCTGTGTGCTCATCCTTTGCCTGCTTCATGTGGAATAAGATGTTGGATTTCATTTGCACCTGAAGAAAGAAGAGCTGTTCACCTGATCATTTATCAAACTTTGGCCTTTTAAAACCAGGGTTCTGGAGAGGGAATGCTCAATTTTCGTACCTGCTGTGTGCAAAGCTCAGCTACAAAGTCCTGCTTTCCATGGAATGTTGAAGCCCTGCATTTGTTTAAAATCTGGCCTTGTGCTCAGGGATGTTTATACTGAAATCAAACATAGAAGATGGCACCATTCCTGTCCCAAAGAGATCCCTACAATCAAAAGCAAAACAGTGTAAAATAAAACCAGTGGTTGTTTCTGGCTCTAAATTTTAACCAGAGCAGGTCTAGTAGTTATAAAACATTGTCCTATATACAGTGTAATACAATCTGTGTAAGACTGTTCTTTATCAGTGGTGTCACCTAGGACTAGAAAAAACTTCTTTTTTTACTAAACTATTCAACAGATTCATGTGTGTATATATACAAAGTATATTTTTCCTGTTTGTGTATATGTATTTATAGAGAGATATCTATCAAATTAGGCATGTATGGACACACCCACACATGCACTGTGCATTTCAGGAACTCAGATATTAATAAGACAATAAATAACATTGCAGCTGGTAAAAGTTGAGCTTTTTCCCACTTAACTGTTGAAATGAGGAGGTCATATGTTCACAGTACTAATCTGAGCTGTATTGTCACCACCCAGCTGGGAGTCCCTGAAATCTTTTGAGCTCTTCAGCAGAAATCGTGTGTAAGGCTTTTCATCTGCTCTTTGAATTTATGGGTGCTGAGGGACTGGAGCTTTTTGCACTTGCCCAGATTACCTCAGGTACTTTTGGAAGCAAGTCAGCTTGGAAAAAATTATCAGGTCAGGTTAAAGATAGAAATGAGTGAAACATGAAAAGTCACTGCATTTCACATTTAATAATGAACCTTGGAAAAGACAAGTTTGCTTTCCCCTTGACCCCAAATCTTCTTTAATCTGACTCTACAACTGAAAGTGGTATAGAGAGTTGCAATTTAGGTGCATCATTCTGTTTGTACACTGGATTTGGGCACTCCCTTTTCTTGCCTGATGCACTTTGATTTTGGGATGCTGATCGTGCATAATTTTGAAATGTAAAGTGGCCTAATAGGAGAGAGACATCCTTGTTCCTTTGGATCAGCTCCTATGCTCATGACCTGTCACTAGAGCACATCTCTCTCCAAAAACCAGATGTGAGGCATTTAGAAGATTCACAGTTCATTCTAATATGGAAAAAACCCCTTGCAATATTTCAGTAGTAACAAGGGAAAGGGAGGGAACAGTCAGTGGAGACAGAGAAGCTTCTTCAAAAGTAGAGGTAATACAGAGTTATATTGTATTGTCTAGTGACAACAAAAGGAGCTTAGAGACAAAATATTTTTTAAGCACTTTAGCCACCTTAAAACTCTTCATAATGAAGGATGTTATTTATGGAAGGTTTTTACAGTATGCATTATATAGATTATAGGTTGCATAGGTTGTAAAGGCAATTCCTCAGTGCATGGATATGGGTAGAAAGGGAGCACAGCCTTGAAGTGTGCAAGTGGGGAAGAGAGGGGAATCCTTCTCTTAAGGGGAAGAGAACTTCTCTGTTAAAACTCTTAGAAACCAACGTGGTTTTCAGGTTTTGCTCATTGAGCTTTTTGAAATTGGCAAAAATTGTAGCCAGAGAAACCCCATTCCATTCAAATACAAAGGTGAGGAGGCACATACCCTAAGAAAATTCATGGAAAAAGATAAAAATAAATCAATGCAGGAGCAAGGCCTGTGCTCCTGCAGAATGCATGGCTATTGAGAAGAACAGGTTCAGTAAATTTTGGGCCTTACAGAGCCCAAAATGGAGCATTGCTTGCTGAAACTTGCAGCCTCTGGGGCTGGAGGTCCTTTTTCTGGATTACAGGGAGCTTGCACTAGCACGACACATTCCCCAAGGAGCTGGAAAGGTGCCAGGGAGCCACAGTTTGGGTTGGATTTTGCTGACTGTGGAGAAGAGATGAGGCTGGGAAGGAGGGTGGGCTCACACGTGTTTGTGTGCGTCAGAAAGACAAGCTTGGTGCACTGGGGAGCCAGGAAATGTTGGGTTTAGTGAACCCACTGCATCTAAGCAGAGTGTGTTGACTTCTTAATCCACTCAAACTGAGGTTTTGTTTGGTGTTTTGTAAACTGGGACAGCAAAGCACTGTATTCTACTCAATGAGTAAAGTCTGACGAGTGTTGTCCTGTCCGCTCCACTGCTGTGCTACTTGTGTGACAAAGACAGCAGAGACTGAGGTGGCTTTTCCAGGTCATATCCTATGTTACTATTTACTAAATATTTAATTTATTAACTGGTAAAACTGGTAAATAGTAATGTGCTTCTAGTAGTATTCCCAAATACATATCAGTGCTGCAAAAATTGCCATTTGGAATTGCCTCCCAGTTGTTTCAGGAATCTTGGTCATTTAAATCAAAATTATAATTTTCAATCAGGATATAATTCAAAAGGAAAAAAGGGAAGGAAGGAAGAAATTTTAAATTCAACATCATTTCATAGTTGAGATACAAAAGGAAAATTTTGAGTAGCCTTTATACCCATGAAAGGAAATAATTATTTTGCAATGAAACAATTGTAATCAGAAAAAGAAAAGCCAAGCACATCCTAAGAGTTCTAAGTAAACATTTCGAAGTCACCCAAAATGGTTCTCACATAAATAATTAGACAGCTGTAAAAATAGATTCAATTATTGTTTATGTTTAGTAAATTAATTGGTTCAAAAGCCAAACCAATCAATCATCCTAGAAATAGAGTCAAAATGGCTGTTGTAACATAATTTTTGGTTTCACTTCTAGATAAAAATGTCTTTCACAAAATAAATATTTTTTCAGAAAAAAGTAAAAAGACAGATTGTAGGGAATGTGTCCAAAATGATCTGAATGCCTGCAACAGAAATAGAAAAGGCACAGATAAATATAATATTTTTTCTGCCTTCAGGGGTCAAAAATGAAATATAGTTTCATCCTTGTTAATTCTAAAACCTCAGTGTGAATATATTCATTAGGTTTTAATGTTAATTTGGAGAGCAAGTTAAATAAAGCATGTTCATAATTTTGCTAGGCACAGGCATTTTATCCACATCAATTTTCTCAGTACATTGCCAGTAGCACAAAGAAATGTGGAATCGCTATTTTATTTTGAAATCT
Organism: Molothrus ater; assembly: GCF_012460135.2. Lineage (NCBI taxonomy): Eukaryota > Metazoa > Chordata > Aves > Passeriformes > Icteridae > Molothrus > Molothrus ater. The sequence goes on from NC_050479.2 coordinate 114,347,327, forward strand.
GAACCGAGACCAGATAGGAATTAAATTTAGCCTTGCTTGTTGGCTAAATGAATAATATCTGTCAGGTAGATTCCCAGTATGAATTAGATAATAATCTCTGCAATAATTATCTGCAATTACTCCATTACCTTAGGGACCTAGAAAGATAAAAGCCCGTGAAAGCATAAATTGTGTCCTACAGATTGTTGTAGACTATCCCCTGTTGATTTACACTACACACACCAAGAACTAGTTCCAGCTTGAGCACTCACTCACAGCTCTGGGCTACAGGCATTTGTACAGGAAGCCAGTCCTGCCTGGCTCCTCTGGCTGGATATCCTGGGGGAGATCAGATTTCCTCTGGGAATGGGGCCACTGCACCCCTGTCTGTGCTGGTGGTTGGGCATGTCAGGGGGGGGACATGTTGGAATTGTCTGTTTGAGAGAGGAGGAATAGACCTGGGAGTGGGAAGGGCAGGGCTCCCATTGCCCTGGGCTCTGAGAAGGGCTGGGACATGGATGCTCCTCTCTGGATAGCCACCACTTATGGGATGCTGGAAGTGGATCCCATGAACAGTTGCCTTACTATCAGGGATATCCCATCCCTGGAAGTGTTCAGGGACAGGCTGGATGGGGCTTGGATCAACCTCAGCTGGTGGGAAGTGGCCCGTGGAGAGGGGTTGGAAGATCTTTAAGGTCTTTTTGAATCCAAACTATTCCGTGATTCCATGATTCTGTGCTCCCTAGACTCATGTTTAAGATTATACCTGAAATCTTTAACAGGTACAATCTTAAACAGAAGATATTTCTTCTCAGTGCTGAAGGCGTGCAGAGCTCTGGAGGAGCAAACCTTAGAAGCAACCCCACCTCTTGCACTCCATCTCCTCATCCTCCATCCAACACACATTGGCAGATTGCTGACACAGCTTTATAAAAATAATTAACAGAAAGAGGGGAAGGCTTCTCTTTGGGTCAGAACTCTGCCTTGAGTGCTTCTGCCTATACAGCCTCAGCAAAAAGGTCTTGCCCATCTTCAGCAATCAACCTGAACCATTCTGTGTCTCTTTCAAAACCTATTTCTTCCTTTCTATTTCTAAAAGTGCAAAGTTGCACAAAATACGAGCCAAACATTAAAGGAGAGAAATTACTTGTTATATGACAAAAAAAGTGCATTCCCACAGTCCTTTTGGTTAATTAAATATTCAGTGTTTCACTTCAACCAACACCAGAGATAAGTGTACCAAACCAAACTGACAGCTCTCCATGTGATAAAACTGGAATTTTCTGTGTTTGGGACACGTCTTGTTGTATTTTTTAGTTAATGACCAAGCTATCATATCTGTCAAACTGACATCAAAATTATTAGAAATGTAAATGGGGTTAAAAAAGCAGTAGATTAAATGGACACAGATAAGCGTAGTGTCTGTGAAATAACAGCACTTTGCCAGATGTTTACATGCCAAACCAGATGGAAGTTGCAGTATTATTAATTTTTTTGCAGAATGCAGAGTCTAAGTTGGAAGATGTATTGCTGTAATCATAAAGACACTTGTGAGCCATTTTTCAAAATTAATTGGTTTGATTGCCAGCTGTAGCATGATTAAGGCAAGTGTGGCCATCAGCTGCCCAGGACTTTTCCAGATGGGCTCAGAGCATGGACAGTGATGGTTAATAAGTGGCAGATAAATCCAAGGTAAACCTGTCCACACCTTCCTCTATGATACTCACATTTCAACAATGAAAAGTGAAGGTTTCCTTATCTAATGTTATGAGAGATGCCCACATTAAAAACAAGAAAGATTAATTAGAGTCACTTTTCAGTGTGGGGCTTGTACTGTAAGAGAATTGTATCATCTGTGAATTTATTTGTCCAAGTCCTTTTTGTACAACTGGCAAAGTTTTATGCTTTTTAAGGGGTCAGTGACAATTACAATGTATATTTGCTCCACAGAAGCACCTATGGGAGGTAACAAAGGGCAGAAGAGCCGTAATTAGCACTGAATTAGTGCTTCCTCCTACATTTCCACCCCACTAACCTGACCTGAGGCCCCTGTGTGTATCATGCAGCTGCCCAGCTGGGCCAGCTTTTCTCTTATGACCAGTTTCTCCCTTTCCTGGAATTCCTCTTAAAATTTCCACAGAGGGGAATACTTTTCCTCTTAGAAGCTCTGGCTGCAATCTGTCTCTCGGTCTGTTTTGTTGGCTGATGCTGGGGTTTGTGCTTCAGCCACACTCCCTTGCTCAGCTACATCTTTTGTATTTCTGGCTTGAATTTTCTAGGCTGTCAAGGCAGAGGTGTCCAGTGAATATTGCTAAATATTTTGTCAGGGCTGGATTAGATGCAGGCACAGCTCTGTGTAAGTGTTCATGCCCAACAACAGTGGCTCAGCCACCTGAGGCTTTTTGTGGCATTTCTGTCTCAACTTTTGTCAGTTTGAAGCCGTTCCTCCTTGTCCGGTCACTTCAGGCCCTTGTAACTAGTCTCTCTCCATCATTCTTGTTTCTCATATAATCTGTTTATATGTTTCACTCAAAGCAGAGCCGATTTACCCTGTTTTCTCCTAGAACCATTAACAGATGCAAACAAAAGGGAGATACTGCAGAGGAAATTAAAAACAGACACTTCTGTGAGTTAAGTGTCAGGAGATAAGCTACACAAAGGGTTACAAATTAAAGAGGCTCACCCTTTGACAGGTAGGAAAAGTATGAAAGCAGTGTAATCTGAAAGCCATGGCAAAAAATAATAACTGGAGATCCCTGCAAAAATCGTGAAAAATATTACTATCAGCCACTGCTGCTTCCAGAAAGAAAAGAAAGGAAATGTATATATGTAAGGTTCTTTTGTTCTTTTACTGGAGTGTGTTTTTTTATCTTGTGGCTACAGCTTTTTCTAAGATAAAATAATTCCAAACATAAGGTTAGTATTCTGACAGCACAAACTGCATCATGAGAGCTATCTTAAAAGTCTGTTTAGGGGATTTGGCTCTGAGAAATTTAATTAGCAAAATCTGCTCATTTTCTTTAAAGCAACTATGTTTTTGAAAAGGATTTAAGGATAGCTTTGATTTAGCCTAAAATATTTGCTATTTGCAAAAATTTCTTTTTCTTAACTTTGTTTAAAGATAAATAGAATAGCTTCATAAATATGATAGCTTCATAGTCCTCCTTTTCTAATTTGAGGTCGTCTGAACTGTGCATTGAAGAATAATGGAATTTTTTTTTTCCCATCCTATAATAATTTTGATCATTTCTAAGCAACATAATCTCCCTGCATGGAAAAACATTCTCAGAACAATACTTTACTGCAGAATTAGCTGAAATATGAGGACACAACAGGAGCCATGTAGGCACAGAGCCTCCTGGTAGCAGACAATTCATTTTTAGGTTGAGCCTTTTGTCCCTTGCCCTGAGTTTTGTGTGGAGCCACTTCTGATGTTCGACCCCAGGAGACTTGTATTCCTTCCAAACGCTTTGGGGAAACTGTGGTTAGACATTCAAACCATGCTGTTGATGGGTTGGTGAAAGATAATAGGCCTCATTTTGTCTGCAAATGTTACAAGTTGTCCCTTGCCAATGCTTTCTGGGTCTTTGATCTTTTAACTTTGCAACTTTGGCTTAATAAAGAGGCCAGTTAAAATGGTCTTTTAGGAGAAAATCTGCTCTTTTGAACAAGCAGGAGTTTTTGTGGGAGGTGTCTGCAGAAAATACTGATCTGAAAATATTGTTCCATGGTTTACAGGAGCTGAGCTGAGTGTCATAGATTGGTGACATTTCTGTGGGTCAATTTTTTTTGTGTGTGTGGACTTTCTTTGGTGACACATTACCCAGAGAATACTTCTATTAACATTTTATAAAGCAGACACACCTGCTTCCCTGCAAACACCCCACAAAGAGACCACGGTGAAATAAGAAAGGTTTTAGGTATATTTTTTTTTAGTAGTGAAAGAAGCCTTAAATTTATTTCCTTTGCAAATTGTTCCTCAAGGCAGATTTCCCTGGGCTAGGTTATCCCAGTGGAAAGTGTGAGGCAGCAGAACTGCAGCCTTCCAGATGTCTGAAAGTTTGCTGTTCTGTGGTACTTAAAACACTTGCAAAATAACTCTCAAAAGATCTCAGAGTCAGTGAAACACGGACACATCAAAGGGGCTTTGCCAGCATTGTCATGTTAAAAACCTTTCCAAAGCACTCCTGTGAGGGCCCAGGTGTCCCTCACACCCACAATGAGCTTTTGGTGTCATCAGAGGTTTCCATTTCCGTAGGAATCCCTGTAGATCATGAGGCTGCCAGCAAGGATTCAGGCTGGGTAGCAAATGATGAATGGGAAGCTGCAGCTTCCACGTTTTCTTCTGCTTGAGCCACATTTTAAGGCAAAATGACAGCTCCAAAATCACACCCTGTTCCTCACGCATCTCGGTGAAAAACAAGATGAAAAAAGAACCTCAGTCCCCTGCCAGACATGGAAATATCTGTTCAAAAGAGCGGCCTCCACTGCTCTAAGGGCCAAACACCAGGTACAGGCAGGCTGAGTGGGTGGGGAGTGTCTGCAGAACTCTGCATCCAGCCATCAGGAAGCAGCAGTGCAGCTGCAATATTGCTCTTGATGCTTTCTGAGCTGAGACTCCCATTTAAGGTTCAAATCCAGAAGGAAACTTGTGATCCACCATCAGTGAGATCCTCAATAAACCAAAGGCAAAGTTCCCCTCACCTGTCTTGGTTTCAAGGTACCTGGATAAAAGGCTTGGAAATTTCAGAGGGATGTGAAGACACTCATGCAAAATGAGTGTCTTACTTTTTTTCTTACTTTTCATCTCTTTCCCAGAGTCATCTGAGGCTATGTAGAACATGTACAGCTGTAAGAGGAATTCCTGGAAATATGTTTTCTTATATTGCATGTCAAATTGCACCTTGCAGGGCAATAGTAGATACAATAATTATTCTGCACAGTGTTTTATAAAGGCACTGCTGGTGGATCACAATCTTGAGCTCCCTTGGATTTGATGATGGAGTTCCTCTCTGAAAAGACAGAAACAAAATGTCATGCATGTGGGCAGCTTCAGCTTTTGCCAAGAGAAGGGTGCTGTGATTATAGCAAAAATACTGCAGGAGAAGTTATTTTGGGAAAAATAATCATGCTAATAGAGCAAAGAGACTCAAGGAAGAAAACACAGTGGTTTTGACTGCAATTACAGGGGCAACCAGTAGCTATTTTCCTGCATTACAAAAGCTATATATATCCAAGATTCCAGATCCTCAATGGCATCCAAAAAACCTGGGTTCTATATGTCACTGTCATGTTAATTGCATTTTCCTTGACAGAGACACAATGGAGTTACATCCTCTCCACAATTTTGAAGTACTGGGGAAGAAAGTAAATAAAAGTAGTTGCATTTGGGACATCCTGGCTGAATATTAGAAAATTTAAACCAGTCCAGAAGTAGCAGTTAGTCACTAGATATCATATAATTAATGAGTTTGACATCAGTAAGGCTGGGCACTCCGTTACACCACTAGACTGATTTAGAAGGCAGAATGAGACTATATTGTTTCTTCATGTCATAAAAGTTGCAGACTTGGATAACAAAATGTCAGAGCAACTCTGCTCTTACAGCTCAGCTGTTTCTTGAAGCCCAGCTTTTCTTTTCAGATTTGCTGTTAATTCCACAGAAATTTGACCCAGAGGAATTTTGTGCTACTATTTCAGTAATATAAAGATCTTGAGTGGATTGCAAAATTTTCTAGGATATTGCCTCTTTTCAACAATGCTTCTTCCCTATAACAACTTAAAAACAAACAAAATGAAGAGATAAATCTATGAAACATAAAGCTGGGAGTGCCCCTGGAATGAAATTATATGACAAGACCTCAATTCTCTGTACCAGCCATTGGAAGAGAGAGTGCCAAGTGAAGAATGAATAGTGGAAAATTGGCTTTTAAATAATTGTAAAGGAAAACAGAGATTGCAAGAGACTATCATTAAAATGTGGGGTTTTAAAAATCAAAAGCTGGTTGCAATTTTGGCAATTCTAAGTTGGCAGGTGGCTGCAGACAAAATTATACTTTTCATCTGCTCTGGAAATAGTAGTTAATAACTCTTAGGCATTTCTTGCCTGTGGGACTCCAAAAACAAACCAGTGTGCCCAGATGAGATATTAATGGGTGGTTCATGAACACTGGTGCCAGTATGAACCAACTCAGAGCAGTGTGGTAACAAAACTATAAGTTATATAAAATTGTTTGTAGATGGACACCATGGAGGAAATGAAAATGAGAAGAGAGGAACCTGGGGAGATCTATTTAATTAGCATTGGGATAAATGGTTTCTGAAGAAGTAGAGAGTTTTTTGTAAGATGCACTTCTGTTTCATCTCTGCTGGGAAAAAAATAAAAACGGGGGAAAAAGTCTAGACTTGCAAAGTCTCTGCTTGCCAGCTAGAATTCCATATATTTCTAGTTTAGGGAAGAGAGAGCTCTGGGCAGTACCATGAGCTGTAGATCTCCCATGAATGCAAGGCAAAACGTTCAAATTCTTCTGGGTATCCTGGGGGAGAAAAAAGCCACAGTTGTGCCCCCTTTTTGTGTGTGGTAGGCACTGCTGTCACTGCCCACAGGGATGGTTTGAATTCCAGGGATCCAAGACCTTCAGTTGATAACAAGAGACCACCCTGGCCTGGGTGACATGAGAGCTAGAAAACAGTTCATGCCTTGGCCCTTGCAGTTTTGTCATTTTTATTGATTACAGCCTCCCTGAGCTCTGACTAAGCCATGTATGACTTCTAAATAGCTGTGCTTTGTGACTATATATTTTGTTTTCTTTCTCAGTCTTTGGCTTGGAAAGCTTGATAACAGGAGTAACATATAAAGAATGCTGTGGAAAACATGGAATGAAAGCAGCTTTACCTTGTTCTTGGATGATCTGGAGCTGATGAGTCGTAAAGCATCTTCCTATTCCTCTTGTTCTGTTCAGATAAACATTCTCAGTTAAAATCCCCAGAGATTTTGCCCAGACTCTGACTTCAAATCTTGCCCAATGCAGACCTGTTTGCTCGGTGAACAAAACTTTTGTTTAGTCTCAGAATAAAAGCTCATTTTTAGTTAGTGCATGTTTCAAAGGAAAGGATCCAGGCACAGCAAATATCATGCATGCACTCAATAAATTCATGAGGAACAGATGTCATTTGCAGGCAGAAACAAGGGGAGGCACTTAACGTTTTGAATTATTTGAGCATATGAGAGCAAAGAACAACCAAAAGATAAAACAGAAGGTATTTTTGCTCTGTTAGTCCAAATTGCATATTCTCATAGTCATCCTGCTAGGAAAGATTAATAATCAGCTATTGTTGGCAACAGGCCTTTACTTGGAAGACCCTAAGCAAGATTAGAGTGCTCCTGTGCTGGGCTATTTGAGGAGATCAGGTGAGAACCAGTTCCACAGAAATCTGTGATTCCAAAACACACAAGGGAATGATTATTCCCACTAGGGATTGTTTACAGGGAATTGTATCCTGACTTGCCCACTGTGTTGTTTTCTGCTTTTCTGAAGGTGACATCTCAGGAAATATGTCCAGTTGTTCTGTTCAAGGCAGAAATGGTCCTTCCATGCTCAAGGTATCCCCTGCAGCGGGACACTGGAGAGCTGTGTGAGGATTCTGTAGGGCCACAAAGCTGATAAAGGGACTGGAGCACCTTTTCTATGCAGACAGGCTGATAAAATTTGGGCTGTTCAGCTTGGAGATGAGAAGGGTCACAGCCGTGGGCAGGGCTGGACGCAGGTGGCCCAGGCAGAGAGGCAGAGACAAAGCCAGCAGGGCGCTGGTCAGGGACACAGAGAGGCAGGACAGACGTGAGGGCAGCAGAGCCGAAAGGTAAGCTCCGAAAGCGTAGGGCTCAAAAATCCTCGACTCAAAACCCAGTTTTGAAAAGCGAGTCTGAAAAATCCCTGGAATTACCAAGCTGGGAAAGCAAAAGCATAGTATCAAAAACGGCTCAAGCCAAAAGCTCCCCAAGAGGAAAAAGTGTCATGTCCAAATGGCCCCCAAGCCTGTGGCACAGCTCCTTTGTCTGCCCTGGCTCCTGCTGAAGCCCGCCCTGCTCACAGGAGACATCAGCGGGTTCAGCCCTTGTCATCTGGTGGGAACAGTCCCTGGGGACAGCTCAGTGTCCCCTGTGCCATGGGAGCTGTCACCAGGCAAAGTCCTCCCAGAGACGTGGCTGCTTTGAGTAGTCTCCTGCAGCTGGCACATGTGCAAACCCACCCCCGTGTGCCTCTGACAGCCATTGCTGAGACAAAACAAAACCCGATCGGCTCCTCGCACCATGGCAGGGGTGGCACTGCATGATCTGAAGGTCTCTTCCAAGCCAAACCATTCCATGATTCTGGGTTAACAGCACTGACTGCAAAATGAGGTAGGATAAAATTTTAAGGCCAAAGTAGATCACCTCTCCAAACGCCTGTGCCCATCACAGCAAACACAACATTGCACAGGAATAACTTCTCATTTTGCCTTTCACCTTCAATATTTTCATGGAAAGTGTTTAAGACCGTAATTAATTCTGAAAAGCAGACAAATGCAATGAGCATGCATCTGATCCTATAAAAATCAAATGGGATATTCCCCTCTTGGTAACAGGATTTTGGTAAAAATCCTGATAGTTCTTAACAGGGTTTAAGTAGGTTTAACAGGTTCTTAACAGGTTTAAGTAGGAAGGTTTTTAATATTGGAAATTATATTATTTTTGTGGTCTTTTTATGCTATGATTTTTATTCCCAAAATACACATTGTGTTAAAAATAACAGTTTTATAATGATCTTGAAAACTGTTAAACTCACCAGAGTTAGGAAGGCAAGAAAGGAAATTAATATATGAAGTAATTATGCTTCTCAAAGATGAAACTTTCCCCAGCTAAATGGAAAAACATCAGTTACTGCACATCTATGCCTACCACAGCCCTAGTGACTGCAAAGTAAATTTTGACACATCTTAATAATTTAAGTTCTTGAAACTCTGGGAGTGTAAACTATTCACAACACTGTATTCAGAAAGGAGTTATTTATATATTTAGTTTCATGTGCAAGATATGTGCAGAGTTAAAATGAGAGTCAGGAGAATCATAAATAAAATTACAGGTGAGAGATGTAAGGAAAGAGTCCATTTCAGAAGCACAGTATATCTGTAAATCATCATTAATGAAGTATCCTGTAGATTCATTGGTCAACCCTTGCCTAAATTAAAATAAATATCATTATCATGGAAGCAGTACTGGTGGTTATAGAGCTAATGCATATTTTGGACTGAGATATAAGCAGCAATTAATTTATGTATTTAGAACAAAATGTACTGAACTATTTTGTGTCTGTTTTCACAAATTCCATAGCCAGTTCTATGTGGTTATTAATAAAATGAAGGATAATTATTGCTGTACAGCAAACACCTTAGCAAAATCCACCTCTTTCTGTCAGCAGGTTCAGTATCCAGTCACCAAGGAAAAATAGTTCTGCAGCACTTTAGGAACCAAATTTGTACAGGGAAGTCAAAATGGAGTTGTGGGAAATGAAAATTGATTTTTTTTTCACCCCAGAGAGTTTGTCATAAAATGTTAACATTCTTCACTAAACCAACTCCAAACAGTTGGCATTTTTAAAAACACAGCTGGGAATGTTTTTCCTGTGTGAAAAAGCCCAAAGGGATATTTTGTGTTTTGTCCTGATTTGATATCAGGACAAAGTGTTTCAATAATGGAATTTCCTGTGTGATGAAAACCCTGGGTATCTGTCACTTCTATTTAGAAAATCTGAAGAATTTCACAGAATAATACATGGAAGCAAATATTGATGAAGAAAATCCAGCTGTTCTGCTTGTACCAGCAGGAAGCTCAGCCTGAGGGCTCCAAACTCCCTTTTTCTGCAGACTAGACATAGAGGAATACGTTTTTAATGCAGTGTTCAATCGCAGGAGCCAGAATAGATTTTTTTTTTTTTCAAGATACTGAGAAATATTTCCTGTAGACCCTTGGTTTTAATCTGCAATTAGTTTCTTAAAGTCCCTTTCTTTGTACAGCTAGCACGTCTCTGAAAGGTTAATTGGTTAATAATTTGATACCTAATAATTTGCAAATTCATTTTATAATTTTTAAGAACTTGTGTGTCTTTGGAGGAGATATTCTGAACTGTGAAATAGTATCATCATGATCTTATTACTAATTTGACAATATTCTGACTGGAAATGAATCACAGTAGTGAGTAATAAGGACTTTCAACTAATTTAAAATGTTGATTTGCAATTCACTTGAATTTAATCAGAGGAAAAGCTAATGATTTCCAGAAAGAGACTTGTAAAATTTACTATTTCTTATCTATGTTTTCCTAACAATAAGATATCATAGACTCATAGAATGGTTTGGGTTGAAAGGGGTCCTAAAGATTATCTCATTCCAACCCTCTGCCATGAGGGGTTGCTGTGTCACTTGATTTTACTGCATTTCAACCAGTAAAAAGTTGGATTAACCATATTTCCATGCACTGCCTATGAAGTGCCGTGCTAAATGAAAAGAGTATTTTGCAGTTTTAGCCTAAAAATTCTCTCACCAGGATGTTTGCTGGAGAAATGCTCCCTGCTTTCTCTACAGTGCGCAGGTGATTTTACAGACCACTGCCTTTTGTGTAGTGGGGGGTGTTTGAGAAAATATTGCCAAATAAAATAAAGGCATTGGGAGGGTAGAATGGCTTCTGTGATGAAGTGTGCAAAGGAAAACAGAGATGAAGAGTAAAGTGTACTGACTGTGCCTTTTTGCAAAGAAAAGCAAGAGCTGATATAAATATTTGTCTTTTTTCTTGGAATCAGGGCCTTGTTAATTTATTTTTTGTTAGGATAGAATAAGGATTGTTCAGTACTGGCTTGTCATAGATAAATGAAACCTTTTAATAGTACTGATGGCAGTTAATGATGGATTTTTTTATAGGCAATGTCAAAAGCCTGAGCCATTTGCATTAAAACCAACCAGCTCTCCGTTTTGGAACAGTAATCTTCTGTTCTCTTCCATATCTGAATTTAATTGCAGTTTTGGACTCTAGACTGATCCTGTGCTCATCTGTGAAAACCCTTTCCTCTTCTTTCTAAGATTTTCTGCTCACCATGAAATAGGTGGAGGGAAAAAATAGATGTGCTCACTGAAAACTCATGGCCTGGGGAGCAAAAAGGGTCATTCCAGAGCCTGGAAGTTTTCGAAGATACTCACTGGGGTTGTACTGAACCATTTGTGACATCACACCTTCAGGAGCTCCATCCTAAAGAGAGGGGACATTGATTGTCAGCAGCACATGGAGAGATGACTATGAACTATGCAGGGAGTGGGTGCAGCTGCTTTTCAGGTGACTGATCACACCCTGTTCTTCCCATATCCAAATCAGGTGCATGTCTCCATCAAGTTGTTCTGTCCAAGCTATGTTTTTAACCCCATTCTTACTTACTCTTAAAATTCTTGCTGGTTTGTCCATTGACTGTGTTCAAGCACTTCAATTTATGCTTTCCAAGCATTTTGGAGCATGGAAGGTTCTATTGAGTTCAGCTTTTCCTTAAAACCCTCCAGAAAATCCCTACTCTACCCATCAGTTAGGTGAGGGAGGTGGTGAATACAATGGAAAAATTTCAAATAGCTAAGTTAGAAATAGACTGATGGTGATCTGAGCAGGATATTAATGTAGGGAAAATATGATATAATATCTCACTTTAGGTAGGTTTGCAGTGGAAGATGAAGTGACTTGAGTGTTTGTGACTACTGTGAATTACTCTTAAATTCTCCTCTTAGCATTTGGCAGAACAGACTGGAAGATTAAGATCAGGTAGTAAGAGATATTTTGCTGGTTTTGCTCCAGACAATATTGACATATTACAATGAGAATTGAGATGGACCTTCACAATGTTAAATGCAAACCATAAAAAGCTTTTGACACCTCTGTAGTTTATAAAATACTGAACTAGAAGCATGACTCTGCCATAAAGACTTTTAAATGAGTGGGGCTTAGGGTTCTCTCAAAGATTATGCTTTCCTTTGTGACTGGTCAAATTCCTTCTGGAAATTAGATTAATTAAAAGTGGCATCTAAAATAGTTTTAGACCCCTTTTTGAATGTTTTCAAAACAGCCCTGAAATAACAACTTATCATATACTGTTCTTTCCTGTGCATGAAGTCATCTTATTTGCAAAAGCCAGGTTAGATTTTAATAAATGCTTTCTCCTGTTAATGAATAACACATGTTCTTTTATGTATGTGCTCAGTATGTGAAAGGAGTTTTCACCTACTTTTTGATACAAAAGTCTGGTACAAAATTTAAGTCAGTAAATTCAGATTTTTTTCAGGAGCTCTTTGGATTGTTGAAATATTGTAAGTTTGATATGTAGAACTTTATATAAGTTTTATACTTCTAGTCACTGTGTAGATACTCACATACTTTAAAATTTATTACTATATTACAGTTAATACATTTATTCAATGGCAATAGTCTGTGCATCATTACCATTGCAGAGGGAAGTACTTGAAAGCCAGGAAAACACCAGCAGCAGGGATGCCTGTTTGGATGGCTGCATTAAGGTACAGCTGGAGATAATGGAATCACCACAAAATCCAAGGAAATCATTAGCCTGACACCAGGATTTGGGTTATATCCATTGTCCTCACTTCTTGTGGGAAATGCCAACCAGTAATGGAAAGCAAAGCACACCAGTCTGGTTCAGCATGTTAAAAGTTGCAAGCTACTTTTTTTATTTCTGGAAAGTTTGTGGTTTCACAGAGCTTTTAGGATATTGAGCTTTACTGTGAGCTTTACTGTGTTTTAATTTTGTTAGGATGCCTGGCTTAAAAAAAAGAAAGTTAAAGTTAAAATGTGCTTTGAGGTCAGCAGGAAGTGTGAAAGGCTATTAACCTTAATATTAAATGAATGATTTGTTTTCTAGAATCTGAGCATTGCTCTGGTTTTCACCTCAAACATTTTAATTTGCATCCCATGAGGAGAATTGGAGTGGCCCATCATTTAAATTAATACAATTATTAAAATAAATAAATGTAACTTAACCTAAATATTGACCAAGTATTTATTATCCTATTCCTCCTAGCTGGCAAAATCTGATTATTAACACACAGCTGCTGCATTTTAAGGTGTGACCTCAGTAACTTCCAGAGTTTTTCCAATTAAAGTTTAACTGAAAGAGAAAGATGAAGTTTACAGTTGATAAGCATTGAATTTTATTTCCACAAATGTTACTGAAGAAAAATTTGCACTTTTTATTGGAAGTCTTAATCCTCAACTGCAGTGACCCTGATTCCTTGAATTCAGAATTTTGATGTTCAGGGAGGAAATCTTTGCCATAAGTCTCAGTGGTTTGAGAAGGGAGTCCCAGGTTTTCAGTATTTCATCTGTTTGTCTCTTTGAAGTTATATTTTCGGTTTTGTTTTCTGTTCTTAAATAGAATGCACTAATAACAGAAATTAAATGTTTTTGAGAATGATATACTAAGAATTAAAGAGGACTATAGAAAACCCAGTTCTTTTAAGTGAGAAAATCTGTTTTTAGAAAAATATGTGCTTGAATTATTCTTTACATTGAATTAGCTAATTATGATCCCAGTCTTCTGTGTCACACGGCTCCTTTCTGCTGACATGTGCAATAACAGAGCAGTGATTGCCATAAGCCCAACATTTATGTCAAAAACCTTTGGATAATCTTCCAAAAAAGCAGGTGTTCACCAAACCTGATATTTGGGAAGTAAAATAATTGCACAAGCTGAAGAAAGGTAACAGTGCATGAAAGCAAAAGTTTGCATCAGCTCAACTCAGCAGTGCAAGGAATTCCTGCTTAAACTTACAGGAATGAAAAATTAGGTTCTGTCCTTTATTAGGACAAGAGTTGTAGGCCTCAAACCTCACTGTAATGGATGGGAGGACCTACCACAGTATGAAATTCATTTTAATTGCAAACATACTATTTCCTCCTACTATTCCCTGCTTCGTGTGCATGTATAAAATGTGAAAACCATAAGAATGAAAAGGTAAAGATTTTCTACCTGATAATGTTTTCTTCCCCCTTTTTATGGTTTGTAATTTTTCAAACAAATATTTATTGATCTGTCCAAGAACTGCATTTACTGATGAAACCTTTACAGTTTAAATACTGACTAACTTTCCTGTTAGAAGCACTTGTGGAAGAAGTCAGCTCCCAACCTATAATGTTCTAAAATATGACTTTATGTGTGGTGCTCAAAGACATAAAACCTCTTGAACATCATAATCAAGGCATGTATCTCATAATATTTCTCAAGGAATTCTTCATAGGTAACATAGCCAGGGAGATGCTCTGGCGTTTGGATATTTTATAGTCTCCTCACTGCTGCTCTCTGAGCCAGGGCCTCAACTAGATTCTCATACATCCCAAACCAGTGACCTCATCTTCAGGCTATAGTGTGTGAGCACATTTTCCCTCTCAGCTCTCCCCACAAAAACCTTGTGCAAGCAGATATGTCTCTGCAAATGTTGTTTTGGCTTGGATGAAGCAGCGCATTTCAATGAAATTTCATTTAGCTGAGAATGTTTTGACCCGCTCTAATTACAGGCCTGTGTTTTAAGCTGGTTATGGCTTTGCCAAACATTAATGGGTTGAAATGGGCTGAAACTTTCCATGATTGTTCTCTGCCTTAGGCTGAGTCTTTTGAAGGCAGAGGTTTAACCATTTTGTAGGTCAGAAAAACTGGGGCTGTTCCACCAATGTTCAAGGATACCTCTGGGGTTTGCAGGAGGACCTTCAAATTTGACAGGGAGAAGACCTGATGCACTGAAATGTCTTTTGCAATTCTCAAGGAAATTCTTTTGAGTTCAGCCCTTGGTAGTGCACATCTGTAAGGCAGCAGAACTTGTAGAACAGTTAGCTGATAATTTTGTTCAGTTTTGTTTTGCCTCAGCACTGATCAAACTCAGCCTCCACAGAGCTGCCTCATGGGCTGGAGTGCAAAGGATGACGCTTTGCCCCCTTGTCCTGGGAGATCAGGGAAATGACAACTTGTATCACTTCCTTTTGCTGAATGGTGTAGGAAGAAATTTCTCTTCAAAATTCCTAAAATAGAAACTCAATTGAAATTGAGCTGTCATAGCTCATGGACAAGGAATTCTCCAGAGAGTCATTGTTTTATCAGTAGAACACTGTCTCAGAGAAAGGAGCTTTTTCTTCCTTCTCTACTTTCTGCTGTGACCACAACTCAGTGTCCTGTGGTGGATTGAGTCATCCCAGACTGTACTCTTAAGTATCAATAAAGTGAGATTGCAGCACACTTTGTGCAGCAAGATTTTAATCTTCTGCCCTCTTCACCCCTTCTTTTAAGATTATGAAAGGGTTTTAATGAGGAAATGCTTGACATTTAAAATTACTCAGCCTAAGAGAAGAAAAATGTTATTGATGTGTCTTCAATATTTATTATAACAAGTGACTTTTGTTCACGAGCACAGGATCAGGAAGCTGCATTTAGTAAAATGTTTAACTAACATTTTGAACATTACCATGAACCATGTAATTCATTCACAGAAAGTGAAAGAACATTCAGATCTCCCTGGGGCACTGCTTTACCAAAATAAAGGGTAAACTACTACTTCCCTAAGTTACATTTAGGTGTCCTACTCCAGTTAGGACTTTCAGGAATCCACTTGTCAAAGGCAGCATTTCACCTGCAGCTCTGAAATCCTGACAGATGAGCCCCCACTTCCTCATTTCCCAGAACCCCAATAAAATCTTTCTGAGGTAATGACTCATAAAATGCCTTACACCAGTCTCAGTAATGAACTATTTTTTTCACTTTCTGTGGCCATTCATTTCAGCTTCACAAAACATCTTTTTTTGCACTTTGCACAGGGCTGCTTGTCCGGTTATGTCAGGGAGCTCCAGGCAGGAAAAATCCCTGCTGGCAGCAGGCCACAGTGCTGGGGAAGACTGGTTGTGTCTCTGTCTCCACCAGGATTTTGTCAGGCTGGCCTTTTACATGAGGGGAACCAGGAGAAGCTGGCTTGGTTGTGGAGACTGAAGCTGATCTGCTGCAGTCTTGTTCTTGCGTGGATGAAGGACCAGCTTGGGGTCAGGCAGGCAAATAAATTCATTTAATAGGCTCATGGAGTCATAGAATCATAGAGTGGTCTGGGTTTAAAGGGACCTTTAAGATTCTTTAGTTCCACTCCCTGCCATGGCAGGGACACCTGCCACTGTCCCAGGTGGCTCCAAGCCTGTCCAGCCTGGCCTTGGACACTTCAGGGATCCAGGGGAAACCACAGCTCCTCTGGCCATGCTGTGCCAGGGCCTTACTATCCTGAAACTAGAGCAAATCTGATATTTTTCATACGTATTTCCTCACTGAGCATCTAGCATCTCTGGAATTGTCTTTTTATGTGTGAAAATTTCAATTTTCTTTTTCTATTCTCCAGTGGAAAATTTGAAAAACAGCTGAATATTTTGGATTGACTGCTTGGACTGGAAGTGGGTCAGTCTGATATCAATCTGTATCACCTGCTGTACATATGATGATAGTGAAGAATAAAAGTCTCTACTATTTCCCCATGAGGAGTGGGTAAAATAGTAGAGACTATCCCATCTATTCTATCCTCTGCTCTTTTTATTTTTTCCTTGTGAATTTTGACACCTCTTCATGCCAGCATTTCTCTTCTGGATTCTGGTAGGTGCTAACTATCAGGATTTCAACAACTGCCCTCTGTCTAGGCTTTCACTCTGCTTCTCTTGCCCAGCTCTGGTGCACGTATGTCCTCACATCTTAGCACAATTTTCACAGTGAAGCTCTGCCAAGATCACACATTTGTGTTGAACCAAGCAGCACATTGGCTTGCAGGCTGCTAAAAGTCTGGGTATAATTCACCCAAAGTACTTTTCATTTACCTCTTTTTTAAAATAGTCTGAAGTATTTGGGATTTGTTGTCTGTTAAGATTTTATAGATCATGCATTCAGAACAATAAAATGTGCTTATTTATTACTCTATCCCACAACTGAAACACATTTTCAGGTTATGATTTATCTCCTTAGAAAGGTGCCCCCTGCATCACTAATCCTTAGTGAGGTGAGGAATGTGCAGACACAGGACATGGAGAAGGCTGAGATACTGAATTGGTTCTTCACACCAGTTTTTACTACCAGGATTGGAATTCACCAATCCCAGGCCCTAAAGACCAGGGGATAATTTGTAGGAAGAAAAATCTACCTTTGGTGGAAAGTGACCCGGTCAGGGAGCACTTAAGGAAGCTGGACAAATGTAAATCCAGGGCCCTGACAGGATGTACCCATAAGTACTGGGGGACCTCACTGATGTCATCATGAAACTGCACTTGGCAGCCTTTGCGTTATTGAATTTGAATTATTGGTGGCTGGAGGAAATGGAGGAGAACCAGTGTCATTCCTCTCTTCATTGAGGGCAAGGAGGACCTAGGGAACAGCAGCATCACCTCAGTCCCTGGAAGGGTAATGGAGTAATTCATCCTGGAAGCCATTTGCAGGCACAGGAAGGACAGGAAAGTCATGAGTGGTCAGCATGAATTCACCACGGGGATGTCATGCTTGACAGACCTGATAATCTTCCATGACAAAATGCCTGGCTTGCTGTTTCTCTTCCCTTCTGCCCTCTGCTTCCATTTCCTTCCATGTATAGATATTTTTCATGCTCACTGTATCCCCTGAATCACTTTTTTTTTCCTGCTCTGTCTCCCAATTAGCTCCATTCCTTCAAAGCCAAGTAATTACTTTGTACCATATTCTTCATTTTTCCCCACAGCATTGGAATATGCAATCCAAACTATTCCTTGGCTCTTGTTTAACAAATGGAGACTTCTTATTCATTCCAATTTGTTCCTACTAATCATTCCTTTTAACAGTCTTTTCACAATAGATCCAGCCAAGAAAAAGAAAAAGCTGCTTTAATCTTTGTACTCCACAAACTATCCCCCTATTTATGGTGATTGCAAGGCTGAGGGAGCTGGGGGGGCTCAGCCTGGAGAGAAAGAGGTTCAGGGGGGACCTTCTCCCTCTCCAGAACTCCCTGACAGGAGGATTCAGCCAGGAAAGGGTCACACCACTTAAAAAAGATGCAGTTCCACATTGAACTTGTGGACAAAACATTGAATTTTTTAAATGATCAAAATATTTGAGAGAATTTCTATTTACATTAAACACAGAAAAGTGGGATGGAGAAAGGGGTGGGGAATGAACTTGTGGTGTTCCACTGCAGTAATGATTGTCAAAATGATGTAATCCTTTACAGGGTGGAAATTCCCTTTTTTTTACAGGACAGCTCCTTCTGAAAATCTGATGTTAACTTTAGTGATGGATACTTATTTCCTAGTCCTTGTTGACCTGAAGAGGAATCATCCTGTTGCATAACTTCCACTTCTGTGGTTCAGCAAAGATAACCCTATTATTTCCTTTGTTAAAAGTGAAGTTATTAATAGGAAACCTTTAAGATAATTGTAGATTAATTAGCAGATTAATGCATCAGATTGCTACAAACGTAACCTTCCCAAATGAAAGTGGTTAAACAGAGTGGATTGGTGAGGGTGAGGTGATCTAACTTCATACAAAACTTCAGGTTGGTTTACAGTGGACAAATATCTGATTCCCATTGGTTTTGCATATTCTCTTCTTTTTCCATGCTTATTTTTTTTCTCTTTTTTTAATCCTCATTATCTGGTTAATCTAGTCCCAATTCTTTGGTGACAGAACATGAACTGTACTCATTGTGAAGAAAACACATATATCCTCCTTGCTGCACTCTTAAACTTCACAATTCTCAGATCTGTCACGGAAAACCCTGATTTAAATTGGGATGTAAGAATTTTGCATGGCTCATGGTGGCTTTTTGAGCACGGGTTAATTTTTCCCATTTTCAATATTTCATAGCCCTACTTTGCCTTTGTAGGACTGGAAAAGGATTGATCTGGAGCTGACAGAGTGATAAGGGCCTAGGCTGAAACATGAAGCTGTATTTTGAGCAGAGCCTCCTGGTGAGGCAGCTCTTTGCCCCCTGCTATTATCTTATATTGTAGCAACACCACAAGTTACTGTGCAGTAGCAATTGTGGCTTCCAGAGCATCCATCATGGATTTACCACACACTTAGCACAGAACTGCACATTGGATTTTGTGGTGCTCTAGTGCGTAAATCACCCTGCCAGGCTGTGCAGAAAATGAATGTCCCAGAAGCAGAGGATGCCTTTTTGTGGAACAAAGACAGCCTGGGTAGTTCCACGCTCCTCCAGGGTGGCTCTTTCTCTTTCTGTGTCCTATTCCACTTCACCTACCCAAGAACCTCCTGGAGGTGAGGTCCATCATCCTACTTCTCACCCAGACCCTTTCATAGAACCCACTGAGCCAATTTGCTGTCAGTGCAACACATGTCTGAGTTTTAATGTTTCTCTCTACAACTAATAGGAAACAGCTGTTCTAACAAAAATTTACGTATTTGCCTTCAGCTAGAAAATTAAAATATTTTTAATTTTATAGCACAGCAGTAGAGATGTTCTCTAAAAGGCTGGGGATCAAGATGCAAACTCTCCTGGGCCAAAATCTGAGTTTATCTGGTAGGATAGGTGTTTGGTCTAAGGTGGAGTTCTAGCTCATCTCTCAGGAAGCTCAGGGAGCAGGTGGAGATTGATGTAGAGTCTTTCCATGCAGTTCTTTCAGGGAACTCCAGCAGCTACCTGAGGTCATGGTGGTTAAATTCACATCTACAAACATTTTTAAACACTACACTGGCACCAGGATCTGGGGATTATCAGCTGTCACCTCATCTTCTAACCATTATGAAAAATAACAACAAAATTATTTGAGCTACCATCACTATGTCTCATTTTTACAAATATATTGCCCCAAATTCTGGCTACAGATAGTGCAGCCAAGGGGATTTTGTGTCTGTTTTGGAGAGAGGGTTTAGATCCACTATGTAGAAGTAAACTGATAGCTTCAATTATTAAATGCAAGTACTTCGCCAGGCTTTAGTGAGGGAGGCCATTAAAGTTTCTGAGATATTTTTTATTTTGGTTACCAAATCCTGTTTCCAAGAGCCAGTGTCTGAATCCTGTTAAAGCAGGACTTTCCACCATTTTCCATTAAAGAAAAAAATTCTGGATTGGGAAGTATTACCACTGCATCAAGCTTCTGCCAAAGCCTCTGCTTGGACTGCCCAGCTGCCTTTAAGGTGTTTGAAAAGCCAGTCCTTCCCTGGTATATCTGAAATCACTCCCTTTTCAAATAAGGCTCATCTTCCTTCTGGAAAGGTAGCAGGAGAACTGCTAAGTAAGAAAGGCTAGGCTGTAGGACCATACCTTTAATGGGGTTTTAGTGGGATTTAAGGTTCTGAAGTACAATACCAAAATACCACTTCCTCCACTCTAAGATCACTCTTTTGAGCCCTGCTCTCCTTTTTGGGCTCCAAAGTGGCTCTTCCTCCCCCCCAGATTTGGGCCAAAAAGGGGAAGAGGATGTGAGGGAGGGACAGGGTTGTGAAGTGTTCTGTCTTTCCTTTATTGTAGCACCAGTCTCCCACCCTTAGGACACCCCTTGGGAGACTCCAATTGATGTCAGCACCGAAATATGCAAATTAAACCACACCCCCACCATATTAAGGGACGGCAAATGTGGTTCAACCATCTTGGAAACCTCACTGGGAATTTAAACCTGGATGATTGCGTGGTAACCCAAGAGAAGGCTGTGGGATGAAACAAATGGATAATGTTGAACTGGTAGGGCAGCAGCAGAAGCCTCTCACCTCTGCTCAAGATATTTCTATTATATTTTGCAGAGAGACTTTAGACAAATGCCTTTTTTCTAAGCACATGGTAATGAGTATAACCCTATCAGAGATGTTGGAGGAGCCCCACAGATATGATTGCAAACTGAATTATTTTTTCTTTTTTATTTTCCACTTAGTTTGCCCAGCTAAACACAAAACATATTTTATAGCTGATGGATTTGTTTCAGCTGGCATTTGGTTGATAACTCAGAGATCCCAGCTTGATTACTCTGTAAAATATTGAAATACAGTGCTGATGGGAAATAGTGCTATGAGAAAATAGGTTATGCATTTAAAACACCTCAGGCAATAAGAAAAAAAGAAAATTATTAAAATTACACATTTATAATTTTGCCTCTCCTCATCCACCCTTCCTGTCTTGAGTTTTTCAGGATATTTTCCTAGATTGTGATTTGTTCTTTTTTCATTTGTGGTACAGAAGAAAAGACACTGATGGTGTCTGTACCCACGCAGAGCCAAACCCTCAACTGCAGGCAGGGCCTCCAACAGACCCTCAGGAAGCTTTTTCTTAAATTACATATTTAAAATATATATAATCTGCTCTTTTTTTCCTACATTTATCTTTTGTAATGCTTCCCTTTTGATACCAAGGAGATCACTCTCAAAATGCATTTTATATTATGGCTACTAAAAGAAATGGGTTGCCATTCCTGAGTGTGAGATGGCCAGGGCTTATTTGGGGTTTGTAGGTACTTTGGATCTTTGAAGAATTGCTCATCTTAAACTAGGAATTAAAGCCTTTTTTTTTTTCCTTAAAGCATCACCCTTTACTGTGTAGAACAGATGCCCTAAAGATTTTTTTTTTATGGATATTACTCACTTTCAGCTAAACTTCACTGTCAGGTTGAAGAAACCTATGAGTTTTTTGTGTGAGCTGTATGTAAACTTGGCTAGTCAGGAAAGATTCACACCCTCAGAGTACAGCATGTGTTGCTAAAAGATCTCTATTAAAATCTCCAGTTTATTAAAGTGAAAAAGGGTAGGAAACTTTCATACCTCAAAAGTTATGATATAATTTAATTTCAAAATAAACCCATCAAGATCTTGTATTTCTCAGTGTGAAACTGTCCATGTGTCATTGTCATCTCAGTGCTGATAATTCAGTTGTAATTTTATTGTTTAGGTAATTCCACTCCTGTTTTAATTCAGTAAATTTAATTCACTCTGCTGGGGACCCTCTCTGTTGAGAGAGACAGGAGCATCACATCTTTCACAACAATTTAGAATTGTATGTTTGAGATTAATGTGAAAGAGAAACTTTTTGGAATTCTAAGGTGATATATTTCAGCCAAGGAAAATGATTCTTTACTTTTGCATATATGTCCCCGTGGTTTTCTAGCATCCTGATGGACTTAGGGGTAATTTGGTGTTTCCAACAGCAACATGAAGACATGAAATTATGAGTTATTTTAATAGTTAGTGCTTTGATTGACAAACTTGCTAAAGATGCTGCTTGAAAAATACTTTCTAAAGGACTAGAACTGAAATAAACTAATCAAGTTTAAAAAAAAAAAAAAATCTGAGTGTTTTTAGGACAATAATACAGTTCAGTGCCTTCCAAGGAGTTCCAGTGTAGAACTTTGAGAAAATGAAGTACAAAATTAGGTATTAACTAAAGGAAAGAAGATATTTGTTTAGTGCTGTTGATGGCTTTGATAGGACTTGGCTCTGGGTTTCACAAAATCTTCAACTTATTTCTACTCATTTATTTGTGGAGGTACCTGTGTTTCCTTATTTCCAGGTGTATCTCCAGTAGTTGTTCACAGAAAGAGCCACTCTTTGAAAATATCTTGTACCTTGCAGCTATTTGATGCTGAAATTGTGTATAAAAGCTTGGATCCAGTGCTGATGCTGGGAATATTTTATTGCTCACTAAAGAGCACTTTGTGGCTGTTTCGATAACCAGGTTTGTGTTCTGGAAATGTTCAGGAATTCCAGGAGGCCACCAGAGCAGGAATATTGTTGTGTTTTTGTGATGAGAAAGAGAAGCATACTAGAGACTAGTGAAACAACATCCATAGGTAGTAATCATCAGTAATAAAAGAACATCTCTGGAATCAAACTCATAAAGTGGTGAGTGTCAGTTTTAATTTACTTCAGCTAGAAGAAATAGATGAAAGTGCACACTTCCATGATGAAGTTCAGCAAAAAAAAATCACATTTTTTTAATTCTAGAACATCCACATCTTTATATGGTCAGTGTCATATTTTTCTCTCTTGCAGTGCTGCTAGGAGTCCACCTACTCTGGGTGAGAAATCACTGAACAGAGTTATATTGTGTACTGAGAAACAGATTTAAACAGAACTCTCTTCATTTTGTCACCATAGATGTCAGGATGAATTTGCAGCTCAGGACTTGTGGGAAAAAAAGCTTCACACTTGCACTCCAGTTGACAAATACTGGAATATGTTTTAGAAGTCTGGCTTTTTTAACATTCAGACATCTTACACACCAGAATAACTGATTTATTCTGATAATGATACCGTTCTTTATGAACTTTCTCATGAAATTATTTATCTGGAGCACCAGGGCATTAATAATTAATATAAATTGCTGTAGAATTGAATTTTACAGAGAATGTATGAAACAATCTGTGGGGAAGGCAGAGGAACTCAGACTGTCTGAGGGTTTTTAGGCTCTCACAGAGCTTCAGATTAAGTCTTCTCTTACTGTGCTGAGTGTTTCCTTCTGGGATGCAGCCAGGAGTGTCTTACACTTTTCCTGTTACAGTTTTAATATTTAATATTCTTTAAATTACTGAATGCTGCAGTAATAAATCCTTCATTCCAACCCAATTTATGCATCTTCTTTTCTACCCTCATTTGTGCACTGCTTTCATCACTGTGGTACCTAAGTCTTTCCCCAGTGATTTTTTTAGAAGTTATCACCTATCCTCTTAAAGGGACAATATGTGTGCAGCAGAATGATTATTTTGTTTTAATTATGGATGACTACTCTCTCTTAGTCCTTTTCTGAACACTAGAGATATTTTACATAAGCAAATCTATTTTAAAGGAAATTAATCTAAAATATGGATGTATTTTTGGTTTGGTTTTGTAATCTTTTTTTTTTCAATACAGCTTACACTTCACAGGCTTGGAGGAAATTTCAGAATGTACCTTTCATGCATATGGAACCTGCCTCCTTCCACCAGACTGTTTCTGGTGTTTTGAGTTACACTACACTTAGCTATTCAGGAAGGTATTTTGGCATTGTGTTGGCTGGTTCCTGTTTAAAATAAAACACTGTTGTTCAGGTTGTATTTTCCACCTTTAGAGCATAAATTTTAAAATCAACTAAATTCTTGCTTTTGTAAACAATATTATAAAAGCAAATATATAAAAACACCCTCTGAGATTACTGACACTGCTTTTATTGGGGTGAAATGTGAGTCTTCTAATAAAAGAGTTAATGTAGAACATAGCTCCATACAGATGGTATTAATTAAATAATATTTTTAAGCTTTTTTTCCAGAGATATGCAGCATTCCATAACTTCCCAACTAACTTCCAGCCTCCTTGTCAATACCTCACTTAGGTAAAACACAGCTTTGGCTTGACATTGCCCAGAGAGCAATGAGAGGCTTGAGAGCTTTTTTGCTTTGGCTTTGGTCTAGGGAAGCTCTGCTGTGGTTTGAAAGATTCCTGCTCCTTTCATTGCTCTCTGTTTTTCCCCTGCTGTTTCTGCCTCTCCCTCCTCACCCCATCTCCCAAAAGCTTCCCCCAGCAGGTGTAGCTTGAGCCATCCTTGAATTTCTCTCTTCTCATCTTGATATTACCATTCTGGTTCAGCCTTTTCCATTTGTCCATGTGTCTTGGTTGTGAACTGCAGATGACTAGTTGCATAGTTCTGAATTGATTCCTCTCACATCCTGCTACCCTTGCCTTGTCCCTCGTCCCCCATCTCCAAACACTCCCAGATTTTGTAAATCTGGAGTGAGTGTGTTACACTGTGTGATCTCTGGTAATTTATAGCAGAATTTAATCCCTTCCCTCTCTGTGGTTCCTGGCTGTACCCTAATAATAACTTATTAAATGCTTTAGACAGCTAAGCAATCTGTTCTGCCTATCTCAGATTTGTGTTTCAGTGCTCAAAGCCCATGTGGTTTTGTTTACCCCTGTCACATGTGTGTCCACTTGTTTGCCTTGCTGTTTCCTGAACTCTGCCATTCTCACTCTTTCCCAGCACTGAAAGCCTTTCCATGACCTCGACACTTTTGGAATTCTCCTTTCCTGATGCATCTACCCTTCTCGGGGGACACAGAGCAGCTCA
Source organism: Molothrus ater (assembly GCF_012460135.2). NCBI lineage: Eukaryota > Metazoa > Chordata > Aves > Passeriformes > Icteridae > Molothrus > Molothrus ater. The sequence continues at coordinate 114,372,411 of NC_050479.2, forward strand.
GCCCAGCAGGGGGGGTCCCACATGGTGCTGCAGAGGTGGTGTGGTGTGCACAGCCCACAACTGGGGTCTCTGTCCAGAGTTATTCCCTCTGTGGTGACAAATACAGGGCTGAATTCCCTGGCTGCTGTCAGGTTTTATAGTCAGGAGATTACCCCACAAAGTCACTGCAGAGGTTTCCCCTTAGAAGGGTAACTGTGACTTTGCAAGGCATGTCCTACAATAGAAAGTTTACTGGAATAGGAATTTACTTTACAAAGGAATATGATTTTTTGTTTTACTTGTTTTTAAAAGAAATACTTGGACCAGCAGACAGGCTGTGGTAGGTGGAACAGTATCACTAAAATGTGCTGATATTGAAGACTGGGCTCAAATTCTGTCTCTTCCTGTGAGGCAGAAGTGGTTTCCTAGATTTTAACCCATAAAGTTTCTTGTTGCACCAGTCCCTACTGGCAACTATAAAAAATTATAGAGAAATGAGCATTTTTTTTCAAGGTGGTGTAAAACCAATAAATTTAGGACCTTCTAATGTCATGTTTGTTGATATTTTTGGAGAGAGGGACTTAACTCACCAGATTTGTGCCTTCAGACATTCTCTGAGGAGTTATTTCTGAAGTGGCATTCCAGCCTTTCTGCTAGCCATATTGACTATTTAAAGCAAGACACTGTTTGCAGAAATTCTACTTGTAAAATGGAACAGTGTTTAAAATGTGACTGCTTGAAGAAGCCCTGCAGACTCCTCAGGAGGATTGTCAGGTTAGCACAATGTGGTGGAGAGAGCCCAGGCCAGGGAAGTTATTCCAGCTCCTCAAAAAAGGGGAGAATTCTTGGTGGGGAGAGTCATTACCTAAGGAATGCAATGACAAAACAGCGCAGTATTCCAGGGTAGTACTGGACATTTTGCAGGATCATAAAAATCTTGGCTTCCATTCACGAGGGCCTTTAAGCAGCTGAATGATCCAACTACTTTCAAATGCTTAGCAGAACAAGTGTTACATTAGGGTTTGGAAATCTAACAAGCAAAACTACATGAAGTTCATTAAAATGAAAAAGAAAGTATTATATTTCTTTGAATTCGGGTAGAGAGCTGTGTTCCTCTGTAAATGAGAGGATGATCAGGGACTTGAAAACTGTGCAAATACCTTCTGGCTTCATAGAAAGTCATTATTGTAATTCACAGTTTCGACAGAGGCTTCTCTCAGGAAAGATCTGGAGATTACTGGATTATAAAAATAAGTTGTTTGTTGTTTGGGGTTTTTTTTAATAATTGAGTGGAAAATAATTCTTGTTTTCATTCACGTTGAAAAAGATTCATGTGTTTGTTCCAGTTACACTATTTGGAATCTTTTAAAGGTTAGGATAGATTATTCCTGTTGCTCACAGCAAATCTCTGTACAGTAGTAGAATAGTTTGGAGAAGCTGATCTTGATTTTAAATGCTCACTGCTGTAATGTGGCCATCACCTGGTCCTGCAAACACTTGAGTTATAGCACAACTGAGGCTTTTTTTGGACAATTACTCCAAATTTTCTAGGCAGGCTTTGATAACAGTTTGGCTGGACCAGCCTGCCAATCAATTATGGACAACTTCTCCATTTACCATAAAGTCTAGAGAAATAAGTGTGTGGTGGGGTTTTTATTCATATTTAGGGTGTTGGATAAGCAGGATGGATTTTGTGAACACAAACCAGGAGACAAGAATGCAGGCCTGCACGTGCCATGCTCCTTCCTGATTCAGCTCTTAAGGGCTCATTCTAAAAATCTTGAATTTGTTGGTGTCAGTTGATCCAAAGTGGGGGAAGGGTGAGCAAGGTATGAACTGAAGGTATTTACATTTGAACACTAAGCAATTTCTGAAGAATGAGGTAGGAACTAGTTATTGCAAGAACTGGTCCTTAGTTTAATTAAACCCAGCTGGGCCTGGAAGAGATTGCAGCCAAAAGCCTGGGGCTGCTTGCCAGGAGCCTGTCACATTTGATAGCTCACACTGCTCTGAACTTGGCTGAGAGGGGTCAGGCACACAGCACAAACCGAGCTCTCCTCCTCTGTATCCAGGCTCGCTCAAAAATGCAGAGATGCTGCCAGCTGACTCGAAAGCCTCTCTCCTTTCAGCCTTGTTTGAAGAGGCCCCCGCGTTCTTGGAAGTGAGGGAGCCCAGCTCTGGGAAGACACGGGAAGGTGTTCTGCACGTGGAGCCACGGGCAGTGGCTGCTGTAGGATGCCCCGGGCATCAGCTCCCAGCAGAACCTCCCTGTGCCTCTGAGCTGGCAGCTGGAGCCAGCCCCTGTTCCAGGGAAAGGTACACAGTGTATGCAACGCTGCTCACCGCTGCTGCTTTAGAACATCCCTGTGCCAGAAATGCCACCTTCTTTTTAGGGTACCTCCCCCTTGGGTTTTTGTAGCTTTGTTAAAGATGAGGAAAGGTTGTGCAGTGTAATTTAGCACCTGATGAATTTCACATTGCTTTCCCTCCTTGATAACTACCTGAAAGATAGGATAAACCAACAATTTTAAAGGAATAGTAAACATGTAGTTAAAGACAATTAATTTGCTATTGAACTACACCTTTCCTTGTAAACTCGTGTGGTGAGTATAACTATTCATGTTGTTTGAAAGAGCTAAGCAGGCAAGTCTTTTCTCCATAGAGATCCCTTGGGTTTCCTGTGTCCATTTTCTCTTTTTTTCTCTCTTGTGTCCATAACTACCATGGGAGAAATCTCTCAGCCTCTCCAGAAAAGCATTTCCACTTTGCCTAAATAATTAAATATTACTTGGACCAGAGGACTGGAACCTCTACAAAGGGCTTATTTTTCCCCCTTTTTCTTTATTCTTTGTTTCCCTGGTACCCAGTGAATACTTAATTACAAGCTGGAAAAGTCCAACTGGAGAGATGAAATCAGGGAAGATCCTCTAGGTCAGGGGAATTGGCTTTCAAACAGCATTGTCCCACTGGAGTGAAACAAAATTATCCTTCCACAGCTGAAGATCTGGTTCATTTAATCCAAAGTACTGCCCTTCTCCATTTTCATAATAAAGACATTCAAGGAACACTTCTGTGGCAGAACTCAAACTGCTATGAACCTGATTCCTCAATGTCAAAATAAAGGTTGCACAGGTTGATTATTACTGAATTTAGCAAGTAATATACAGAAATAAAGCGTATAAAGTGAGGGGTTTACCTATCCTGGGGAAGAAGTAATGGGGTATGGAGATTCAGAAAAGTACTCTAGGAATGTGAATCATCCACACCACTGTCTGGTTGCAATGAAAGCTTGCTACCAGTGCAATTTAGTGCTACTAAATTCAAAGATAATCTATAAATCTCCTTCCTGCTCATGTAAACATAAATATGTAGCATCTTTGTCTTTTTTGGATGGTATTCTCATCAGGGAGGCAGCTGCAAGGAATGCACTGTCTTCTCTTGTATTCTATTTAACACATCTACTTATGTAGAGGGAATGTGTTTCAAATGTGGTCTGGACAGAGACAAAAATCAGGAACAGATTTCTTGGCCATTTTATTGTGTAAGCAGAAACACCGTGAGGGAAACACTCTGAGGGCAAAGTTGAACACTGGGTGTTCAAGTACAGTGATTTTGGCAGTCAGGTACTAGAAATGGATATTTAGATGCCAGATGTGTGTGTTTATACTTGAACTGAGTTCCACCTTTTTAGAGTACAGCACCTCTTTTCATTTGGTGAGGTGTAAAAATTGTTTTCAATGAAGAGAGGCAAAGCTGACCTTAGTCTTGGATTCTAATGGTGTGATGTGGGTGGCTGGGCAGAATCTCAATGCATCATTGATTATTTTGTGTCCTCTTATACATTGCAAAGGTTGAAAATCTGCCTAATTTAGCCCAGTTCAAGCTTTCAATAACCTGGATCCCTGAGCATTGCCCATTGTTGGATTGAGATAGAGCATGAAAGTCAGTGTGGATCCAGTTGAGGTCCATGAGCAGAAGTCTGTGGTGTTGTAGGACATTTTTCCTGGTGTTCATGTTAGGAATTCAGCTGCCTGATATCTGCTGGCATTAGCAGCACTCAGAGTTGCTTTAGGCTACACCAGTCCCATGTTCTCTCAGGCACCAGGTGAAAAATTCAGTGTACTGTAGGCACTTGATCCCAATCCTATTTAACTTGAGCAGTCCTCTTGTGGCAATCCTGCTTTGCCTCATGGTCTTGGTTGTAGCAGAAGGACTGCAAGGGCTTTTCATCCTTTGGTCTTGCTTCAGTGGTCACTGTTAACCAGCAACAGGGTGTAAATAGAGCAGCCCATCATGCCTGTGAGGCCTGCTGCAATGTTGATTTATATTACATTCAAAGCAGTGATGTAGTCTATTAAAGTGACATTGTGGATTTTAGTCTGACCCTCAGTTTTACATAGACAGCATCAGTGTTGTCAATTATGGATTAATTCTCATTTTTCCCTTCCTTGAGCTCCAGGGCAATATTTTAAAATACTGTGGAGGGATTGTTGAGGTTTAGGAATGGTATTCTCCAGTTTAGTGTTCCCATTGGAACCCCCCACACCCTGTCTTGGCCAAAAGAAGCAGACAGGATTTTCTTTACTGCTTTTATTCACTTCATAATTTTTGTTTTCCCTTTCTTCCCATCACAAGTTTTGTTTAGCTTTTCTTTGTTTTTTTCCCTCTCTTGTCATTCAATTTTTAACTTTTCCCATGGCACTTGAAAGATACTGAATTTCAATCATGTTAATCATAGGTTTAAAGTGCACCTTAATTGTAGATATCTCTCTACTTGTTTCCTTTTTCTTTTATACTTTTTTTAAACTTTTTTTATGGATAAATAGCGGATAACTTCCATTTCAAATCTTGGGTTACATTTTTTTAATTGTTTTTATTTCAAGCTCTCTATTTTAAAGCTAATTGCACATTTCATCTGAAGTCTAGATACCTCCTTAGCAATCAGGAGCATTTTCCAAACCATTTTTTCCCTGTTTTTGACCAAAAAGCAAAAACTGACATTTGTTTGTAGCAGCACTGGGTTGTAGTACAGTAAAACTAAAAGCAAAGCACTGCCAAATTTTCCAGCTGGAATTTCCCCCCTCAGCTGTGCTGATCCTCCTTTCTGTTCCTTTGAATAATTAGTGATGTTCCTGAGTGCTTCTTTTATCAGCAGGGATAATCTCTGTACGTCAGCCTTGCAGCTTTCCATGCAGTCCAGGACATGTTTGCTTCAAATATAAACAAATCTTGCAGTACACTTTGTCCACCCCAAATAGCAGCACTTTTTGGATGGGTACACTTCAGACCAGCACTGCCAGGATCAGACTTTCCTCAATCTTTTTTAACCCCATCTCTTGATGATTTAGTTATTTTTCAATATTTGTGCTGTCACTTCAAAGATGTCCTAATACAAGGACATATCTCAGATTTTTGCATAATTTGTCTTATCCAAAAGGAAAAACAGATTTGTGCTGCTCAAGAGCAGCCTGTGGGAGATATTTCAGGCTGCTGGTGATTCAGCAGCTCATGAGAAGTTTTGCAGCTCTGATGGCTCATTAGTGAGAAAAGTATATAGAGACTAATCAGGATAAAAAGGGGCAAAGTCTTTTATTAGTTTTAGTATTGCATCAATGTCATGCTTGATGGGAGTTGACTCGTTCATAAATATTCAATGAAATAATAAAATTCAAGGATAACTGAATCGTGTTTGACTCAGTTTTGTCTTTACTCACACTTGGATTGGCAATTTAATAGTAAAGATATAAAATCTATTTCCACTTCATGCCACACATTTTTGGTGCAATTATTTGTTACTATTTTCACATCATCTTAAAGAAAAATTTGCAATGTAATATTATCCTGCAATGTAACAAATGCCCAGAGATTGCCAAGAGTCCTCAAACTTTTACCTTCTCAACTTTCTCTAATGTGACTTTTATCTAACTTTTACTCTAGTTCCTAATGTTTCTTTCGTCTAGAAAAAAAATCCAACCTCACAAACAAAAAACTCAAAAAACAAAACACCTCCAGTTAGTTCCTATATAGTAAAACCCAAACAAATAAATAAGAAAACAAAGAAAACACCTTCAACATGTCTTGGTATTTGGTCAGAGACACTCCTAGTGAAAGAGCAGAGTGATGACAAGGAGGGAGAATGCTGAAATTAGAAAGACTTGCAGGCAGGAACAAAGGTAGAAGCATTTGCTTTGAACCTGGGAGCTTCCCAAGCGTGTCCCAGGTGTGGGCCACATGAGCTGGGGAAGGAATGTGGCTCTGAGAGGTGATGACAGCTCCCAGTCTGTTCTGCCTCAGTCCCAACATGCACCGGTGCATCTGTTGTGCATTTCCAAAGGATTTGTCTTTTTCTTGCTTTCTCTTTCCCTTGGTAAATTATTTAAACAATTTAAGTCAAAATTGAAACCATTATTCTGAACAGAAGCACAGAAAATCTCTGAAAGAAGATGTCTTCTGTAATGACAGGCTGAGAGAGTTGGGATTATTCACCCTGGAGAAATCTTACAGGATTTTCCAGTACCTGAAAGGAGCCTACAAGAGAGCTGAGAGGGAATTTTTAGGATAGGACAAGGGGTAAACTCTGCCTCACCACTCAGGCCCTAACCATTAGAGCCAGACTGAAAAGATAAATGTTAAGAGCTATGTAAAAGGTTGTGTGTTCCATCCATTTTCATCAGGCAAGAAATCTAGCTGGTTTTGTCAGAAGAGAATAATAACGTAATTTAATTCTGATATCATACTCAGCTTGTAAGATATCAGCCAGTCATCAGTGGAGCCTGGATCCTGGCGCAGAATGTTACTGTGTTTAAGAGAAAATGCTATGTGGAATAGAAATCATAACATCATTTAGGTTGGAAAAGACCTTTAAGACCATCAAGTCCAACTGTAAACTCCATAAATACTCCATTAGTAATTTGTTCAATTTACTGTGAACACCAGTAAATAATAGAAGCAGGACTGTAGGATACAGTGAGAAAGATGAAGAAATAGGAAAGAGAACAAATGCTTGCTTGGTTTTGTTGTGAAGTTTATTTCAGAGAGTCCAATTATTGCACAGAAATTAAGAGCTGTGACCTCAAATGGTTGACAAAACCATCTTCCAAAATTGCTAATAAGTGTTAAAGTTCTTGGAGTTTTAGAAGGAAACAAACAAACCAAGCAACCCTCCATAATCTAGGGCTCAGTCAAACACCTGCAGAGTCCCAAGGCAGGGCTGGCTGTGCAGCTGGCTGAGGGGAAGATTATTTGTAACCTCCCTGGTCCCTTCTCATATCCATTATCCAGGTCATTAGGGGCTTTTTTATTGTCCCCACAGCTGGAATCCAGAGCAGGCTTGTGCTGGGACAATAAATCTGGTGTAGAAAATGTGAGGTTCTGAACTCATTTTGGCAGGTTTTTAATTTCTTTATGATTTTCAGAAGTCCCTGCAGCCAAGCAGAGAGGAACAAAGTTGAGGTCTGTGCAATTGCCGGTATCCTTGTCTTATATACCAGGGCTGAAGGGAATCGTCTGCTCCTCAGATGTTTTTATTTATTATTTTTGTGCAACGAGAGCTAATCTGCAGTAATAACAAAGATTTATTATATATGTAATAAACTGCTTTTAAAACTCCAAGTGGCTGTGGAGTGGCTTTGGTTCAATGAACTAGTGGAGATTTCTGGACTTGGAGCATCTCTCATGAAGGCAGAAGCTTCTGAATTCAGGATTGCGCTAAAGCAAAAATAAAACCAAGAAATAAACACTTGCAGGAGAAGATCTCAGGCAGGGTGGTCCCCAGCCTTGTTGGTCTCAGTGTTTCTGTTTTGCTGAGGAAAGAAAGAGAAGCAATGTGAGACATTGCCCCAGATGTGGGGCCTTCATGCTGGCCACGAGCCAGGAGAAAGCAGAGAGCAAAAACAATTTCTAGGATGAGATAGGAGAGGGAGAAAGAGGTGGAAAGGAGCAGCACTCAGCTGTGTGGGTCTTTGCCTTTCTGCTTTTATTGTGGCTGTGAAATGCACAGAATTGCTGCATTTTTGGGGAAAGCTGTGGAAATCACCCCATTTCTCATTTCTTTTGGTAGAGCTTGAGCTTTTTGTTCCTCTTGACCCAAAGACACAGAAAATCAGGTCCATCATTGAGATCTCCCCTCTCTCCTTTCCTCCTCTGTCTCTAACTATATGACCATGGTTATGTAGCTTCTGGTAGCAAAAGCCACAAGTCCTCTAATTTAAAACTGTTGAGAGTAATCTGACTGCATCTGTAATTTCTTTTCAGATAAAAATCAAAGCAACTGGTAAAGACAAGGTCATTTGACCCTAAAATTCATAATGTGAACTCTGCCTCAAATAATTTAGGATGGAATTTTCATAAAATACTTTCCTACTTGTTGAGAAGTGGAGCTCAAACAAAGCACAACTTGACTTTTAGGTAAAAAACCCCAAACAGTTTTAACATTAAACCGAAACCTCAGACTGTACCAAAGTAAAATTTTTTATCTATCTTCTCTCTTCTGTCCTTTCTTTCCATAACCTGAAATTATTAATAGTTCCCATTCTATACTGGCCAACATTTTGTTTTTTCATGTGCTTAAAAAAAAAATTAAGCAGAGTCTTTTTGCTTAAGAAACCGAGAGTAAGTGCCCTTCTGAAAGTGTCATTTATAGATTTTCTCTTTCCCAAAGGATCCACATCCTCTCTTTGGATGATTAAATTCATTTTAATGTAGTGCCAGCTGGGTGGGATTCTTGCCCTCCATCAGAGAATCACTGTAAGCAGATAACCTGCTTTGTTTATATTATTCTCATGTAGAAGGCTGGTTTCTGTCTCTGAACCTGTTAAATCTTTGGGGATATGTCAGCTCTTTCATCTTTTCCCCGAGTTTGTTTTAGAATTGCATTCAGTGGCACTGTGGATGTGGTAGGATTTGCTGCACAAGTGATAAGGTTATCAAATTGTGAGTCTTTCTCCATGCAGTAGTTTAACTTCCCCTTGTGAAGTCAAGTTGCCTTTTGGGCTTTTTTCTGCTCTCTATTCCCCCTCTGTGACAATAGCCAAAACAAGGAGTTTTAAAATCTTTACAGACGTGAACAGGACCTTAAAAACTGGTGCCAAAAAATCACAAAACCTTGTCCTGTGAGATTAATCCCAGCTTCTTGACAGTACTGGACCTTTCAGAAAATCACATTTTCCCAGGTGCTAAAGGCAATGATACCACTCCCATCACTTCCTTCACTCATCAGACAGAACAGGATTTAAATACACCTCAGTCCTGTATTAATATATGCATTCTGTATATTTTTGCCATCCTTATTTGTTAAGGAACAGAATTTCTTATCTTATCATGAATTTTCAACCTTTATCTGTAGTGGGTTTATAACTAATTGGCTCTTCTCCTGTTATGATCATATTTTTCCATATAAAATCAATTCTAATTGGATTGAATCTTAGCAAGAGAGGCCAAATGTTGCCAGAGAAAATGTGCTCTAGTCAGTAAATCTTGTGGTTGCACACAGATGACATTACTGAAATAGATAATCCTCTACAGATGCATTAAATTTCATAATCTAAAAATGCTCTCTGAAGTATTTTACAGGAACAAATAAAGGCCAGCTAGATGACACAGCTTGCAATGGTAAATAAATAATTGCTAACGCAAGTCTGCAATTTCAAAAAACTTTTAAAACCAGCATCTCCCACTCGATCAAAATTTGTAACACTACTTTTCCCACAGAATCTGTCTGTAACCATATTTCCAAACTCAGTTATTTTACAGAAATAGGTGATCAAAGCTTAGAAGAACCTGTAGCAAATCCTGTTTGCTTGACAGTTGGAGCAGTTGGCATCCAGCCTGGTGTCCTGAGGTTATGCTGCCAAGGGAAAAAATACGACATGCATCCTTGTAAAACTTGTGCTGCTTTCTTTGGCACTCCACCCTCCCAGGGCCCGTGTCCATGTGGTAGTTCTGCTTTGTTTTTTCTAATTACTAGCAGCTGAGAGAGTTGGTGTCCAGGGGAAAGATCTTGAAACAGCGCTAACAGGTGTTTCAAGGCCAATGTTTCTGTCCAACACAGGTGTAAAATGAGATGTTTGCTGCACCTGATCCACTGTTGATCAAATGGAACAAGCACTGGACAAGAAAATACAAGCCTGTTTTCCTAAATAGCTGCATTGTCCAAGGCGATGTGCTGAAAGAGGTGTGAAAGAGCACTCACTTTCCTTTAACAACTCTATTCTCTGTCTTTTCCAAAGGCTTTCAGCAAATGGGTTGAAATCTCTTATCTGTCATGGGCATTTCCAACATGCTGCAAGTGTTTCAGTACTCTGGAGAGCATGTGTACCTTTCCTGAAATGCATCCTTTTGTTGGCTCTATTGCTGGGATCATGGACATGGGCAGCTTTAACTGAGGTTCCTGAAAACTGCTTATGAACCTTTTTCCCTTGGAAAAAGTTACATTAACAGCACTCGTTAAGCAATGTTTGGAAACAACTTAAATGTTTATAACAGATGATAAGAAATAGAAAATATATTCTACACTTCTACTGCAGTCAATAACACCTGTGTGAAGTTGAGGCTCATTTCTTTTATACTTTGCAACAAGCAAGGTCTTGTACAATCAGGTTTTATTTTTATGTTATTTCTTGTAAGTTTTTCATAAAACCCAACGTGTAAATTTTAGTACCTGCAGTTAAGTCCAGTCTCTTGGGTCTTAGTCCATCCAAGGGGTGTTTAGGCCATGTGTGAGGAGTATTTTCACAGCTGGGTATTTTGTTTGGATGGAGTGACCTTGATAGGATTCTTTGAGCCCTAGATTTTTATTGTGTTCATAGTGGGAACTTTTATCCTGCTCCCTGTAGCAAGTGCTGGTGGGGTGCCTGCTCTGGGCCTGAGTCCCTCAGAGTAAGATACAGGGTACTGGGGTTGGTTTGTCCCTTTTAAAAGAATCACTGGTCATTCTGGTGCAGAAAGTATGGAGAATGCTGCAGAAAAAAAGCAGTGTAAAAATAGGGTATAGAGTCTTTGAGCGATGGGAAAGGACTGGTTTTTCCATGTTTATATATGTTTGTGCAGATGGTCATGTTCATAGCTGTGTGCTTTAGAGCTGTTGTGCCTAAGCCTGAAAATGGAGATGTGGCATAAGCTGGACTAAACTTCAGCAAGAAACAATAAATTCACAGAAAGTAATGTGATGGGACCTGCCCTGTTATGTCAGCCCCCAGCTCAAGCTGCAGGTGATCTGTACTTGGCAGCTTCTGTGGGGTCTGGAGGATTTTTGTATGGTAGCTCTGCCATATGGCTGACCAGGGACTGGGTTTTTGTCTCGCAGGGTGATGCCCAGTCCCTGACTGAGTGCGGTTTACTCTTAACACAAACCTTGCTGCAGTGGCAGTTGCTATTAAATTCATCAAAGGATTATTAATACTAAACCAAAATATCTGCATAGAAATCACTGTCAAGTTTCTCTCAACAAAGTGCCAGAAATGGCACCAGAGGAACAGGCAGGAACTGGTGCCCAGGAATTCCCCTGCACAGGAGGCAGAACTTCTTCCCTGGGCACTGCCTGAGCTATGAACAGATTGTCCAGAGAGGCTGTGCAGTTCTTAAATCCATGCTAATATAGCCAAAAACAGTGAGAGAAGCCTCAAAGCAAAGAAGGAGAGACCCAGAAGAACAAAAAATATTGGCCTGTAGACAGAATTTCGAGTGTTCTGGCAAAGATGAATACAGAAATTACTCTAGAGGGAATGAAAAAACCCAGGGAACATTTGGAAGAGAAAGCACAATAAATGGGGAAAATTGGCAATGAACAGCAATCTTAAATTAACTGCAACCTTGTGTTAAGTCTTCTGTTTTGTTGATTCTCACTTCAGATTTATGTGACACCTGATACGTTTCTTAGTTTCTCAATAAAGCATAGTCTTGCATTAAGATAATGTAAAATGGAAAAAAAATGTTATTAAGAAAAAATATATCTAGGCATCTGAACTGTGTTTATGTGTATTTTTTTCATTGCGTAATGATTGTTAACTACTCCAGACTGTTATGCAGAAAACCCTGTGCTCTGCTTCATAATGTGCAAAAGTGACTAAAAATATACAAATAGATTTAAGAAATAATCAAGTAGCTACTAAGGAGTAAAGTAATGTTTTTTGAAGATTTGTGTATTGTGTGTTTCAAATAACAGAAATAGGAAAGGCAGAGAGGGCTGGCCTCGAGGTCTCTGATTTTCTTTTCACTTTTGGACAAAAATTTAGTGAGCAGTAAGAAGTGCTCTTCTCATTTAGAGTTTCCTCCCATATTTTTTGTCTCATAAAAGGAAAGTTAGTGAGCACATGCCTCAGAAGGGGCATTAGTAAACTCTTCCCTTGTCCTCTTTTCCCCAGCTTGTAGGTAATCAAAATTTTCTCAGATCTCTGTTTAAGACCCTTAAAACCTTTCGTACTTACCTGAAATCAGGTTAAGGGGAAGATTCCTCCATACATGAACACACACTGGTCTTAAGTGCAGTCACTTCTTTAGGATCAGGTTAAAGTTTTGTCCTAAATCACTTCTGCTCACAGAAACTTGGCAAGGCTGATGTACCTCACTGCCATCCTTATTTATTGGGCCAGACTTTGTGCCTTTCTCCTAAAATTTGACCTCCTTGTCACAGCACCAGTTCCTTTCTGGGTGTAGCAATCTCTGAGTTCTCTGCTTGTTTATCTTCGTGGTGCACTGGCCTTCTAACAGGCGGTGGAAAAAAGCTGATAATGGTTCACTGGGTTACATCCTTTACCATGGGCACTGTTTTGAGCAGGTTTTGGAAATCTGTTTTATCAGAGTTTTTTAATGATAATATCAGCAGTGAAAGTTCTGTGATCATCTGCTACATTCTAAATTCTGCAGAATTTCTGTTTCATTCCAGGCCATCTGTGATTCTTCTGTTGCTGTGAAACATTTGTTTCAGTTGTGCTACTAAAAATCCTGCAGTACCTTCAAGCCTCCAATTGTTGTTCTTGATCTCTCAGCAGATAAAAGAGTCCTCCAAGCCCCTGTCTGACTTCTCTTTGTCTGACTTCTCTTTGGTGTATTGAAATTGTGGGGGAGGGCAAAATGGCCTTTTTTCCCCTTTATTAATGAAAAAACCCTATCTGCCAGCACAGTTAATTCTTTCATGTAAGACATGTTTTCTGTGGTGGCCTGCCATGTTTGTTTCATATGAAGAGAATCACACTATTTCATTTTGTTCAATCAAATGCAGGAAATGTCTGATCATCTCTCCATCTTCCCTCCTACAGCAGTGATTAATCACTCCCTTTGAAAAACCTGTATTTTTGCAGTTGGAAGGAAAACATTGATTACTGATTAAATTCTAGCTCTGCAAATGCTGTCTACTCGCAAATACAGCATTTACACACATGAATAATTACTTAGGTTTTAGACAGACTTGCCTGTAATTTATGATGAAATATCTGAGTACTTGGAGGCTTTGTAAGTTTACTTTGGGAGTTTGGAAGTATTACAATCACTGTTATAGAAGACCCACATATTTTGAGTTGTGGTGAGTTTTCCAGCCTTGATGATTCTATGAAACTATAGATCCCAGGACAAAATCCTGCTGGAATTCCACTGGTAACTGGCCTTCAGCCAGTGTGAAAGAAATATTCCCAACTTTTCCCAAATGCTGAGACCTATGTATCTCTGTTAAAACTTAGTGGATCTTCCAAGATGTAAATGTCCCTATAACTTCTAGGAGAATTTGCTTGGTGACTCCCTGAGCACCTGTAGTTTGTAACCTGCCTTATCTTTTTGCTCTATTTTTCTTCTTACTTAGAAGAGACTGCTGAGATTTTGAGTCCTGTAGACTGTGAGCTGCAGTTATCTCAGATTCTGTGATAAAGGCTAACACAGCAAGGATTATGTCTCAAGTGCTCCCTATGCAAGGGAATGTCTCCTTCCATCAGCAAAATTGAATTTCAAGTTGCTGAATTAAAATGGAGTCAGGAATTCACTGCTTCTTTTTGAAAGTTCAGGGGTGGCAGTTGAAGCATCTAACACCAACTTAACAGCCTACACTGGAATAATAAAAGCCCTCAGAAACAACTACCAAGCTCACTGATTATTGCACTGACTTTAGCATCCTGTGGCCCAAAATTTTTTTGCAGCGTATCATCTGCTGGGCAGCTGAAGAGTGTGTTCCTCCACACAACTTAAAAATGTTTATGTAGATAGCCTGAAATGTTATGTAAATAAAAATTAACTCCTCAGCCTTATCATGATTTATAAAACCTACACTGGGATTTGGAAGCCTGTTTTGCAGCACAGTTAGCAGTGGAACATGAAATGGGACTGGAATGGAGCCTGGTTTATGTGAGAGAGAGGCACCAGTAAAGTGAGGGGGAGCCAAACTATCCAGTCACAAACCTTGTTTCTGCAGCACCCCATCTCTTTTCTTGCTGGTCTCCTGCTCCTGTCCAAAACAGAAACATGGCAGAGTGGCAGGTTTCCCTCCAAGCATCCTCAAATTCCTAGGGCAGTCTAAATGGGAAAAGCAAAGGCAGTACTTAGGAGCATTATCTTGCTAATCAGCTGTGTGTAGTGTGAGGCAAACATTAAATGTGTGACTGTTCTATATCCCCAGGATGAGATGAATTTAAACATTTTGTCTCGCTGGCTAAAAAACCAGGCTGGAATTCAAAGGAATTCAAATATTCACAGGAATATTCACAGGAAACTCTGAGCATTCCTTAGGAATGTTTGGGCTAAAAATTCTGTCACAGTCAATTCTGGTGTGACCTCACTGTGACCTCATGCAGATCCAAGATTTAGCCAGCACATTTAGACAGTCTTGTAGGATCTCCCTCTTGAAAGCTCACACTGTGACTTGATGCTCTGACCATTTGAATGCTGATTTTTTTTCTCCCCCCCCACCAAATTGCATGGAGTAGTCCTTGAATTTCACAGTGGTTGTGAGAAAATAAATGTAATCTGAGGGCCAGAACTGTTAGGAACTGGCAGAGCTCCATGGACTTGCTAAGGTTGTGCTGCCCCAGCATTCATAAAGGTCAGATGGTTACAGACTCAAGAGAGCAATGCAACATTTAGGGCTTTGGCCAGATTCCAAATTGGTGTGGTCAGTCTTGCTTTCCTTCAAAATTTGGGGCTTATTAGCTTGTATCTACTTGCCCTCTGTAAATATGCAAAATAACCTTTTTAAGCATGGCCTACTTAGAAAACCAGAACACTCAGCTTGCCAAAATATGTCTTTGCTTTCTCTTACAGCTCATGACTTTGTATGGAATTCTCCTTCAGTGATTTTGCACATCTTCTGTGGTGTGCTGTGGTTGTGGGTGCAAACCTCACAAGCAGGTGAGGAAAATTGTAGTTCCAGCTCAGATTCTCAGCCACAGCTCTGAGACTGCAGATGAAGATTTTTCTCCAGACAGAAATAGGGAGGAGTTCGGATATTGTGACATTCTATAGGACAGCAGCACCTCTCTTATGGGCCTCATATTCTTGAAGATGAGAATAAAATCATTTTAGATTAAATTTGGCTTGTTAGAACTGTCAGAGTGCCTCATTCTTCCACAATTTCATTCATCTTCCTGAGGAAATAAACCTTTGGATCCAGCAGCTGACCGGAAACAACAACTAATGATGATTATTTGTACAATCTAGAAGTACTTTCTCTTCCTTTTATTTGGGAACACTTGCACTCTCTCTCTTGTGTCCCTGAGTTCAGCTGAACAGCAGCCAAGCTGCATCACTCAGTTATTTCTTTAGTCTTTTAGAAAGGGCAGGACAAGCAAGGGAGCAAGGCTGAAGAAGGGCTTCGTTTCAAGGGTGGAGAAAGGGTTTCTCTGTG
Source organism: Molothrus ater (assembly GCF_012460135.2). NCBI lineage: Eukaryota > Metazoa > Chordata > Aves > Passeriformes > Icteridae > Molothrus > Molothrus ater. Next base: position 114,388,210 of record NC_050479.2, read on the forward strand.
CTTTGGCATTGAGCTGGAAAACCTGAATTTTTAAGAAACACAAGAAAAAACATTTAATATTCCTCATTCTAAGATGAGCAGGAGCAAAAGAAAAAAATGATGGCTTGAATTCTTCAAGTTCATGAATACCTTTGGAGGAAAGTTTGCTTTAAAATGTCACCTCTGATTTCCTGCAAGCCTGTGAAACTGTAAGAGAGGTTCTAAGTCCTAAAATGCATCAAATGCTGAAGAAAAAGTGTAACTGGGAAATCAAATTTTGTATCAATTCATTGGTCATTCTTTTCATAGACTCATCGTGCCACGGGATGGTTTGGATTGGAAGGACCTTAAAGCTCATCTCCATTCAATCCATGACATGGGCAGGGACACCTTCCACTATCCCAGGCTGCTCCAAGCCCCATCTAACCTGGCCTTGGACATTTCCAGGGATCCAGGGGCAGCCACAGCTTCCCTGGGCACCCTGTGCCAGGGCCTGCCCACCCTCACAGCCAAGAATTTCTTCACAGAATCTAATCTAGACCTGCCCACTTTCAGTTTAAAACCATTCCCCCTTATCCTGTCACTCAGGCCCTTGTGAAATAGTCCTTTCCATCTTTTTTGTAGATTTCCTTCAGGTACTTAAAAGGCTGCTGGAGGTCACCCTGAAGCCTTCTCCAGGCTGAATAATCCAAATTTTCTCAGCCTTTCCATTCATCTGTATGTTGTAGTTTGGCAAGAAAGTCAGGAAGAGACATCTCAGCAGAGATTTTCCATGGGAATTAGTGTTTGATGTCATTGGGAGCACTTTTATTTCCATTTCTGATGCAATAGTAGGTTTTCAGCACCTACAGAATTCCCCATTTGGAGTTCAAGGAAAGCTGATTTCTGTGATCTGTATTCTGAAAGACACACAAAGTTTAAATAAAAGGTAAGTTTAAGTAATATAATGCATTAGAAAGGGAGCAAAGTGTTTGCACTATTTGCATTATAAATTAAAGTTCTTGTTACTTCCCTGTCCAAAGAAAATTGGTGTATTCCTGTGCCTAAGGACTTCATGTGGGAAGTGAAAAGCAGTTTTTGCTGGTCTACAGTTCAGGAATATAATTTTTTTTTTTAAAAAGCAACTTGTTATTAGTGGATCATCTGATGCTGTAACTGTGTGCTGGTCCCAAGCTTCCAGGTAGGTTTTACAATCAAGTTTGTTTCTGGGGGTTTTCCATTTGATTTTGGAAAAATTATTTATCTATACTCAACAACGTGCTTTGTCCACACCTGTTATTCAAGTCTTCTGTGCTGCCAGGAGGCTTTCCCAGTTAACCTTTTGCCAGAGTGTTTTCACTGCAGATGTGTTTTGGCATGGAAATGACACCCACACTTTTTCTTTGTAGTCTGGCAGAGCTGTGAGTGGCAGCCATGACTTCACTGATGCCATCATCACTGTGCAGAAAACATAATGATGGTATCGTTCTTTGAGGATCTCTGTATTTTGTGTGGTAGTACCTTCATGCAGACAGCAAGGATTTCAGGGAGGAACACTTTTATTCCCTGTCCATTCCTCCTGCATTTGGCTGGTTACCTGCTTCCAGTCCTGCCTGCCAGGTGCCTCTGCTGAGAGGAAAAGCAAATGCCCCCTGTGCCTGACCATGCCTGAGGGAACAGCAGAAGGAATTTTTCCGCTGCTTGTTTATCAGAGGCTTGGAATTGAGCTGGGAATCAGAGTAAGTCTGATTTGCCTGTTAGCATCCAGCTCTGTTTATTATCAAGGACAGCTGCAGTGCTTGTACAAGGCAGAGCTTTAGCTGATCAGCTAGCTCAGTTTACTGTGCAGAAAAAGGCCAGAGAAAGCTTTAATTTTAATGGAAATGTGGGTCTGCAATGCATAAACAAAGTTTACTCAGAAATCCTGAACAACAATCACGCTGTAAGTTGTCTCTTTGTTTTGTTTTTCTTTTCAGGGTTTCTGGTGTCCTTTCCGGTGGAGGGGTTGTTCGTGTCTGGTGCTGTGGGCCAAGAAAAGAAGGAACAAGCCTGAAAAACCCCACATCCTCTTGCAGGACTAGATCCATCCTTTGGATGTGGTTCCTGTGGAGTACACCAGCTATTTCCCAAGTTGAGCTAAGCGCAGAGCTTGACCTGCTGATTTTGCAAGCCCCAGTTTAAGTTCCATGTGTGCTTTCATCCAGTTAATCAAACAGCTGTTTCTCCAGTGAGATAAATACCCTCCTCTGAGTTGTCTCCAGGCGATGTTTGGCTGTTCTTTTATCCTCCTTCTTACCAACCCTCTCTCTCTGACCACTGGGTGTCAGTAAAAGACTGCAAAGTGGTTTTTTGTAATTAAATATACATGAGTTCTTCTCAGGCTCTGTGGTTGTTCCTTACTTAAGGTGGCCAAGGCAAATTTGAGAATACACCTCACACAGATACCAGGAGTGTAGAAAAATCAACAAAAACAGCTCAGATCAGTAAGTTTTTCCTGAATCATTCTATTTGAATTAATTCATACTATCAGGAAATTAAATAAGGAAAATAGTTTATCTTTTTTCTTGTTCAAGCAAAACCACTATTCCCAACATAATCACGAGGCACAAAGCTGTTACATTTTACTCTACTCACAATTCTTGTGCATTAGCCAATATGTGACTGGAGGTTCCAGTCCTGAAAGGTGCTGTCCTCATGCCAGGTCATCTGTTGGAAAATGTCCTTACAAATGTATGAGAATTCAGGGGCTTCTGTTCTGGTATCTTTGGCAGAATGAACTCAAAAAGATGTGAATATCTCACCTGAGACATGAGCTGAAAATTTAGTGACAGCTGAAAATAGTTTAATTGAATGGAATGGGCAATTCTGTGTGTGAAGGTAATAGCTCCTCTATTTACGTCATGTTTGTTATATGTTGAATTTTATTCCAATTTTCAATATGTTGAAGGTGTAACAGCATTGGAAGAAACCTGAAGAGTTTTGGACATCTGTCAGGAAACAAGTGGCCCCTGGGAGCTGGGCAGGTACCATAATTATGTGGGATTGTGTAATAGGCACATTAATTGTATAGCACTGCAAAAATCATCTGCTGTCAAAAAAATGAGAGTTTCAGTCAGTTTGGGCCTACCTTTTTAGGCTGCAGAGTCCTCTGACCACTGAAATAAGTTAAATAGTCAAATTACTGCGGTTTGCTGCTCCATAATGCTGCCATGTTAAAGAGGTACTGCTGCCTTTGCTCAAACTCTACTCAGACTTTTAAGGCTTGAAAAATTAAGCCATGTAAATACTTCCTTTAAAATAACCTATTTTGATGATCATTTCTTAGAATTAAAAAAAAAAAAAAATCCGCAGCAGACTGTTGGGCCATACAAATAAAATACACATTGGACTCCTGTTCAGAGTGTAAATAAAACAAGATTCATGCCAGAAGTTCTCTTTTGCATATACAAAATTGAATACTGAATTCCCCCTCTAGGTTCTTTTTCTTTCCAGAGTAAAATCACAGGTATTTGAGACTTACCATGCTACACAGTTGTGGTGTGGAGCAAAGAGTGCAAAGTTTTATTTAACTGAATCCATGTCAAGAAAGCTCTTAATATTGTGATTTGTAGGTGTACACAACCTGTGTGTCTAAATTAGGGGGAAATAACAGCTGAACACTGCTGAATTCCCATTTTTTCCCTGCCCTGAGTGCCACTAAAGGCCCTTTTGTCACAGCTCCTGCCCCTACTCCGTATTGGTGGAAAAGAGCTTTGAAGTTTCCACCATTGTCATTCATGTATCAGCAGGTCTGGAGGTGGAAGACAAAATATCTGGGCAGCTAAAATCAAGAGTTAGCATTATTTTCCCTTTTTTGTTAATCAAATCAAAAAGAGCATTTTTGCTTTACTCTAAAGCTGAAGTCGTCAATCTGTACTTTCTTAAGTGTCCTAGTGAAACAAGCCCCTTCTTTTAATTACAAGAATTTCAGTTCTTTTGAAACAGTGATGCTCCAATTTTTTTTAAAGAAGTTTTTATTTCAGCACTGGAACAAAAGACTCTTAACTGGCCTGTTGTCATTTATAGTGGTTGGAACATGAAATACTTTTCAGTTTTAACAGGATCTAGTACTGAGAGTGTTTCATGTGTAACATGCTCTTAAATAGCTCAGATCAAAGCCTATGAACTGAATGTCTTTCAGCATTAATGAGAATAGATAAGCTGGAGCCACTCTGCTTTTACAAACTTGATTTCATTAGACATAAACAGATCACATCCCAAATTAGATTTGTGCAGTGGCAGAGAACCAGCACATATATTGAATTTGCGGACCAGAAATCTAATATTTTTGTAAAAAATAGGTACTTCGAGCAACTGTTTCTTCATCTGTGTAAGACATGCTTAATTTCAAAGTTGATCAATAACAATGTAACACTTCATTACTTTTGTACATTGCCTCACCATTTTAACTACCATTACTTCAGAAAGGAGTGAAAGTGAAGTAAAGGAAGGGTCAAACATCTCAGAATTGTATTTTTTGGGGAAATTTGAATAGGAATCTCACCTGGAAGCTTTAGGATAATTGCCAGGAAGGTGTTTGTTGGACCTGCTCCAGTTCCTGCCAAGATGGAATGGAGAATCCTGTTAAATTGTATCTAATTTTTTTCAGGAAGAACCCCTTGTTTCTAGAGAAGGAATCACCTCAAGATGTTCTAGATCTCCAGGAATGAAGACTTTTATTCTCCATTTTAGACTGAGGTAAAATGTAGCAAAAAATGACTCAGCAGTGAGTGGTGGTTTTTCACAATCAAGATAATCCATCACTGGACTACCCTCACATGAGTTGTGGTGGCTTTTTCACCACCAGCATTTTCTATCAAAGTCTAATATTTTATAATAGACAGTAATTAATTTGGGAATGTCCTATGATGTGTGCTGTACAAGAGATCAGCCTCAGTCACTACAGTGGTTACTTCTGGCGTTATGATTTATGCCTGTATTTGCTTCAGCAGTTATTTCAAATATTTAATATTTGCAATTTCAGTTTTTTCTTTCATAAAATTAAACCTTCTGTGTTGGTGGCACATGAGCCATGTTTCCCAAAAGCAAACAGCATAGAAAAAACTACTGCCTTTGGCTGGTTTGAGACTAAACAAAAATTTTAATTAAATCTAAGGGATTAGTGAATGTAAAAAGGAATAGAAAACATACACGTAATTTAAGAGATCAGAAATACAGCCAGCTAACTTCAAGAGAGTTAAAAAATGGCTGGAGTTTTAAAAGTGCATGTTAAACAAAAGAACAAAATAGCTCCTACAGTCTCCCCCTGTATAATTTAATATTTTAAATTACGCCATCAAATTTGGGGAATACTAAACTATGACCCAAATAAAATGACTTCAAATAACACTTTGTTTTTTAATAGAAATAGTGATGATTTAAATGCAGTTTGATATAAAATGAAACATAAGTATTTGTGTAAATTATATACACGTGAAAAATCACTTTAGAAAAAAGAAAATCTATATCCTAAGAAGCAATCTGATAATTTCCAAGATAAACTCTCTTTGAAATGTGGCTCTGCCACTGCTGCTTGTCCATAGTGACCTCCTGGGAGAGTTTTAGGCAGAAAATGACCACCAGGCTTGGGTTGGAGCTGGTGTAGGATAGAAAGGACAGGGAGAAGTGACTTTCTGCCTGCCTGGGTTCTGCCTCTCACTCCAGAGCACTCCAGGCCTTTCTGAGACTTTTCTCAACCTCTCCCACCCTTTCAGTGAAGAAAGCTTTTGGCAGTGGTGTGGGTCAAGCTTTAAAGCTCTCCTCAGGGGTTCAGCATCCTGCCTTAATGGAACAGATTAGGGACTCTGCAGTTAATACTTCTCTGTTTGCTGATGAGGTGTCGAGTGACAGGGACATAGGGAAGCTGTGTTTTCCAGCTTCCCTTGCTTATTTGCTATCTCTCCATCATTTACTTTCAATTAAAAGATTAGTGGTAGTTTACTTCAACCACTGTGATATGAAGCTCCTGCTTCTCTAATTGCAGTTGAGGAGGGAGGAAGGATAAAGAAATAATCTTGTAGGCTTGGAGAAGGAAAGAAGGAAGAGCTGCCTCCTAGCAGCAGTCTTTGCCCTGAACTCTGCCATGGCCACTGAAATTTGCTATTATATGTGTCAAGAATGAGATGCAAATTATTATCTGTGTGTCGATATAACCTGCCAGAGTATTTTGCATTTTACAGGTTTAATTGAACTCATTTGCTGCCAATGTGTACAATTATTTATTTCAGCTGAAATAACCCTCTTTAAGTGAGTATTTGGCCAGTAATGCAGGCTTGCCTCTGAGGGCAAATCCTCTGAATGAGCTGCAGATCACAATACCCACCTTCCACACAGAAGGGTAATTTTCTTGGGCTTTTCCTTTTTTTTACCTTTTTAATCCTCTTATTATTTTCTTTGCAGAATAGTGGAGCTTTTTTACAGTTACAAAATGCCCCTTTCATGGGTTACATGATTGTTCCTGGAAAAAGGATATTACGCATGCAAGTCACCCAGGTCAGTTTATGTGTAATGTGGGTAATGTCTTCTTAAAGCCTGATTTGGTGAATTTAGCCTTGCCATGCCACCTGAAATTGGGCTCTTGGAACTGTTTCCACAGCCTTCTCACCAACAATGAGGCTGCTGCTGCTTCTGCCTGATGAGATCCAGTGCTCAGCTGTACTCTTTTGTCAGTCCTGCAGGTGGAGAGACAATGGGAAAGGTTTTCACTGAATTTCTCCAAGTGCTGGTTAAGAACCTTGGTCATATTAGGTATATTTAACATGTCAGTTGTAGCTCTAATTTTCTCAGTGGCAGTCAATTGAAACATTCCTTCCAGTGTTTGGCGTTAGGATTCTAAACCCACTTATTTCCTTTGTCATTCAAACATATGTACCCACCCTCAGGGTGTTGGTTTCAGGGGAAGCTGAGCCGCTGAATTCTTTGTGGTGATACAGGTGGCATTCAGGTACCTGAATACCAGAGTGACTTCAGAACATGTTACATTTATTTCAAAAGGTCATTTATGGGAGAAAACTAACCAAATAACCAAACCACAAAGCATTTTCAGCACTCTGGCCTCAGCTCAGTGTAACTGAGCATGTCACAGAGCATATGTGGGAACCACACAGGAGCCATCAGGAAATAAATTAATGATGCCCTGTTGAAAAGTGGTTTGGTTTTTTTTTTTTTTTGCCTTGGAATTCACTTATGAATCAACTCATCAGGGTGGAAAATAATAAAAGGAGAAGGCAAGATGACATCCAGAGCTGGTCAGCTGTGGGGAGGTTCACAGAATACCTTAAATTCACATTTTAGCTGACACTTCTCATTTTTGACCCTCTTCTTTGTACATTAACTGCTCTGGGCAGTCATTCATGCTCATTTAAAGGCTGAATAACAATGTCTGCATGTTTTCAGGTTTAATAGCAATCCATATTATCTCATTCAAAGTGCCCTTTTCAGCAGAGATGAGCAATTACCTTGCTGCATTTAAAATTAAATTTATTTGAATAGTGTTGGATTCTACAGCAGTGATATCATGGGGCCTGAACAGCTCATTGCATGTGTTCTTTCCTCTTTCAAAAGCATAAAAGCCTGTATTATTTTAAATATCCTCAAGTTACTGTACTTCTGTATTGTTGTACAGCTGGGAGTCCACTAGACTCTCTCCCTTTAAGCTAGTAAACCTGAGTTCTCTTTATTCATATCAACTAAAATGAGATTAATCAGCTTCAACTGACAACTTCCTTATGAAAATCCATTCAGGAAGCATTGCCATTAATTCCATAAATTAACTAGCCCAAGTCTCCCCTACTTTTTCCACAAAGATGGAGCTGGGAGAAGCCACCAGTGCTAAGATTCTCCATCAAGATATGGAGAATTATTCAGCAATTATTAATTGCTGAATGGAACTAATAAACACCCCGAAGGCAGGTTTGCTCTCTGCTTCATTGTGGCTGATACTTATCAAAATCATGCTAGGAAAATGTAGGAAGGGTTTAAGGTTGAGAATAGCTTCCTTCCCCTAAATTATCAGCACTTGTCCCACTCTGCTGCTGAAATCCTGTCCTGAATTGTCGGTACAGACCCCAGTGCAGGCTCAGAGAGGGGTGCCCTCCAATACAGTTTTTTTATTTAGGGCAAAGCACAGATAAGCATGTTTAAACCAGAGTGAAAATAATAATAATAAAAAAAGTAATCCATTCCTTCATCCTTCTTCACTAATATTCCAGTATCTTTTGATCATCATACATTTTCTCATTAAAAAAAAAAAGATTGCTAAAGAGTTTCTGTTAGTTTTGTGTCAGTAATCACTGTGGAGTTTTATCTTTATTAGTAAAACAGGGTGATACCACTTAGTCATGCTCCCATACTGCTTTGTAGTCTGGAAATACAAAACTTTAAACATATGTGGAGCAGTATTAACCTTGCAAATTCATCTGGGCAAGTGTTGCACCCAGCTCTGTTTGTTCTAAAAATACATTTTTCTTCAAAGGCATTTAAGTTCCTTTAGTGCCATCCTCCCCTGCCAAAGCAAACGCATCAAAAGAGATGCCAAGAAAGAGAAAGTGGGCATTTCTTACTGATATCCTCTCACAGCACATTTTCTTTGACAATGGCAGGAATTTTTGCCTTCCTCAGATGAAGAAGCAGAGCCCCTTGAACGTGTTCACTGCTCTGCTCACTCTCACAAACCCTGCTTGAAAACCCAAACCCAGCAGTGGATCCTGAGCCCTGACAGATGGTCCCAGGCTGAGTGCAGGGTGTTTATCTGGGCCTGAAGCAAGAAGTCATGTGTGTAATAGATCCTCACTTCTTCTTTTCACCCTTTAAACATCAGTTTATTGACTGAAAACTGAGGTAAAATACTGAATTTGTCTGGGTTTTTTCATTAAAACCTGTGTTCTGTTTGCAATTCATGCATCCCTTTTTATTATACTGGGTTGCTGTGTTCTGAGCTCAGGGATTCTTTTAAAATGCAGAAAGGAGCCCCCAGACCATGTTTAGGTCTTGAGAGTATATGACAGCCTGTCAGAAATTTGTGCAGCCACTGCTGCTGTTTACATCTGCTAAAGGTCTGGATTCCTGCTCTGCTGGAAGGTGGAATACTGAGGAAATCCACAGCTGCATTTTAAATATATGTCCTTAACTTGTACTCTATGAACTGTCATATCAGGGCATAAACAGAGCACTAAATAAGGCTGCCAAAAAAAAAAGAAAAAAAAAAACCCTGCTTTTTATTAACCACTCACAGGATGATTGCCAACAACAGAAATCCTAATCATATGAGAGAACTTCACGTCACATTTTGTAAATTGATAGTGATTTTCTTTTTAGGCTTTTTTTTTCCCTGTGGATTTGAAGCACAAGTTTCCATACCTCTGTGGTGGTGGTATTTGCCATACAATAGAACTTCTTGAAAGAGAAAAGAGAAGAAACTCCAATTTTTCTGAGAGAGGATTTGGAATGGTCTGGCCTGTCCACATCCTTTGCCTTGCAAATGATTGATGTCACTGTGGTTTCATGCAGTGACATCCCCACTTATGGAGGAAAATGGTTTCAGTCTAAAGGAACACTGCTCAAAATGACCAGGGTGTAAATAACACTATGTTTGTCATCAAGCTTGCTGGGAAAAGGTCACTTTATGCAAAAATTTACTGTAAATTGGTAGAGAGCAGGATGGGTTTGGATTTACATTTGGAAAGCTCCACAAGTCTTGGGAAAGCCAAGGTTGGAAATCACCCTTGGGGTGCACAAGTGAGGGATGGCACAGAACAGAATTCCTCTGATCAGGGAAGTTTATGTAAAAGCAAGGTTTCTTGAGGAAAAATGGTATTACATTCTCATTTTCTTCATCAGTGAAGTCACTGTTATGAGGATTGACTAAAATAGACTGGTGTGTGTTGGGGTGATTTTTTTTTTGCACCAGTGACAAGATAATTGCCTTGAGATAATTGCCTTGGTAATTTTTAGGAGAACTTGTAATTGCAGGTGACCTATCACTGTGCAAAACTGCACAGAAAAAAACTAGACCTGCACTCAGAATAGATGGATAGATTGCCTGTATAAAATGGTTTTGATTCAGTCACTCTTCAAACACTCCTCTCACCCAAGTACCTCTGAATTTATCAAATTTTCTGTAACTGTATAAACTTTTCTGTAGAACAAGGTGAAAATCACCTTCACCAGTATTTATAAATTTGCCCCTTAATAGATTTTTGTAGTAAATTGAGGATTTGGCTCATTGGAAATACTAAAACCAGGGAATATCCAGCTCATTGGAGACACTCAGCTCTTACAAGATCAGAGTGCTCTTACACACAGTTCAGAAGTCACTGCCAAATTCAGTTTAAAATATAAAGAGTATATTAGTTCTCAAAATATTAATGCTCCCAATGGTTTTAGGAGTATCTGGAAATACAGTCTTCAGGCTGTTTACCCTGTAAAAAAGGTGATTAAGGCCAGAAAAACTGAAGCTGGGAAGCATGTTTAATCCAGAATGCACTCGAGTTAATTACAATGTACATCTTCAGTAGCTGTGCTATCAGCACTGAGACAGATTTAGATTCAACTGCTTAATTAGTATTATACAGGAAAAAGGTTAATTGTTACACAAGTTTAACCCTCAAATTATAAAATTACAGAAGTCCACAGTGACTGTTCAATGACCACCACTATTCCAGTTTTGTTGGTATTTGCTGCCAGAGTTTCTTGTGATTCTTTTTAATGACTGCATGGCACTTTAGGTCACCCTTTCTAAGAACTGTTTTCTAAGGATTCAGCTGGAATGGAAACTTCTGCTGCTGTGCTAACTTCTGGAGTACTAACGCCAAAACCAGTGGGAAATCAGGAACCCAGTGCAGACTCTCTGTAAGACACTTCAGTGATATTTCCTATGTGACAAATATTTGCTCTTGATCCAATATCTTCAGGTTTTCCTGTGAAAATTCACTTTTACTTTAAAAAGTTAAGCTCTTGATAAATTTTCCACAGATTTCACAGAATATTCTGAGTGGGAAAGGATACACAAGGATTATCAAATGCAACTTTTTAATGGATGTGCCATAAGAGGATGGAACCTATGACCTTGGTGTTATTAGCACCATGCTCTGACCAGCTGTGCTAATCCCAGGTTTTCCCCAGGGCCTGTAGTTCTCAGGAATATTTTGGTCACTCAGGGCTTTCTTTGGTGGAAAAGACTTTCTGATGGAAAGGGCTGTGTATTGAGGAAACTCGGGTGCTTTTTTTTTTCCAGCAAAGTAAAACTCACTAAAGTATTTTGGTTTAAAAATGACATGAATTTTCTATATTTTATATTAATCTGTAACACTTAGACAAAAGAGAAGATATTTCCATGCTTTCAGTTTTCATGAAATCACTTATTTGGTCTAGCATAGCTTTAAAGCTTAGCTTTAAGGTTTTCCAGCTTCTATGGATGAGAGATCATTACAAATTCTTTTCCGTTGATTTGGAAAAAAAATTGTTAGTAAAAATAGTAACAATAATTTAAAAAATCTTAATATGACAATAGTGACAATGGTAAAGGTTTTGAAGGTCTTTAACTATGAAATGTCTCTACTATTGTTCTCACCTTTGTGAAACTTCATGGAATCATAGAGTAGTTTAGGTTGGAAGGGACCTTAAAACTCATCCAGTTCCGCCTCTGCCATGGCAGGGCAGGGACACCTCCCACTGTCTCAGGGTGCTCCAAGCCCTGTCCAGCCTGCTTTGGTCACTGCCAGGAATCCAGGAGCAGCTGCAGCTTCCCTGGGCACCCTGTGCCGGGGCCTCCCCACCCTCACAGGGAAGATTTTTTGTTTTTTCAGCAAGTGTGAGTTTTCGAGCACTTCTTGTTACAGAATATCCTGGACAAGAGTCGAATCAAGAGAAGCTTTTTAAATTGAATGGGATTTTTTTTTTTCCATGGACTTTTCTAGGTTTTGGATGAGTATCTACAGAAAAGCATTTCATAAATTGTAGAATAATTGATAGTTGATGACAAGAGTCTCAAATGCAGGCTTGCCACTGCCTTGGGGTAAAAGAAGTTATATAAATCTGGGAATAATGAAATCATCCATTTTTTCCAGAAACAAATGAGATCCAGAATTGAAGCTGTGAAACCACATCTGATGTTAGATGAAGGGAATATTAACATATTTATGTTCCCAGCTTTGGGAGCATTTCTTCAGATGTGTGTCCTTTTATTCTTGCCTTACTGGCAGCTTTTTCCAAGTCCAGGTTTTCCAGGAAAAGCAGTGCACAGCACAGGTGAGAAAAGCAGGTGTAAATATCAGGCCTTTGATGATGTCTGTTTAGAATCCGCTGATCTCAGGGGCAGGATACAGATGCTGTGTTGTTATTGCTACTTTATTCATCAACCTTTGTGATTGTGACTCAATTGAAAATATTAAACAACAAAATATTAAGGATACACTTTTGCATCAGATTTGATGGACCAGATCTGCCACTTTAATCTTGAAAGGGTTGCTTACATTCCCAAAATATATTTGCAGAGATCTTTGACCAATCACCATCTTGTCCCCAACCCAGAGCACTGAATGCCACATCCAGTCCTTCCTTGGACACCTCCAAGGACGGGGACTCCAGACCTCCCTGGGCAGCCCCTGCCAAGGTCTGACCACCCTTTTTGTAAAGAAATTCCTTCTGATGTCCACCCTGCACCTCCCCTGGCCCAGCCTGAGGCCATTCCCTCTCCTCCTGTCCCTGTACCCCCCCCAGCTGTCCCTTCCTGTCAGGAGTTGTACAGAGCTATAAGGTCCCCCCTGAGGCTCCTTTTCTCCAGGCTGAGCCCCTTTCCAGCTCCCTCAGCCTCTCCTAGGGCTCCAGCCCCTTCCCAGCTCTGTTCCCTGCCCTGCACACACTCCAGCCCCTCCATGTCCTTCTTCTGAGGGGCCCAAAACTAGACACAGGATTTGAAATGTGGCCTCAGCAGTGGGTGACAATAATTTCCTCATCAATCCTTACATAGTAATCATTTGATATGCATCCAAAAAGCCTGAAATAAACTCCTGTGACTGAATACATTCTATTCACTTGTTTAGATAATTTGCATGAGCTGTAAATTTGATTTTTACGTAAAATACAGTCTAAGTGCCCTGAAGTCCTTCTGAAGGAGATTAAGTCCACCCTTAACTGTAAATCCTCTTGTGGATTTTACTCAGACCTTATAATGCATGTGATTGTCCATTATTTTTGATACTATGTGATCATTATAGATTGCTAGAAGAGACCCATCTTTAAGAACATTTGAAATAAATGGAAAGGTTATTTTCAAAGTTGGTGGCAGGCATTCAAAATCTGCTTGTAAATGAGAGTATTTTTAAAATCAAATACAAAGAATCCCTTTAAGTATATGTTTTCTTACCTTGAGGCTCAGACTGAAGGTTTTGTGTACGATTTGTTGATACAAAGGTTAGATCTGGCTTCAAAAATGGCAAAGTATCTTTACGTAAAGTCTAAATACGTCAGTGTCCACACAGAGCAGCATTCTAAAACCCTGCAGAACCCAAATCAAAATGTTTATTTAAACCTGTTCCCTCCTTCCAGAATGCCAAAAAAAGAAATGCAACAAAATTCAAACTGCAACACCTCAGTTGGATTCTTTTTCCATGACGGTTGGTCCCAAAAAAAAGCTGCTTCCAACACATTTTTTACAAGAACACAGAACTCTCAGCTTATCTTGGTATACAGTGTATTTCCATGGAAAAGTGCAGCCCTGTAAATTTGGGGTTGTATTTGTGCTCTCTGTTGGCCGTGTGTTTGTAAAGCTTCACCTGATGTGTGCAACCTTTGGGTTATGACCCTATGGTCACCATGCAGTGGTTCAGGTTGTTTTAGAGAATCCCAGAATTAATTGGTTTGGAAGTGACCTTAAGGATCATCCCATCCTATCCCCTGCCATGGGCAGGGACACCTTCCACTATCCCAGGTGGCTCCAAGCCCCATCCAGCCTGGCCTTGGACACATCCAGGGATCCAGGGGCAGCCACAGCTTCTCTGGGCACCCTGTGCCAGGGCCTCCCCATCCTCACAAGGAATATTTGTTTTTATTTGTAAGAAAAATTGCCCAGCTGATGAAAATTTTTCACAATTACCCTTTTTAAAGCAAAAGTAAAAAAGCTTGCCTAGGAAATTAAAAATTCCTCTTAAAACTGTATCCATTATATTTATACTTTCTGAGTGAATGTAGGATCTGCGACAATGCCACACTTCTTTTCACAAAGGACTTTTTTTTAATTTTTAGGGAAAGAACCATATTTATGTCATCCCCATAAAAGAAATAAAAAATCAGATAACAAAAATATGCAGTTATAAATCAATTAGAGTTGTTCTACCTAAAAATTATATTAGAAGCTATGAAATAATAAAATTGAACATCATCCTATATTCACTTATCCCAGAAAAAGTAACCAATAGAAACCATCAAATCCCATCTTAGAGCTCTGCTGGGAGGGATGTCCCTTCTTCAGAAGTCTGCAGCAGTACAGAACTATTCACAAAGTGTAACTCAGCTTTTAAAGGCAATAACAACCTGTTTTTATCTGTCTTAAAAAAAAAAAAAGACCTCTTGTGAATGGGTGGAGCCTGGTGGTGTTTGGGTTTTTTCTGAAGGGATTTTTTGGTATTGATTCTTGATGCTGATTCTCATTTCTTCTGAAGAAAAACCTCCCACAGTTAGATCTCAAAGTGTTAAACAAAGGTCGATCCTGCTTTCACTTGGACCTGCTTTGTCTGTTATTTTCAAGGAGTGCAAAACATTCCTGCTGTTAGGTTTTTGCTAACTCATTCCAGAGCTGATTTATGTAAATAACTTATATCTCTCCTTCCCTGGCTTTCCTGGCTGCCTCTGTTCTGCTGCTGGTTTTAATTCAGGTTGTAAACTCTTCGGTTCAGGCCCTGCTTGCTTGAGGGTTAGTAGAGCTCCCAGTGAAGTAATTCACTGATAAATGGGAGTAAAGTTCTAATTTGGGACCTTGGATTTTTTAAATTGCTAACATATACTCCTCAATACGACATCCTGAAATGATGTGTTTATGAGCATGAATTCTTTCTGTTCTTGCACTTGATGAAATTGAAATTTGTTTCTTGCATTTGTTGGGCTTTTGAAAAAGCCAGATAAACTCCTAAAGTGGGCTGTGTGTAACTGTTGTCCAAATCAGCTCCTCTGACCTCAAACAGATGAGATTTGTGGATTTTCCAAGCTCAGCTAAACCTGTTCAATAACTGCTGCCACAAGCTGCTACTCCAGTGGGCTCTGGGAATGCAGGGATTGTTCCCATCTTCTGGTGGGACAGCAAAGGCCAAAAATGACACTGGCTCCATCCCCTGAGGAAATTCAAGTCTAGATCCTTCTGACACCCAATGATGTAACTCCTCTGCTTACACAAAATGTCTCTTAAGGTCAGCACACTTTTGCCCATCATGAAATTTATCCTGCTTTTTCCCAAAATGTGATTATTTACCAAAGCAAGCTGTCCTCACATTGAATTTTTTGAGCCTCTGTGCCTTAAGTCCTGAAGTATGTGGAGTTTATTTTACTGAGAAGAATACTTATGGTGTATAGTGAAAGCATTTGGCTTCTACCGCTGGCTCTGGTTCCACCAGTTCAATCATGAGGTGGTTAAGGGTTATTTATAGCTCTTAGACATTCTTCAGGGATGAACACATCGACTGAAAAAACAAACAGCCGTGGTGCTCCTGGGTAATTTATAGCAATTTTTAAGTTAGGAGAAACCTGTGATCTCATACTACAGGCTGAAAACCTGTCCATTCATTACTGCACAGTGATGGAATTTGGTTGGGACACTGACATGCTCTGAGGCAACTGAGATCCACAGCATCCAGGTACCCCTGAGCTGGGAAAGGCTCAGTTATGTGTCCTAAGGAATTATGTAACTTTTCCTTCTCTCATCCTCTGCTAGCACAGGCAAAGAGTCAGAAAGAATTTTTTTAGTACACTCCACCTGCTCTTCAATTTCATTTAAAAAATGAATCCCACCAGTGTTGGAATACATCATTTTACAGAAAGCAGAAACTCTGGGTTTATTTTCAGAAAGATGTTTATAAATTCTAAATCATATCTTTAAATCCGAAGTTACTTTTTTTATATATACCACACTTCATTGCCTGTAATTTAAGTGCACATTTACAGTCTGGGTGCACAATGAAATCCAGCCTGGGTGTGATGTCACTACAAGACAGAGAACCCATCACCTCTCCTGTGAAGTTGTGTCACTGCTGAGATGTTTCCTGGCCTCAGGATCACTGCTGGATTCACTACACATGTACTAATTTTAAATAGAGCTTTTCTCACATAAAACTGAGTCCTGCCACTGCAGGTGATGGAGGATGGCAGTGCAGCTCTGTGAGCAGCCTGTCTGGCTCTCAGTATGAACTGCTGTGCCATGCAAGAGCCACAGATTTGCAGGGGAGGGAAAGGAAATACCTTTATGACCTCATGCTATCCATTTATACTCTGAGTCATTAAAATGATTGCTTCTTATAAAAGTTATCTTTGCTAGCAGAGGAATATGTGGGCAAATGCTCCCTGTGACAATCAGTGTGCTTTGGATCAGACTCAAAACACACACATTATTCAAACTTAACTTTCCTTCACTCCTACTGCATGATTTGCCCCCAAAAGAAAACATCTGACTCTCCATAAAACTGCAGGCGATGGCGAAATTCCTGTCAAGCACTGGAGGTCCAGTGTGCTCCTCAGTTAATTGTAAATTACTCTGGAACCTGCTAGGCAAAAATGAGATTTTGTTCCACCTGTGGCCCACCAGTGAATGTGGAACAAGAGACTGTTGTCAGTAGACCAGATTTATTGTACAGTGTCCTTTCCATCAATGGAAAAATTTAGGGGATCTATAAATCAAAAAAAAAATTGACTACACTCCACTGTGTCCAAACATTCAACTTCCAAACAAGTTGCCTCTCTGTCAGTTTTAATTATAGAATAGTTGACTAAGTTATTTTCTGTAAGTGTTAAAGGACTTACTGAAGGAAAATGAAGAGTAATAGAAGGGCAGAATGAAGGACAGATGAATTTCATAAAGCTGTGGTTCAGTTCATGCACACATGTTTAGGTTTCCTTTCGATGGAAATGAAGGTACAGGAGGGGGATGATTCAGAACAGATCTCACTCTGATGTGGCAGTAAGGACTGAACGCCCTGAACAAGGAAGTAGGAATTGCTCCCAGATCCCGCAGTTTAAATTAGAAGAAAATAGATCTTGCTATAGCAGTAAAGACAACAAACTCCACCAGTTCATCCAGTTAAATCCACTTTTGCTCAAGCGCTCTGCAGGCTAATGCAATTCAGACCCTGTGTCATTCCATTTCTCAATCATTTCATTTCACTTAACCACATTTTGCTAGTCACTATTTGTTTTTGCAACCATAGTGATGAAATATATTTATTGGCGACATAAGCAGGTGCCTGGCTTTGTCAAATTTCAATAATTCATAACATCTCTTGTCCATAATACTAATAATTGAAATTTAAGCAATTTTTGTTCTGATATCAAATCCCAAACCTCTAAATTTGGGATTGGCTAGGAAGATGTGAGACTCTTTATCCACAGTTCAATATTTCTGCCAGTATCTTGCTAATAATTTTGCCTGATTTTTTAGGTTATTGTCATTTGGTAACTGTAGTTCATATTTCCATTGAATTTTTGTTTTCTCCTGTAGGATAATTATAAATGTAATCTGTTATGATATTCTTAGGACAGTGACATCTGATACTTATTGCACTGATAATTAATACTTAGAATATATTTGTTGGCTCATTTTTAAACTGTCATTTTCTTTCAAGGCTGTTGGAAATATCCTTATAACCAAAGAATTCTCAGGTTCAGAGAAAGTTGCTTTCATTACAAAATCTAATTATCCCCTACCTTTCATTACAGGAGACATCAAATCTTATTTTGCTTATATTTTTGAGTGTCAAAATTTTTTTCATCATTCTCTGATTATACTTAATTCCCTTCACTTCTTTACAATTAATCACAGACTCATGAAAATTCACTAAATTTTATATTTGCCTCAGCTATTTCAGTATTGCAAAATGCTGTATAAAATATACTCTTAAAAACCCTGATAAGGAACTTTAATACTTCTAAACTGTGTTGCAGAGGAGAGAACAATTTATCCTCTGTTCTTCATACAACTTAATCACCTTTTAATCCATAACAGCATCCCACCCCATGGCTACAAATGTCTTGAACTACCTCAAGGGAAAATTTCCACATGGTAAAAATTCAGAATATTGAAAATCAATAGCATTATGATGATGGAAATTTATCCTGAAGTACACACTGAATGGAGAAGGAAGAAGCATGGAAAAGGAAGAAGCTTTGCTGATATATTTATATATTGGTATAATTTTTATTTATTATCAGTCTCCAAATGCCACCACACAAAGAACATGTTTGAAAAGAGAGATGTGCTTGAACTTGATCACATCAATATGAGCAGGACTGATTAATTATTTGATATGGCTGAATATTCAGCCATAGAAATGACACAGTGGAAATCGAAATAGCAATAATTTGTAGGACTGTCTCATATGTCAGCGGCAAAAGGAAAATTTTTAACCAGGTTGGAGGAACTGAGAGGTAGTCTCTAGTTTTTGTCTAAATATTTTTGCAGTGGGTGCCCACAGCTGGCACTCTTGATTCTGGTCCTTCACCTTCCTCCCTCCAGCTGTTTGCTGCTGTTTTATTAATCCTTTCCTAAGGAGATATTGAAATGGAGCTAGGTTTGGAACAGGAGCTGATTATAATTTCAGCTTGGTTTCAATTTTTGGCAGCTGAACCTGAAGACTTCTGGAAACCTGGAAAAATACATATGCAAGGGAGGCTACTAAAGCCATTAGTCAATTGGGAAACATCCCCTTTTCCCAACCACACAGAGTGGAATAATGAATAACATGGACAAAACTACCAGTGATGTCAATTATTGTCACTGGGTTGAAGTTGATGATGAGACAATAACTCAAATTTATGATCTGAACTCTTGCTCCTCTCCATTTCCCATAAGTAGGTGTATTAAAAGTCTTATTAGAGGACATGGAATTTAAAACAGGAATGACATGTGTCCATGGAATCAACTGAAGCATATTGAAGGAACTCCATTTGTTATTAAAATTTAATTGGAAAGATAAGATGCCAGCAAAATGACTGGAAAAATGTAATTTTCTTTCTCCCCAGAAATATTATTAAATGCTTACAGCATAACAGTCCACGTGGTAGATTCCTAAAGGATAATTTCCTTTCTCTGCTGCTCTATAGCTCCTTCCATTCCAAGTACTGCATGTTTCTTTTATTTATTTTCCTTTTATACCATAAAACTCCCCTGTCACTAGCTATATTTTGTTAGGATACAGAACAGCCCACTCAGCAATTGTTTTGCATTCACACCTTGCATTTGAAAAGAGGGAAAAAAAGCTGCAGTACAAAGTGCAGCTGAGGACAGGCAATATAATCTGTCTTACTTGTGTTTCACTCTATGGAAAATAACTGGCACTATTAATGAAGTCAACTGCACTTCATCCTAAGCAAAGATGGCAGAGCTCAAGTGCTTTTAAGGGAGAGAGAAATGAAACTGGATAGATTTAAATTGTGAACACAGGAAGAGGTTAAAGAAAATTTTTTCCCTCTAGTTTTGAAAAATGTTTAGCCTGGAAGATACAATAGACACATTATTTCCCATCTCAGGGAGTGTCACCCTTAAGGCTTACATGTTCCAGGATCATAAAGGTGTCATTGTATATAAGAATATTTCAGTTCATACATCAAAACTGAGGAGATTGGTGCCATCCCTATGTTCTTTATATCAAAATTATCTCCCCTTTATCTAAAGCAAAGTCTTACACACTTTTTTCATTTTCCCCTGCGCAGTTACAAAGAAATCATATATTAGATTGATCTAAAGGAGTCATGGTGATGTTTTTATAGACAGGTTCCTAGTGACTAATACCTGTTTCCTAAAACCACTGACCTGTGCAGGTAAAAATACAAAGTGTACAAATGGTGCAAGTTGATGGGGCGATAGAGGACACTGATTATTGATGGGGGCATGTAAGACACTGAACATTGCCACCTGTGGTTCCATAACTCTCAGAACCTCTGGAGAGCCTGAATTAGTGCCTATGTGACAGACCCAGATCCTCCTAGTAGAGAGGCTCAGAATTGCTCTGTTCTCCTTCCCCATATAATTCTCCTGTAATTCTTTATGGGAAATCATCTTCTCATAGAATTCCATGTTTCATCCTTGAGCAAAGAATGCTCTGTAATTTCCTTCTTTACAATTGGAGCACCTTCCATCCAACTTGCTCTGAGTTGCAGCATTTGGCATTGTTTAAAAGGATACCAATCTGTTTTTGTGATCCTTGGCTGGGCCAGCTGTTCTTTATCAGACAGAGATGAGTAGCAATTCAAATGGTTATTCTGTCACTTATCCATAGCTTAGTTTTAGAGGTGCCTCGTTCACCTCATCAGTTCACTTGCTCCTAATTAATTTGCTCAAGCCATCAACGAATTATATCCCTTATTAATAATCTCATAAGTGAGATTTATGGCCAGTATTGCTATAACAGCCATGGAGATAAAGGTGAAATCTGTCTTCTATGGATATTTAGCTTGCCTCATCCACTTTAACAGCAGCTTTTATTTTTTTTGCCGTATTTTTTTCCTCACATTTTATAGAATTAATTCAGTATTTACAATGAAAATCATATTGCAGTAACCAGTAGAGTCTCCACAATTAAAAATTAAATAATACATTAAAATACATACAAATAATTAATTGAAATAGGAAAGGAAAAGAGGCTTGAAACAGAGGCTGGATTTGAAATAATGTATTCTTATGTCAGCCTCATGAGATCTGCCCAACGTGGAAGGCCCTGCACTTCAAATGCCAGATTTGTTTTATGCATTGTGACCAAGTATTTTGAAAACTTAAGTGAAATAACAGCTTCAATCACAGATCAGAATTCATAAAGTCCCACTCTTGTGCTTGGTCTCTTTCCCACTGGCATCTCTTGGCCTGTGTGGATTTAAATGAGGTGGTGCAAAATTGGAGCTTGCCTGGGAAACCAGACCTTGCTCAGCCATGCTTTAATAATGTTAATATTATTAAAATTGGTATTTTTTCAGTGTTGAACCATGCTTTAGAGAAGATCTTTGGTAATAATTTCATTTTGAACAATGTGTTAAGAATCATTGCAAGGGAGAAAGGCAGTTTGGTTAACGGATGATGATGGAATTGTAGCTTTTCCTCTCATCTGCAGTGGCAAATATGAGGTGAGTGGTAACTTTTGAAAACAGAGAGTTTGTTAATGGGAATAAAAACACCAAAAACACAGGAGAAAGTGAAGTCATAAATTTCCTGCAATTTCCAGACTTATTAGACAGCTGATCTACTTGTGTGTGGAGTGATCATTGGTTTTTCATCACACAAATTTGAGAGAATAAAGGAAAGCATTGAGTGTTTATTATAATTTATAGTAGCTGATATACATACACAACAACAAGGTAACAACCTACTGCTGGGTTTTACTGGATTAAAGGATTGGCAAATAATTCGGTGTTTGCAGAACCATCTTTATCAGCTGAGAAGAAAATGCATTTTCTTCTTGTGAAAAAATACAGTGCAAAAGGCCATGTACAGGTTGCTTGTAAACATCAGGCACTTTGGAATTCAACAGCACTGTGTTCTGCTTGTTCAGACTTGGAATGGCAGTCATACACGGATTAGCAGGTTAGAAATATGTATTATGTTAATTCATATAAAACACAGGAGAAAAATGCCATGTTATATTTGCTGTCATACAGTTTTCTTGTCAAATCCATCAGTATTAAAGCTGCTCTGAAATTTCAAACAAAATCATATAATCACCTCTTCCGCCCACCCCCCCTCTTCCCCACCATAAAATCCTATGGGATGAGAGAAAAAATAAAAGCCTGTCAAAATGTTCAAGAAATAGGGTGGGGAAAGGACTCTGACAGGCTATTCTAAGCAGATATTTTGCCCAAACATGGGATCCTTCATGGCAGAAAGAGAGGTCACACAGCCTTCCTCAGGCATGGAGTTCTCTCTGCAAGACAAGATTTATGGTTTTGTTGCCTGTTTCTCTAACAAGATAATTCCTGTCAGTATGGCAAATTGGTGGGTGAAGCAAGATCCCAGATTAAATGTTCTGCTTTTGTGCCAGGTGGGAGCTGACCCTGGACATGTGGGTTCTCTGCAAGAGGTGTGTACATACATCCTGCTCCAGGCAAACCAGTATCAGGGCAAACTCTGGGCAGTGGCAAGGGCAGTGTCCTCTATTTTGGTTAAACAAATATATAAACTCTCAGTAACAACAATCACATGATGCAAAACTCCGTAAGCAACGAGAAATCCTCCTGGTTCAGTTTCAGGGAGGCTGCTCCCAAAACTGAGAATGACAGAATTATAGAAACAGAATATCCTGAGTGGGAGGAAACCCACAAGGATCATTAATCCTTCTTGGGGTGTCTGTGCAGCTTCTGGCCCTGCACAGACACCGCAACAATCCCACCCTGTGCATCCCTGGGAGCGTTATCCAAACACTTCTTGAGCTCTGTCATTGGTGCTGTGACCATTCCCTGGGGAGCCTGTCCCAGTGCTTAACCACCCTATCTATGAAGAAACTTTTCCTAATCACAGTGGGTGATTCCCAGCCCGCTAATTTGTCTGGGTCTCTCTGCAAGGTGTCTCTGCCTTGGAGGGAGTCAACATCTCCCAGTTTAGCAGCTTCTCTCCTGTAATTGAACAGTTCATTCCTCTTGAAGTTGTTACTCCAGATAACTCTCACTGTGCCTACTGAAGTAATTTCTGGCCCCTACTCTCCTTTGTTAAAGGCCGATTCCCCTCCACTGTAAAGGGTGCAATTGAGAAGTAGATGATTTACATCACAAATGAGCCCAGGCTTTACTGAATTAGCTGTGAACTGCCCAGGTTGAAATGCAGAAACTTGATCTCTTCCTCAGTTTTGACAATGTAAATTGTGTTAGGAGGCTGGATCGCACTTGGTTTGACCAGGTTGGGTTGGAGCTGGTGTCCAGCTGAGAGGCCAGCAAGAACTGGGAGAACAGCGGCTCCTTCCCAGCAGGACAGTGGGCAGGAGAGCATCCTCTGCCAGGACAGCAGGGCTGGAGCAGCACAGCTCATTGCATCCCTGGCTGGATCTCTGCACCTCTGCCAGCTCTCCAGGAGGCACTCAGACCTCATCATATCAACAGCTCTTTCCTAGGAGGGCATGAATCAGACCAGCCTTTTCAAGCCTTTGTCATATCCAAAAAAAATAACGACAGAAAGTAAGGTTGAAGCATTTTAAAATGCCAACAAATCCCAGATACTTTATATATATATATATATATATATATATATAATATTTTTTATATATATATATATGCATGTGTTTATGTACATGTACTATTCATCTTCTGAAGCTTTTTTGCATGTGTGCTTGTTTTGGCTGAGGTAATTTTCTTCCCAGTGGCTGGTGTAGGGCTGCATTTTGGATTTGTGCTGAGCACAGCGTTGATGATATAGAAATGTTTTTATTATTGCTGAGCAGGGCTCACACAGAGCCAGGTCCTTTCCTGCTTTTTGTGCTGTCACGCTGGGGAGGAGGTTATGCTTTAGCAACAGGTAAAAGGAGGCTGAATAGATGTTTTCTGCTCCTGAACAAAATCCCCAGACTAACTTCTGTGAGGAGATTCTGGAGTTCATGATCTGTAACCCTGTCTTTAAGATCGTTGTGTTAAAGCTGATCTTGTAAAATTAATCCTTTAAAAAGAAAAACGTAGGGAACAGATTTTTGAACTTTCAGTCTAATGTCTTCATTTTTACTTGCAGTTTATATTCATGATGTAACTTGTGCTTCCTGAGAATCTTAGCTACTCAGGAGATGCAATAAATTCACTGATTTTAGAATTCTGTGAGAGGATTATTAATGTCCTTATTCCTACTAAAATTTCCGTGGAATTTGGATTGTCTGGTGAGTGTTAATTGCATCCTTATATGTAGCAAGTTTTCTAATTGTTTCAGCACTTACCAATAAGAGAAAAACATTTGTCTGGTTTGAATAAATGTGGTGTTCTTAAAAAGAAAATACCCAGGACTTCAGAACTGCCTCATGTCCTTGTGAGTTGGCTGCAAATAGGACACTTGGAAATGAAGCATCCTGGTTGAATGGGGTGGTTTCAAAGGATGCCTTGGCCACTTTCCTCCTCCCGGTGCAGTGACATCAAAGAAATCCCATTTCTCCTGGAGAGTTGTGTTCTCTGGGGGCTCTGTGGCCTGGAACAGGATTGCACAGTCAGATGATAGCTCATAGCAGTGAGTGATAAAAACATTTTACATAACTTGAATCCAAATTGAATTGCAGGAGGATATGGACAAGTGACGCAGAGGAGGAGAGGGTGGAGGAAAGAAAATCGTGTAAACAGAAATGAAAACTTATGTAAGAGCTGAATGCTGGGTCAGATTGAAGTGTCAGATCTTCTGTCCCAGCTGGTACTCAGTTTTTAAAAAGGAATTCATATAAACCGGGCATGCTGAGAATATTTAAAGTAAGGGAAAGTTCCCTGGTTTTATTCTTCTCCCTGCACTTTGACTTGGAGGTGAGAAGAGTGGTTCTGTGGGCTGTGTTCATGCTGCAGTCTGTTGTCAGATGCTTGTGATAAAAGCATTAAAACACACTGCTGAGCTCAAGCACTGCCTTTATGCAGTGAAAGCTTTTCCTCAGCTGCCTGCAGACCCTGGTGGAGCAGCTGGACACCCCTGAAGGAGCTGCGGGTATGGAGTGGGTAGAAGCTGCTATTTCAATTTGTCTTGATTTCTCGCTGTCCAAATGAATTTTATTTGGCAATAAATTAAATTTTTCCCAGGTTGTTTTGCCTGTGATGGTAACTGGTAATCTCCCTGTCGTAATCTCAGCCCAATAAATTTTTCCAATTAATTATCTCCCCTTTTCATGCGTGAGGAAATGCAGAGTGACAGAGTGGCTCAGAGGGAGGCACAGGGTCTAGAAGTACTGTCCCAAACCCTTCTGAGGTGGTGTGAAAATGCAAAATTATAAAACAGGGAGTCCTGGTTCCAGCCAGGAGAGGTTTAATTTTTGCAGTAGCCACGAGGGTCCACAGCAGATCCTGGAGTTTATTCTATACCACTCCAAACCATTCCTGGGAACAGGATAAGGGGTCCTTGGGAAGTACTCAGAGGGCATTGTTGGTGTTTTGGGAGAGCTGCTGTGGAGACAGAGGGAGTTAAAGAGCTGAATCCCAAGGCATTATCTAGATGGTAAAATTATACTCTTTTGCAGCTGACTTGGAAGTTTAGAAAGCACCTCTCACTGAAAGCAAGCAGGATAGAACTTTAAAAAATATTTTGATGCCTTTCCTGCATGATTTTAATGACAAGTAAGCTACTGTACACCCCAAGCTGATTAAAATGTGAAGTAAGCTTCTGAAAATTTCAGATTGGTTCCTTTCATTCAGACACATTAATCTTTCCCCATTTGTTTTAAGAAGTTTCTTCCTGGTTCCCATAAGAGGCTTTTACCATCAGCAAAAGAGCAAATTGTGTCTTGATGTGCAGAGGTGTTCCTTTAGAGGCACTGCTGTTATGGGATGGACACCATTAAGTTCAAGGGCATTGATAATAGGATGAGGCAAAGAACTGGCAGAAAATTGAATATATCAGGTCCCACAATGGCATGCAAACAGAAAGAACAGAGAAATCCTGCCTAGTTCATTATCTTTTCTGGCCTTGTTTTCTTTGCCAAGTTACAAGGTCCCTGTACCTAATTGTGGATCAAGGTCTTCCCCTTCCCCAGGAAAGAACGGGACTGTGCAGCCCTTGGGTCACATCACTTCTGTATTTGCCTCTTGTTTCATCCTCCCCACCCTTGAATATCTGAGGGCTGGGAACTTTACTTTGTGGCTGTGCTAAAAAACCCTTGGGAGCGAGATAATACGAGCAATTCAACAGGAGAAGACACCACAACAAATTAAAAACACCCCAACCCCCAAAAAAAACCCAACAAAAAAATCCAAACCAGCTGAATTTCGTGCATGATCAGAAAAAGAATGCTTGGATCTAGCATCAAAATCTTGATGTCAACAAATTTTATGCAGTTCCTTAGCTGAGAATTGCATTTGGAGAAAGTAGAGGGTGAATGGGGTTTATAAGACATCCAGACATTTTAAAAGTTCTTAGAAAATGCAAGCAAACAATAGATGGGGAAAAAATTAACTGATGCCTGAATAAAATCAGCAATTCTAAGGTGTAAATAGGGACTGAATAAGATTGGCAATTGTAAGGTATAACATAATAATATAAAATATTAACAAACCCATTTGCCTTAGTGCATACAATTCAGCTAATTTCTTTGCATCTACTTAAAAAGGAAATAAAAATTGTTTTAACTCTGGCAATATGGAGGGTTAAAACACTTCAAAACAATGCTTTGTGTATGAAAATGGTAATTGCAGCCCCGTCCTAAACAGTGGGATTGAAAACCATCTCAGAAAATCAGGATTTGTGCTGTTGCCATGCCCTCTTTGCAGACCAACAATGTGTTTATATTCTGGAGTTAGGATAAGACTCAGATAAGAGCCCATTTTCAGTTATTTGTTCTAACTGAAGTGATGGGTTTTGAAGTTTGCTGAAATGCTTTGTATGAAGATCAAAAAAGAAATGTTTCCTTTGTGTGAGGGGCAAGTATTTCTGTGTGCATATTTGGGTTTTTTTTCTTAAGTAAAATGATATTTTTTAAAAATGGAATTTCTAGAACTCTCTTCTGAATGAAGCAATATCTGTTGTATTTTTTTTTTATGTTTCTAGAATGCAAGACAAGCCAGGCTGTTATGCTGGCTCTGTGTTTGCCCTCTGTTTATAAACAGTGTTGAGGATCATCCATCATCTGCCCTGGACTTAAAAATGATGACATCTGGACTTCATCCTCACAATGCTGTAGCACTGACACTTCAAACAAGCACAGAAAACCCTAAAAAAAGAGCACTACTTACAACCATTCCACAAGCATAATATCTGTGTGCACACAAAAGGCTAAAAGACTCGTTTTGCTGGAAATAATTAAAGTTTTGGGGGTTTTTTGTCTTGGCTTGGATTTTTTTTCCCCTCTTCCCTTTTCCTGGCTTTAACTTATTGAACTTTTTAGTTAAGGCAGCCTGAAGGCACGAAATTACAGATGGTGCTCACTCATCCTAAAATTGAAAACTTCCTCTTTCCAAAGGTAATTGCTTCCAGTTTATACTTGCCACTTGAAGGGGATAAGTCAATAATTTCTAGAATGAAAACAGGTCTTGTATTCCTGAGAAGGAAAATTCCCTGACAAGGAGGGAAAAGGGATTGGATCTTCTTTCCTTCACCTAATTTTAGGTGTCAAACCCACACACAGAAACTTTGGCAGAAACATGTAAAAAGTAGCAAGAGTTCCTTGATATTTATAGTCTATGATTGCAAAAATATAAGTGGAAAAAGCAGATCATATATTTGAAAATATTCAATATTTCAAAGTTTTCTTACAAAGCCTGATCTTAGAGATCTAGAGCCTGTAGCCTTTTTGAAATTTGGAGAATTTTGAACAGCAGATCATGGAACAACTGCAAGAGTATTTTAAGAGAATATACCATTTATAGTGTGCTTGATTATGTTTCTTACCCCCACTGGAAAAAAAAATCCTGAATAATGGTATCTATTTAAATAAAGATTTTTACAGTCAGGAATATAAGTTAGGTTCTTTCTATGAATTTTGATAAGCTTCTTGAGGGCATGCTGGCTAATAAGGATGTTCTAATTATTTAGCAGCTCCAGACTGGGAGGAGGAATCTCTGTTTTTTGTCTTTACTGCTCAGCAGAGATGCAAGCCCAGACCTTTGAGGAAAATGAGCTGTGCCTTTTCACACTGGGTTTAATAAATGTATACAGACAGTAAAGGCCTGCTGAGTTGTAGGAATCCTGCATCTATTTCAGCTATGAAGAATATCTCCTTTAGGGTTACAAATTTCTTTTCTTCTGAACTTTCTTGTTTTCAGTTTCCTCTTATTGCCTTTTTCTCCCCACTCTTCTCTCCAGCCCTTATCCCGGACTTGTATTGTCCCCGTTTGCCCTCTTGGAAACAAACAAACAAACAAATGACAGCCTCTATTTGTGTCTTTCAAACACAAATTTGACAGCTTTTATTTGTGTCTTTGAGTTATTTCTGAGCTGTTCCTGTCTTCTGACAAGCAGAAAAGCTGCCCTGAGTACAGACTTGCAAGGGATACAAGCAGCTTTGCATGCAAGCTCTCAGAAAAGTTTCTGCGACTGAGATCTGAACAGCAAGACCTAAATCTGGTGCTCAATTTGAATCATCCCAGTGAGCTGGACTCAATAGCTGCTTTTGCTTTATTCAGGAACAAACACACTCCAGGTTGTTCCTGTTCCTGTCAAAACAAGGCCATTTCCTACTGTCTGTTTGCACCTTGATTTACTTTAGCTGAATCTGATAAGGATTGCACTTTAGAACACATGAAATTAGCAGCAGCTACCTAAAATTTGTGTTCTCTCAGGGAAATCAGGTGCTTGTATCTCCCATTTATGATTCATTTTTTCAAGGGGAGCAAGGAGGAATGTGGCCCAAAGCACAGCTTTGTAAAATTATTGTAAAATGTTAAAGGGGAGGCATAAGAGAGGGGGAAAGGGGGAAAAAAGAAAATAAAAGGAACTGCAGAACCTGCTCCAGTAATGGGAGATAAGGATGTCACACAGAAAACTTCCAGGTCTGTGGAACACCCTGAGTCTCCTGAGGTATTACAGGATCTGTCTCAATGTCTGACTTAATAAAACTCAACTGAAAAACTCCTTGTGCTTTTCAGGACTCCTGTTTTGGAATTGAAGAAGTGTTTGCAGGCTGGAAAGTTTTGTCCATGTTTTTTTTTTGGTTTTTTTTGGTTTTTTTTTTTTTTTTTTTTTTGTTTTTTTTTTGTTTTTTTTTGTTTTTTTTATCCCTATTATGCCAGCTGCTTTAGGAAAAGTTGTTATCTCCTGCAAATCTTTCTCTTCAGAAAAAAAGAAAAAAAAAGTATATTTATGCTGTTTGTTTTGGTTGGGTTTTTTTCACTTTCAGGATTGATTCATACAAGTAAAAACCTCATTTCTGTTTTAACAGAACTCTAAGGGATATAAAACGACTTGTAAATCCCTCTACTTTCTGAAAAAGGAGTTAAGGGCTAACAAAGTTAAAGAGGCCACTTTAAAAAGAAAAGAAAAGATAAAGCACAGCATATGCCTAAGTATTTTGCTGACTATGATGAAATTAGGCATATTCTTGAGTGAAATGGGGCCAAAACATCCTCATTCTCCCTGCTGGAAGGTTCAGGGGGGATGGGAGTGCTAAGGGAAGGCTTTTAAACAAAGCTGTGTTACGTGAGTAATTCCAATTTCCAGGCACAGCCTATTTGTGAGAGAGGGAGGCTGGCCCATGATAAACACACTGCAGAGGAAATCTTTGGAATTACTTCATGCTTCCATTGCAAACTTCATGAAAAATATGAATTAAACCCACAAGTGTTAAGAAATTGCATATAGCTGTTGTGTATCTTCACAATATAATTTAAATTATTCTTTTATTAAGGTTTCTTGATGCTGAAACTAAAAGCATAATGTTTAACATAATTTAAGTTCAAAGCTGAAGACAAAATGCTGAGAGTTTTGTGCCTCCAGTTCTCCTCTCCATCCCACCCCGGGGAGGAGGGAGCAGTTTAACTAGGAGATATAAATTTGAGAATACCATTCCCACACCATGGCACAACCCTCTAAAAAAGTGATGGCTGAAATTTTGCTTTTTCTCGCTGTAAAGACAGAACAAGCAGAACTGCATTAACTGAGCAGGGACTGCTTGTTCTTTGTGAAAACTGGTGGTTTCAAAAGCATACAGGTAGGAGGTGGGTAGCATGATCAAGCAATATACAGAAAATATGCCCATGAATCACAGAATATTTGCAGAGAGATTGAAAATCAGTTTCAAAGAATCCAATTAAAAAAGTTGTGATAATGAGCACCTTGGCACTCAGCAGCTGAGGAAAGTAGGTCTTTATCATCACATTTTTTTCTCACAAATTTGCTTATGAAAAAGAATGCTTAGAGAGAAGCAAAACAGCAATTACACCTCCCTTTTTCCTTTGTTTTTTTTTAAAGTTCCAAGATGCTTCCAGAAACTGATAATTTGGGAGGACACAAAAGTTAAACTTTTAAAAACATAGCTCTATTTAATCATTGCTCTTATGCTGAGAAAGAAAAAAGTATTCTAAGAGATGGCACTAGAAGCCAGTCTGGTAGCTTGAAAAAGCAGCCGAGGTCAAGGCAGTGAGGGTGGTGAGTGGAGAGGAGAGAAGGTGATCTCATTAATAAAACAAAGCCTGGAGTGTCTTTACAGAAGGATGGATTATGTTGACAATCAAGTGAAGGACGCACTTGAAAGGCAGAGGTGCCGCTGGGATATTTGACCGTGGTGCTCTGAGACAAAGCTTGATTAAAAAAGGGAGAGAACAGTCAATCCTCCATAAATGCAGGATTGTGTCCTGCTGCTCCCCACACAATGGCTCCTTTATGGGCTGCCTCCTGCTTTCTGTGCTGAGCCCCAGCTCTGACAGGACAGGTATGACTTGGATCCTTGAAGATTTTTAATGTTGGGTTGTTGTGGGTTTTTTTTTTTAAACACACTTCAGATCTCCCAAGGAACACAAAGGCTTAGCTTGTTCTGAACCCAGGTTTTTAAAATTCCCCTCAAGTATAAAGAGGAAAAATTAGTACTTTACTACCTGAAATACAAATAAAGCATCCTTTGACTACAATTATTGAACCCTGGCAAAATATTATTTTAAGCTGGGTAATCTGATGCTATTTCCATGCTAAACAACACTCAAGCCCTACGATAGTAATGTGGAAACTCACTGGCTGAAGCAGGGGGTGTGTGAGGGGGAATTATTGCTCATGATAAAAGCAAAGGAATGCAGTTAAGCAGCAAGAAAGGAAAACATGAAATTAATATATTTCCCTTGTTGTTTTAACAATGCCTGTTTACTGTGGAAGAAGAAAGGTCTTCAGATTAGGAAATCTTACTTCTGAATTAGGAAAAGGCCTCCATCACATCCATCAGCTTTTGCCAGGATATATTGTTATATTTTGTCTGAACTCTTCTGCTATGAAAGAGCTGCTGTCTTAAGTGAAAAACTACTACAATATTTCAGTTTCCAATGTACAGAAGTTTTATTGTTTCTGTGAAATCGTTGCTTTGGTCTCTGCCAGACATTTGAGTTGCCTGAACACCTGATGCCTGCACTTGCAATCTCTCTCCCTGCAGAGATCTGGCAGAGGTCCCTCATCTGCTGAAGCCACTGGAGTTCCACACTGATGCAAGAGGAGCATCTTTGCCTTTGGAGTGGGAGCTCTGCTTGCTGTGCATCCAATGAAAATTTTTATTTTGTTGAGTCAGCTCAAAGCACTAAGTGCTTGTTAGTTTTCCCATCCAGTGTTGGACCTCATTCAACAAATAATGAATTGTGGGTGTGTTGTGCTTCCATCCTTTTTTACCTTTACCACTTGCTAATTTTGGAACTTGCAGTTTATAATTACAGCACTGAGCCAGGGCTCTTGGCTTGGGAAATGAGAATGTTTTAAAGGGAAGCTTAATAGCTGCATCTTGGTTGAATACACTGTGAAGAGCTGAGTCTGACCTACATTAAAAGCTTAGAGAACTTTTCATTCCGCAAATGAATAGAGGGCCCTAACACTGAGGGAAAAGCACATATTATTTTCTCTCTAAACGATTGGGATCCACTGAAATAGAAATGGAAGGGGTTTTGTGGAACCTCTCAGTGCTGGTTTCAGGATGTTATGGGGCAGTGCACTTTGTCAGGGTTTGAGTCAGTGCCTGCTGCAGTAACCTGCGGTAAACTGCACTAAGCAGACAATTTGCTTTGCCCTAAAACATCTGCTGAATGCCAGCAAATTAAAGGCCACTTTTATGTTACATGTTTAATTAGTTGTTAAGTAATATAGGTAAAAGGACCCTTGATTAAGGTATTTGCAAGATTTTTCTGATGCTGCATCAGAGAGTTCTGTTTTTTAAGCAGAGGACATCCTTGACAGCCTGGTTCAGAGTCTGAATCTCTTGTCAGGAAGAAGGGAAGCTTTTGATTAGGGGGAAGACAATTTGAGAATAATTTCCTTTCCTGAGGCTGCACCTATAATCAAAGGAGGATATCAACTATTGCAAAATCCTGAGCATGGGGAATTTTACTCCAGAGGAAGTCAGTGATCAAGGTTCTTCTCTCTTTTTCTTGGGTTATTAAATATTCTATCAGGGTAAACCATCTGTCTGATGATTTTCCACTGACTGATATTAGCTCTGGGAAAGGACAAACTCATTTTACCAAAACTGCCTCTGGATTAGGGTGTTGCATACCCCATTGCTGGGGATATGGCCTACTGAAGAAAACACTACAATTCAATTATATTGGTGAATGCAATATTATTTGTGAAATAAAATTGCCTTATTAGGTTATTTAGCCCTCTTGGATCTTTAGAGAATCATGAAACAAAGTGATTCTCTATTATCTCAGTAAAAAGGAATTAATGAAAGAGCAGAGTTATCAGAAAGGTCGGAAATGAAATTATTATGAGGCATCCTGATGTCAGCAGAGAGTTCAAAAACATTTACATTTGTCATCTGGCTTGTCACCTTTGATAAGTCCTTTCTTTACTCCCTCTTCTTTCCCTATTTCATCCATGGCATCCCCTTCGATTTCTCCCTACCTTCCTCACATGTGCTTATTCCTCCCAAGCACAAAACAGGGAAATGGATGTTTCTGACTACTTACTAAACTGAAAAATAAAACTCTGTGTTCAACTGGAATAAGAATATTTTGGTCCTTCATCTAAAAGGGGTAAAAACAGAAGCCAAAAAAGTCCACAACAGATTTTCAGTCTTCACACTACTTGTCAGTCTATTGTACATGATACTTCTTGGGGTTCTCTTTCTTTTTTTTCCCTTTAAGAGTTGGTAATTTGTAAAATAAAATTTCAGAATTGTGAAACCGAAAAGAGCATTTCCTTTTGCAATTCTTATGTATTTTGATATGTTATAATGGAATCCTTCCTTGAAAAAAAATATTGTCCATAATAAGACTTAAAATGCTTCTCAGTGTAACTTGAATTCATGAAAATATGAAGTTTTCAGTGAATTTACTGTCCATAGAAAATTTGTGGCCATGCCTACATACAAACAATGAGTAACAATATACTGTTACTCCTATTAAAGTTGTATGCTTTGCTTAAAATTTACCTTGTTTTGTTAAAACAATTTCAAAAGACATTCTGATTTCAATAAATACCTCTAGTGCTTCTGATGAACAGTGCGTTGTCTGCAATCAACTTTGAAATTTGAAACCTTTGGATTTAGCTGGGACAATCAAATTAATTCAATGTTAGATTTATCTATTTATCTCATAGAAATTCCTTCCATCTCTTTAAATTTCTCATTTAAAGGCTATAAAATAACGAAGTAGATAATCTTGCAACATCTCTGCCTTACTGAATATAAGAAATACTTCCAGCCTCTTGAGGGTTTGTTTCCCAGGAGATTTCAGTGTCAGCTCAAATTTGCCCTTGAACAAAATTGACATTCACCATTTGGCTGTACACCTAGGTTTTATTTATCTGAGTTCTGATGGTGCAGCTCATTGTTTCAGAGGAGTTTAAACATCACCTGAAAATTCATGTGCATCTCGGTTGTGTATGTCTTATGGTTGTCAAGGAAACCACCCCAGGACTTCTGGCATCAGACTTCATCTCAATAAGTGATGGAAACACCGCAGGTATTCGCCAGGCAGGCACCTCCCAGCAGGTGCTATTTTGGGAACAAGTCAATGGATGAGATTCTCTTCTCCCAGCAGCTCTGAAGCTGTGTGAGAGTTTGCCTTTGTCTCCCCTGGACTCGTCTCTCCTGCAGTTTCTCTGGCAGAGAGCCATCCTAGAGGTGAGGCTGTTAAACAGTACTCTCAAGGTACAAAAAAGCCTTCAAAGCATTGTGGTAAACCTGTCTCTAACTTTCCTAAAGTCTGGAGTGAGGACTAAAAGTTATCAGGAGAAGAAGATGGTAGCCTTTGATTGAGATGAACACTCTTCTCTTCATGTACCAAAACTCTACATAAGTGTTTACATTTACAGCCTTAAACAAAAAATAATAATTGCACATTTGTAATGGATTTGTAATGAATTTAGTAATTAAATATCCTCAAGATGTTGATTGAGATCTCCGGTCCTGAGAATGGCAGAACACTGTGGTTATGGCTCTGGGGTCACCTGTGAGGGCTACAGGCTGTCACCCAGACTAAGGGTCAAAGTGCCCCTGCTACCAACCTGTTCCTAAACTGAGTGTGTCCAGAAAGCACCCAGAAGTGCTTTATTTTCATGAAGGGGAAAGTAAAGCTTTTGGTGTCATTGGGGGATGTTCATAGGAAATGACAGAGCATGCTGGAAGAAGGTTACTTGAAGGCTAAGGGGAGAAAATAGGACAGGAAAATGAGGAAGACAGATGGTGGGAAGAGAAGTAAAACTGTGATGCACAGCTGAAATGGATTTGTAAAACAGGGATTGTTAACCTGGGGAGTGGGAATGAAAGAACCATAAGAAATGTCACGCTGGGGAGAAATCGTTATGGACCATTGGAAAACCAAGAACAGGGAATTTGTGGTAAAAAAATGGAATGGCCTGCACCATCACAGGACTGCATAGTGTTTCAGTTTGTGAGGGAAAATCCTGAGGTAACTCAGAGGGGACAGCAAGAACTTCAGAGAGGAGGAATGGGATTTCCTGGCATCATCTGTAGGGCAGGGAATCAACATTTTTGGGGTAAAGATGAGGAGTTTTATTTCCACTGGACGGTGGTAATCGGTGCAGGACATATAGCGGACATTTCTGGTGGGAAAATCTGAGCAGATCTGTAGGAGGGATAGTTGGTTTTCAAAAAAGGCGGGAAAAGTCTGAGATAACTGGGGAAGGATGGGCAGAGAAAATTTTGTGATGAAACCTGAGGTAATTTATAAAGGCTGGAAAGAAAATTTTAAAGATGAAACCTCAGGTAATCTGCAGGGGAGTAAATGAATATTTTTGAGGCAAAATTTGAGGTAAATTGTATGGGACAAATAAGGAATATTTCTGAGGGAAAATCTGAGGCGAATTGGGAGGGGGAAAAAAGGACATATTGAGATTAAACAAAAGATAATAATCAGGTGGCATTTTGGGGCTTAAATCAGAGGTAGTATATAGACAGATATTAAGATATTATAAAGGGAAAATCTTAAATAATCACAATGGAATAGAACATTTTGGAAAGAAAAATCTGGGGTAATCTGTAAAGACCAGAAAAAATACTGAGGGAGAGATGAGTGGCCCTAGTGATGATGAGGAGGTGTGAGGGGTCCCTGAGGGGCTGTGAGGGTCTCTGAGGGGGATGAGGGCTGTGTTGCTGAGGGGCACCGCAAGGCGCGGTCCCCGCCCGGGGCGGTGCGCGCGCGCGCCTCAGCTGCCCTCACGCTGAGGGGGGGACCTCGAAGCCGCCGGGGCCGCCCCTCAGCGCCCTCGCCCCTCAGCTCTCCTCACGCTGAGGGCGGGAACTCGAAGCCGCTGTGGCCGCCGCTCCCGGCGAGGCTTGGGGTGGGGGTGCGACCCCCGGGCCGGGAGGCGCCCTCGGGCAGCCCCTGGCGTGAGGCAGAGGAGAAATGGACGGCCCTCACGCGTCTGCACGGTGTTTCGGTTTGCGGGAAGAAGAGATGAGGTAAGTCAGAGGGGAGGAAAAAAAACTTGATGTGGGCGGAGTGCTGGATGGAACTCCCTGGCATCACCTGGAGAGCACGGAATGAATATTTTTGGGGAAAATTGAGGAGTGTGGGAAGAAAAGCTGCAGTAATCTGTGGCGATCACGTAGTGGACATTTTCTGGGAGAAAAACCTTTCTCTAGGGGTGGAAATTGGTTTTGGGGAAAAGTCTGAGGTAATTTGGGGAGGTTAGGCAGAGAAAATTTTGTGAAAACACCTGAGGTCATTTTTAATGGCCAGAAGGACCGTTTTTGAGGGTAAAATGTAAGGTAATCTGCAAGGGACTGACAGAATATTCTGGAAAGAAATCGTGAGGTAATCTGTAACGACCACAGTGAGCACTGAGGGAGAGGTGATTCTCCAGGTGATGCTGAGGGCATGTGAGGGTCACTGAGGGAATATGAGTGTTCCTGAGGGGAAGCTGGGTAAGAATCCAAAGCTCTGTAGTCAGATGGCTGCAGAGCAGGTGTTTGTATATTCAGAGGTGGGAGTGAGGTGAATGTCTCTGCCAAGCCTCACTCAAAGATGTTTTGCCTTCAATGTCATTCTAAATTGTAAATTACCGGTTACAAGGTATCATTGACATACTCATATTTGTGTTAAGCTGCCTCTTGGTTCTATGAGAGTTTGTTGATTTCGCACCCGCGTTAGTTTCTTCTGTGTGATCCTGAGTCTACTGGTGGTCATTGATGAAGACTTGTGTGCTCTTCCTTACGTTTGAACTTTTTACCTCTGTCTTCAGGACATGTCTGTTGCTTCTTGTTTTTTTTTTTTTTTGTTTTTTTTTTTTTTTTTTTTCTGTCTATTACGTTTTTAGCTGATTTTGTAGTTTGCAAGATTTATTACAATTTGCTGTTTTGCTCTGGATGGTGCTTGCTATGTCACTGGCTTTGCTGTTTTGCTTGTTTGGCCTGCACATCTTGGTACAAATTACTTGTTACCGTTACTTGATACAATAGAACGTGTAGCCTTTTGTTACATAGGGTTTAGGATTCAGATGGTGCTTGTGTTCCTCTGAGGGGGAATGTGAGAGTCGTTTGAGGGGAGGCAGGCGCCCCGTGT
Source organism: Molothrus ater (assembly GCF_012460135.2). NCBI lineage: Eukaryota > Metazoa > Chordata > Aves > Passeriformes > Icteridae > Molothrus > Molothrus ater. Next base: position 114,425,188 of record NC_050479.2, read on the forward strand.
TTCTCTGAGGGGACATGAGGGTCACTGAAGGATGGCAAATGCCCTGCGTGTTGCTGAGAGGGCGTGCGGGTTACTGAAGGAGTGGTGTCTGCCCTGCGTGTTGCTGAGGGGACACAAAGGCGATTTGAGGGGGAGGCAGGTGCCTCGGGTGTGGCTGAGCACCGTGAGAGAGGCATGCGGCGTAGCCTGCATGTAACTGAGGTGCTGGCAGGTGCCGAGCGTGCCCCTGAGGGGCTGTGAGTGGCCCTAGTGATGATGAGGAGGTGTGAGGGGTCCCTGAGGGGCTGTGAGGGTCTCTGAGGGGGATGAGGGCTGTGTTGCTGAGGGGCACCGCAAGGCGCGGTCCCCGCCCGGGGCGGTGCGCGCGCGCGCCTCAGCTGCCCTCACGCTGAGGGGGGGACCTCGAAGCCGCCGGGGCCGCCCCTCAGCGCCCTCGCCCCTCAGCTCCCCTCACGCTGAGGGCGGGAACTCGAAGCCGCTGTGGCCGCCGCTCCCGGCGAGGCTTGGGGTGGGGGTGCGACCCCCGGGCCGGGAGGCGCCCTCGGGCAGCCCCTGGCGTGAGGCAGAGGAGAAATGGACGGCCCTCACGCGTCTGCACGGTGTTTCGGTTTGCGGGAAGAAGAGATGAGGTAAGTCAGAGGGGAGGAAAAAAAACTTGATGTGGGCGGAGTGCTGGATGGAACTCCCTGGCATCACCTGGAGAGCACGGAATGAATATTTTTGGGGAAAATTGAGGAGTGTGGGAAGAAAAGCTGCAGTAATCTGTGGCGATCACGTAGTGGACATTTTCTGGGAGAAAAACCTTTCTCTAGGGGTGGAAATTGGTTTTGGGGAAAAGTCTGAGGTAATTTGGGGAGGTTAGGCAGAGAAAATTTTGTGAAAACACCTGAGGTCATTTTTAATGGCCAGAAGGACCGTTTTTGAGGGTAAAATGTAAGGTAATCTGCAAGGGACTGACAGAATATTCTGGAAAGAAATCGTGAGGTAATCTGTAACGACCACAGTGAGCACTGAGGGAGAGGTGATTCTCCAGGTGATGCTGAGGGCATGTGAGGGTCACTGAGGGAATATGAGTGTTCCTGAGGGGAAGCTGGGTAAGAATCCAAAGCTCTGTAGTCAGATGGCTGCAGAGCAGGTGTTTGTATATTCAGAGGTGGGAGTGAGGTGAATGTCTCTGCCAAGCCTCACTCAAAGATGTTTTGCCTTCAATGTCATTCTAAATTGTAAATTACCGGTTACAAGGTATCATTGACATACTCATATTTGTGTTAAGCTGCCTCTTGGTTCTATGAGAGTTTGTTGATTTCGCACCCGCGTTAGTTTCTTCTGTGTGATCCTGAGTCTACTGGTGGTCATTGATGAAGACTTGTGTGGTCTTACATTTGAACTTTTTACCTCTGTCTTCAGGACATGTCTGTTGCTTCTTGGTTTTTTTTTTTTTTTTTTTTTTTTTTTTTTTTTTTTTTCTGTCTATTACGTTTTTAGCTGATTTTGTAGTTTGCAAGATTTATTACAATTTGCTGTTTTGCTCTGGATGGTGCTTGCTATGTCACTGGCTTTGCTGTTTTGCTTGTTTGGCCTGCACATCTTGGTACAAATTACTTGTTACCGTTACTTGATACAATAGAACGTGTAGCCTTTTGTTACATAGGGTTTAGGATTCAGATGGTGCTTGTGTTCCTCTGAGGGGGAATGTGAGAGTCGTTTGAGGGGAGGCAGGCGCCCCGTGTTTCTCTGAGGGGACATGAGGGTCACTGAAGGATGGCAAATGCCCTGCGTGTTGCTGAGAGGGCGTGCGGGTTACTGAAGGAGTGGTGTCTGCCCTGCGTGTTGCTGAGGGGACACAAAGGCGATTTGAGGGGGAGGCAGGTGCCTCGGGTGTGGCTGAGCACCGTGAGAGAGGCATGCGGTGTAGCCTGCATGTAACTGAGGTGCTGGCAGGTGCCGAGCGTGCCCCTGAGGGGCTGTGAGTGGCCCTAGTGATGATGAGGAGGTGTGAGGGGTCCCTGAGGGGCTGTGAGGGTCTCTGAGGGGGATGAGGGCTGTGTTGCTGAGGGGCACCGCAAGGCGCGGTCCCCGCCCGGGGCGGTGCGCGCGCGCGCCTCAGCTGCCCTCACGCTGAGGGGGGGACCTCGAAGCCGCCGGGGCCGCCCCTCAGCGCCCTCGCCCCTCAGCTCCCCTCACGCTGAGGGCGGGAACTCGAAGCCGCTGTGGCCGCCGCTCCCGGCGAGGCTTGGGGCGGGGGTGCGACCCCCGGGCCGGGAGGCGCCCTCGGGCAGCCCCTGGCGTGAGGCAGAGGAGAAATGGACGGCCCTCACGCGTCTGCACGGTGTTTCGGTTTGCGGGAAGAAGAGATGAGGTAAGTCAGAGGGGAGAAAAAAAACTTGATGTGGGCGGAGTGCTGGATGGAACTCCCTGGCATCACCTGGAGAGCACGGAATGAATATTTTTGGGGAAAATTGAGGAGTGTGGGAAGAAAAGCTGCAGTAATCTGTGGCGATCACGTAGTGGACATTTTCTGGGAGAAAAACCTTTCTCTAGGGGTGGAAATTGGTTTTGGGGAAAAGTCTGAGGTAATTTGGGGAGGTTAGGCAGAGAAAATTTTGTGAAAACACCTGAGGTCATTTTTAATGGCCAGAAGGACCGTTTTTGAGGGTAAAATGTAAGGTAATCTGCAAGGGACTGACAGAATATTCTGGAAAGAAATCGTGAGGTAATCTGTAACGACCACAGTGAGCACTGAGGGAGAGGTGATTCTCCAGGTGATGCTGAGGGCATGTGAGGGTCACTGAGGGAATATGAGTGTTCCTGAGGGGAAGCTGGGTAAGAATCCAAAGCTCTGTAGTCAGATGGCTGCAGAGCAGGTGTTTGTATATTCAGAGGTGGGAGTGAGGTGAATGTCTCTGCCAAGCCTCACTCAAAGATGTTTTGCCTTCAACGTCATTCTAAATTGTAAATTACCGGTTACAAGGTATCATTGACATACTCATATTTGTGTTAAGCTGCCTCTTGGTTCTATGAGAGTTTGTTGATTTCGCACCCGCGTTAGTTTCTTCTGTGTGATCCTGAGTCTACTGGTGGTCATTGATGAAGACTTGTGTGGTCTTACATTTGAACTTTTTACCTCTGTCTTCAGGACATGTCTGTTGCTTCTTGTTTTTTTTTTTTTTTTTTTTTTTTTTTTTTTCTGTCTATTACGTTTTTAGCTGATTTTGTAGTTTGCAAGATTTATTACAATTTGCTGTTTTGCTCTGGATGGTGCTTGCTATGTCACTGGCTTTGCTGTTTTGCTTGTTTGGCCTGCACATCTTGGTACAAATTACTTGTTACCGTTACTTGATACAATAGAACGTGTAGCCTTTTGTTACATAGGGTTTAGGATTCAGATGGTGCTTGTGTTCCTCTGAGGGGGAATGTGAGAGTCGTTTGAGGGGAGGCAGGCGCCCCGTGTTTCTCTGAAGGGACATGAGGGTCACTGAAGGATGGCAAATGCCCTGCGTGTTGCTGAGAGGGCGTGCGGGTTACTGAAGGAGTGGTGTCTGCCCTGCGTGTTGCTGAGGGGACACAAAGGCGATTTGAGGGGGAGGCAGGTGCCTCGGGTGTGGCTGAGCACCGTGAGAGAGGCATGCGGCGTAGCCTGCATGTAACTGAGGTGCTGGCAGGTGCCGAGCGTGCCCCTGAGGGGGGGATGCGGGTTTGCGGGGTGTTTCTGCGGGCACGGGAGAGTCTCTGATGAGGATCCGGTTGCGCCGTAAGGAACGTCCCTCCCCGAGCGTCGGAAGGGTGGGCGTGTTCCCGTCGTGCGGCCGCCGCCTCCCGATCGCCACCGCGGGGCGGGATTCCTGCACATGCGGGGTGGCCCTGTCCCGCCGGTTCTGTCTGCCGTAGAGGCGGGAACTCGAACCCGGTCTGTCCGCCGGCAGCGGCGGCCTCGCAGGCCGGGCCCCTCATCCCCGAGGGCGGGCACTCGAAGCCGCTCGGTTTGCCGCTCTCGGCGTTTGGCCGGGCGGGGAGGCGCGGGCCGGGAGGCGCCCTCGAGTGAGGCAGAGGAGAAATGGAGGGCTCATCTGCACAGTGTGTCAGTTTCCCAGGCGTAGAGATGAGGTAACTCATAGTGGCAGCAAGAACTGCAGAGGGGACCAATGCTGGAATTGCCTGGCTTCACCTCTGGGGCAAGGAGTGAACATTCTTGTGTAAAATTGAGTAGTGTGGGAACAAAAGCTGCGATAATCTATGGAGGTCATAGAGCAGACTTTTTAGGCAAGAAAATTAAAGGGGATCTCTAGGGAACAAAATGGCTTTTGGGGAAAAGTCTGAGGTAATTTGGGGTGGTGGGGCAGAGAAAATTTTGTGGTAAAACCAGAGGTAATTTCAAGGGCCAGAAGAAACATTTTTGAATTTAAATCTCAGTTAATCTGCAAAGGAATGAATGAAAGTAAAAATGGCATTTTTATGATATAGAACTTTTGAGGAGCAAAATCTGTGTTAATCTGTAGGAGATATTTTGGAGGGAAAATCTGAAGAATTATATGGGGGAGAGAACAAACATTTTTGGGCTAAAATCTTAGGTGACGTATAGGACACGGCTAGGGGATGATGTGGAGCGGAAATCAGAGGCCCTCTTCTGGGGGCGCGAAAGTGACTTTCTAGTCAGAAAACCTGAGGTAACCTAGCTAAAGCAAATTAACGCTATCCGGACGGGTGAATTTTGGGTAATTTAGAAAGGACAAATGAGCACACTTGAGGGAGACTCTGTTGTAACACAGGATTAGGAGGCAGCATCTCTGATAGACAATCTGGGATAATTTAAAAGGGAAAGAGGTGACATTTTTAGCCAAAAGCCTCAGAGTGTTTACGAGGATATTGTCCTGGGCGTAGCGGGAGCTGCAGACAAAATATCTTAGAAAAGTCTTCCTGATGAGTCCTGAGGTGCAAAATACTACCCTATGGCTTCCGTAATTCCTCAGAGAGGAACCTGGGTGAGGGCAATAGAATCCTAGCATCTGACTTTGTCAGAGGTTTATGCCTGAAAGATTTAATAGATGTAAGTTAAGCTATTTGAATATTCTTCCTCACAATAAAGGATTACAAACCACATCTATTCACAAAAACTCATATAATTTCTTAAGAAAAAAACAACTAAAAAGTATCTAAATCAGAAATGTTTACTACACCATAAAGACACAATGGAAACTAGTGTAGTAAAATACCCTATCTGAAAGGAGCACTGCTTATATTAAAGCTACCAAAAAAACCCTAATGAATTAAAATTAATGTAACACCGGCAATGCCAAAAAGGGAGGAAAACTCTCATCTACTTATATATGAGAGGGAGCTGCGGGCTGTCTGGAATCAGGGAGGAATCATTACACAGAGCACTCAAAAAACGACTATCATGAAAAACCAACTACTAGTAATTCTGCCTGCCTTGCTTAAAGTTCAGATTGTGGGGCTCCTGCTGTCTGGAGCTTCTCAGGCCTGAGTGTGTCGTCGTGCATTGGCAGAAGCCGCGGGACGACGAGGCAAGTGCGGCAGCGTCTTCGAGCTCAAGAGTGGAACGGCGTGGCAAGAGCCAGCTTGGAGGTGAAGAGGGACACGAGGGGCCCTCTGGGCAAAGGGCTTTTCCAGGCCAGGGCACCTTCAGGGTGCCGCGGCTGTCTTTGCGCTGGGCGACCTCCCTGTGTGCAGGGCTGGTCTTTGCTGTGGTTGGGCCTTTTGCCCTTGTGCTCCTTTGGCTGCCCGGAGAGAGGGGCGACCCTGTAAAGGAGGGTGAGAGCCCCTGTCTCCGCACCGCAGGGGGGAAACGGAGCTCTCCCGGCCCCCAGCCCAGCTACCCTGTAAGCAGGGCAGGGCTTTTCCCCAGCCCCGGCAGCTTTCTGCCTGCTGCTGGTCCCTGGCCAGCGTGACCCCCTGTACTCGGGGCGTGTCACAGCCCGTGTTCCTGGTGCCAGTCCTGAAGCGCTTCAGCACGTCGAGGCCCCTGTGGCCTCCTCTCAGTGCACGGGCAGGTCTGACGCTTTCCTCTCCCGCTCAGCTTTAGCAATGGCTCCCTTGAGTAGGTTGGCTGCACAGAGCTTGCTCCCCCTTCTGGGACTGTCTCCCCCTTCCCCTGTCTCCCCCTCCCCTGTCTTAGTCGGTGTGAGTGAGGAAGTGTGTTTGTGCTCTAGCAACAGAGCAGCGTAGCTTAGACTTCCCAGGAGGGAAAGAGGAGCTCTGTGCAGCCACAGGCGGGTGCCCAAAATGCGCGGGGGGAGAAAGCCTCCGGCCTTGCCCCTGCTTTCTGAGGACGGCGCGAAGCCGCTTAGCGGCAGCGTGGGCAGCGTGACCCGCCTGTAGCCAGGGCCAGGGCGTGCGCCCACGCTGCCGGTGGCGCTGGTGAGCTGCCAGCGTGCGGGCCCTGTACTCGGGGCACGTGTCAGGACCTTGGCGGCACCCTTTGTCCCCAGGAGCCGCCCCACCCAGGTCCCTGTAAGCAGGGCTGGGGAGGCTCCTTTAGCCAGGCAACAGGAACGAGCGCTCCCGGGCCCTTGCCAGGGGGCAGCTTGCAGAAGTGCTGTGCCACAGGGCACGCTCCCGCCTTTGGCCCTGCTTCGGGCTGGCGCCACGCGGCTGGCGGCCTCCTACAGGAGGCTCCCGGGGCTCTGCAGACGGCTGTGTTGCCGTGCTGCGCTGCGGCCGGGCTCCGGCCTGTCCCTAAGTGGGGCGCAGGCCGGAGCCTGTGCTCCGTATGCTTGTTGGGGGGTGCCGGGCAGCAGGGGGCGGCCCCGTAAGTGGGGTTCTGTGCGTCCCCTGGCCTCGGCGGGCGGTTGGAGGGGACCCCCTGTAATCAGGCGGGTGTCCCTGGCCCCGGTCTTTCAGAGGCGTGGGGCCAGGAGTCATGGGGCCGGGCGTGCGCCCTCCCTGTCCTCGGGGCTGGGCTGGCGGCCCGTCAGGCCCCTCGGCTTTAGGCCGTGAGCTGGACTGCCTGACTCTAGAGTCAGGTTCCTGTTGCCTTGGGGGAAGGCCGAGCTCTGTGGCTCCCTGGGTGTGGACCGGCCTGTAAGCAGGCTGCGGGTCTGGGAGCCTTTGTGCTCCCTTCAGCTGGCAGCCTGTGTGGGGCGCCCGCCCCGTTAGTGGGGAGCGCCCCGCAACTGGAGAGAAGGAGCCTCCATAGGCCTTGGGGACCAGAGCCGCCCTGTAAGTGGGGGCCGGTGCTCTGGAGTCCCGGGCACTTTTTAGTCCAGGCAGCGGCTTGAGCCCCCTGTAAGCAGAGGGCGCAGCCTCTTGGCCGCTGCCTTGCGTGCCCAGCTTCATTTGCCCAGAGGGCCCGGCTCCCAGCACGGCGTGGGACTGCGCCGGACGTCGCGACGGTGAGTCAAGCTGAAGTTGGAGGCTTTTGGGCAGCTGGGGGGCTGCGTGGGTGGCGGCATGAGGATCTGGCTGTGGGGCTGTTGGGTGGCGTTTCCCTTTGGCAGCTGGAGCTCCTCAGGCCTGATTGTGTCCTCGTGGACGTTTGCAGAAGCCGTGAGACAGCGAGGCAAGAGCGAGCCGCAGGAGCGGCCTCTTCGAGCTCAAGAGTAGAACGGCGAGGCAAGAGCGAGCTGCAGGAGCGGCGTCTTCGAGCTCAAGAGTGGAACGGCGAGGCAAGAGCGAGCCGCAGGAGCGGCCTCTTCGAGCTCAAGAGTAGAACGGCGAGGCAAGAGCGAGCTTCAGCATCGGCGGCTTCGCGCCCAGGAGTGGAGCAGCAAGGTAAGAGCCGCAGCTTGGAGCCGAAGCGTGAGGCTTTTGGGCAGCCGAAAGGATCTGTGGGTGGCTGGTTGGGGATGTCCCTGTGGGGCTCCTGGGTGGCGGTTCCCTGCAGGCACAGGGTCTGGAGCTTCTCAGGCCTGAGTGTGTCGTCGTGCATTGGCAGAAGCCGCGGGACGACGAGGCAAGTGCGGCAGCGTCTTCGAGCTCAAGAGTGGAACGGCGTGGCAAGAGCCAGCTTGGAGGTGAAGAGGGACACGAGGGGCCCTCTGGGCAAAGGGCTTTTCCAGGCCAGGGCACCTTCAGGGTGCCGCGGCTGTCTTTGCGCTGGGCGACCTCCCTGTGTGCAGGGCTGGTCTTTGCTGTGGTTGGGCCTTTTGCCCTTGTGCTCCTTTGGCTGCCCGGAGAGAGGGGCGACCCTGTAAAGGAGGGTGAGAGCCCCTGTCTCCGCACCGCAGGGGGGAAACGGAGCTCTCCCGGCCCCCAGCCCAGCTACCCTGTAAGCAGGGCAGGGCTTTTCCCCAGCCCCGGCAGCTTTCTGCCTGCTGCTGGTCCCTGGCCAGCGTGACCCCCTGTACTCGGGGCGTGTCACAGCCCGTGTTCCTGGTGCCAGTCCTGAAGCGCTTCAGCACGTCGAGGCCCCTGTGGCCTCCTCTCAGTGCACGGGCAGGTCTGACGCTTTCCTCTCCCGCTCAGCTTTAGCAATGGCTCCCTTGAGTAGGTTGGCTGCACAGAGCTTGCTCCCCCTTCTGGGACTGTCTCCCCCTTCCCCTGTCTCCCCCTCCCCTGTCTTAGTCGGTGTGAGTGAGGAAGTGTGTTTGTGCTCTAGCAACAGAGCAGCGTAGCTTAGACTTCCCAGGAGGGAAAGAGGAGCTCTGTGCAGCCACAGGCGGGTGCCCAAAATGCGCGGGGGGAGAAAGCCTCCGGCCTTGCCCCTGCTTTCTGAGGACGGCGCGAAGCCGCTTAGCGGCAGCGTGGGCAGCGTGACCCGCCTGTAGCCAGGGCCAGGGCGTGCGCCCACGCTGCCGGTGGCGCTGGTGAGCTGCCAGCGTGCGGGCCCTGTACTCGGGGCACGTGTCAGGACCTTGGCGGCACCCTTTGTCCCCAGGAGCCGCCCCACCCAGGTCCCTGTAAGCAGGGCTGGGGAGGCTCCTTTAGCCAGGCAACAGGAACGAGCGCTCCCGGGCCCTTGCCAGGGGGCAGCTTGCAGAAGTGCTGTGCCACAGGGCACGCTCCCGCCTTTGGCCCTGCTTCGGGCTGGCGCCACGCGGCTGGCGGCCTCCTACAGGAGGCTCCCGGGGCTCTGCAGACGGCTGTGTTGCCGTGCTGCGCTGCGGCCGGGCTCCGGCCTGTCCCTAAGTGGGGCGCAGGCCGGAGCCTGTGCTCCGTATGCTTGTTGGGGGGTGCCGGGCAGCAGGGGGCGGCCCCGTAAGTGGGGTTCTGTGCGTCCCCTGGCCTCGGCGGGCGGTTGGAGGGGACCCCCTGTAATCAGGCGGGTGTCCCTGGCCCCGGTCTTTCAGAGGCGTGGGGCCAGGAGTCATGGGGCCGGGCGTGCGCCCTCCCTGTCCTCGGGGCTGGGCTGGCGGCCCGTCAGGCCCCTCGGCTTTAGGCCGTGAGCTGGACTGCCTGACTCTAGAGTCAGGTTCCTGTTGCCTTGGGGGAAGGCCGAGCTCTGTGGCTCCCTGGGTGTGGACCGGCCTGTAAGCAGGCTGCGGGTCTGGGAGCCTTTGTGCTCCCTTCAGCTGGCAGCCTGTGTGGGGCGCCCGCCCCGTTAGTGGGGAGCGCCCCGCAACTGGAGAGAAGGAGCCTCCATAGGCCTTGGGGACCAGAGCCGCCCTGTAAGTGGGGGCCGGTGCTCTGGAGTCCCGGGCACTTTTTAGTCCAGGCAGCGGCTTGAGCCCCCTGTAAGCAGGGGCGCAGCCTCTTGGCCGCTGCCTTGCGTGCCCAGCTTCATTTGCCCAGAGGGCCCGGCTCCCAGCACGGCGTGGGACTGCGCCGGACGTCGCGACGGTGAGTCAAGCTGAAGTTGGAGGCTTTTGGGCAGCTGGGGGGCTGCGTGGGTGGCGGCATGAGGATCTGGCTGTGGGGCTGTTGGGTGGCGTTTCCCTTTGGCAGCTGGAGCTCCTCAGGCCTGATTGTGTCCTCGTGGACGTTTGCAGAAGCCGTGAGACAGCGAGGCAAGAGCGAGCCGCAGGAGCGGCCTCTGCGAGCTCAAGAGTAGAACGGCGAGGCAAGAGCGAGCTGCAGGAGCGGCGTCTTCGAGCTCAAGAGTGGAACGGCGAGGCAAGAGCGAGCCGCAGGAGCAGCGTCTTCGAGCTCAAGAGTAGAACGGCGAGGCAAGAGCGAGCCTCAGGATCGGCGGCTTCGCGCCCAGGAGTGGAGCAGCAAGGTAAGAGCCGCAGCTTGGAGCCGAAGCGTGAGGCTTTTGGGCAGCCGAAAGGATCTGTGGGTGGCTGGTTGGGGATGTCCCTGTGGGGCTCCTGGGTGGCGGTTCCCTGCAGGCACAGGGTCTGGAGCTTCTCAGGCCTGAGTGTGTCGTCGTGCATTGGCAGAAGCCGCGGGACGACGAGGCAAGTGCGGCAGCGTCTTCGAGCTCAAGAGTGGAACGGCGTGGCAAGAGCCAGCTTGGAGGTGAAGAGGGACACGAGGGGCCCTCTGGGCAAAGGGCTTTTCCAGGCCAGGGCACCTTCAGGGTGCCGCGGCTGTCTTTGCGCTGGGCGACCTCCCTGTGTGCAGGGCTGGTCTTTGCTGTGGTTGGGCCTTTTGCCCTTGTGCTCCTTTGGCTGCCCGGAGAGAGGGGCGACCCTGTAAAGGAGGGTGAGAGCCCCTGTCTCCGCACCGCAGGGGGGAAACGGAGCTCTCCCGGCCCCCAGCCCAGCTACCCTGTAAGCAGGGCAGGGCTTTTCCCCAGCCCCGGCAGCTTTCTGCCTGCTGCTGGTCCCTGGCCAGCGTGACCCCCTGTACTCGGGGCGTGTCACAGCCCGTGTTCCTGGTGCCAGTCCTGAAGCGCTTCAGCACGTCGAGGCCCCTGTGGCCTCCTCTCAGTGCACGGGCAGGTCTGACGCTTTCCTCTCCCGCTCAGCTTTAGCAATGGCTCCCTTGAGTAGGTTGGCTGCACAGAGCTTGCTCCCCCTTCTGGGACTGTCTCCCCCTTCCCCTGTCTCCCCCTCCCCTGTCTTAGTCGGTGTGAGTGAGGAAGTGTGTTTGTGCTCTAGCAACAGAGCAGCGTAGCTTAGACTTCCCAGGAGGGAAAGAGGAGCTCTGTGCAGCCACAGGCGGGTGCCCAAAATGCGCGGGGGGAGAAAGCCTCCGGCCTTGCCCCTGCTTTCTGAGGACGGCGCGAAGCCGCTTAGCGGCAGCGTGGGCAGCGTGACCCGCCTGTAGCCAGGGCCAGGGCGTGCGCCCACGCTGCCGGTGGCGCTGGTGAGCTGCCAGCGTGCGGGCCCTGTACTCGGGGCACGTGTCAGGACCTTGGCGGCACCCTTTGTCCCCAGGAGCCGCCCCACCCAGGTCCCTGTAAGCAGGGCTGGGGAGGCTCCTTTAGCCAGGCAACAGGAACGAGCGCTCCCGGGCCCTTGCCAGGGGGCAGCTTGCAGAAGTGCTGTGCCACAGGGCACGCTCCCGCCTTTGGCCCTGCTTCGGGCTGGCGCCACGCGGCTGGCGGCCTCCTACAGGAGGCTCCCGGGGCTCTGCAGACGGCTGTGTTGCCGTGCTGCGCTGCGGCCGGGCTCCGGCCTGTCCCTAAGTGGGGCGCAGGCCGGAGCCTGTGCTCCGTATGCTTGTTGGGGGGTGCCGGGCAGCAGGGGGCGGCCCCGTAAGTGGGGTTCTGTGCGTCCCCTGGCCTCGGCGGGCGGTTGGAGGGGACCCCCTGTAATCAGGCGGGTGTCCCTGGCCCCGGTCTTTCAGAGGCGTGGGGCCAGGAGTCATGGGGCCGGGCGTGCGCCCTCCCTGTCCTCGGGGCTGGGCTGGCGGCCCGTCAGGCCCCTCGGCTTTAGGCCGTGAGCTGGACTGCCTGACTCTAGAGTCAGGTTCCTGTTGCCTTGGGGGAAGGCCGAGCTCTGTGGCTCCCTGGGTGTGGACCGGCCTGTAAGCAGGCTGCGGGTCTGGGAGCCTTTGTGCTCCCTTCAGCTGGCAGCCTGTGTGGGGCGCCCGCCCCGTTAGTGGGGAGCGCCCCGCAACTGGAGAGAAGGAGCCTCCATAGGCCTTGGGGACCAGAGCCGCCCTGTAAGTGGGGGCCGGTGCTCTGGAGTCCCGGGCACTTTTTAGTCCAGGCAGCGGCTTGAGCCCCCTGTAAGCAGGGGCGCAGCCTCTTGGCCGCTGCCTTGCGTGCCCAGCTTCATTTGCCCAGAGGGCCCGGCTCCCAGCACGGCGTGGGACTGCGCCAGACGTCGCGACGGTGAGTCAAGCTGAAGTTGGAGGCTTTTGGGCAGCTGGGGGGGCTGCGTGGGTGGCGGCATGAGGATCTGGCTGTGGGGCTGTTGGGTGGCGTTTCCCTTTGGCAGCTGGAGCTCCTCAGGCCTGATTGTGTCCTCGTGGACGTTTGCAGAAGCCGTGAGACAGCGAGGCAAGAGCGAGCCGCAGGAGCGGCCTCTTCGAGCTCAAGAGTGGAACGGCGAGGCAAGAGCGAGCTGCAGGAGCGGCGTCTTCGAGCTCAAGAGTGGAACGGCGAGGCAAGAGCGAGCCGCCGGAGCGGCGTCTTCGAGCTCAAGAGTGGAACGGCGAGGCAAGAGCGAGCCGCAGGAGCGGCCTCTTCGAGCTCAAGAGTAGAACGGCGAGGCAAGAGCGAGCTGCAGGAGCGGCGGCTTCGCGCCCAGGAGTGGAGCAGCAAGGTAAGAGCCGCAGCTTGGAGCCGAAGCGTGAGGCTTTTGGGCAGCCGAAAGGATCTGTGGGTGGCTGGTTGGGGATGTCCCTGTGGGGCTCCTGGGTGGTGGTTCCCTGCAGGCACAGGGTCTGGAGCTTCTCAGGCCTGAGTGTGTCGTCGTGCATTGGCAGAAGCCGCGGGACGACGAGGCAAGTGCGGCAGCGTCTTCGAGCTCAAGAGTGGAACGGCGTGGCAAGAGCCAGCTTGGAGGTGAAGAGGGACACGAGGGGCCCTCTGGGCAAAGGGCTTTTCCAGGCCAGGGCACCTTCAGGGTGCCGCGGCTGTCTTTGCGCTGGGCGACCTCCCTGTGTGCAGGGCTGGTCTTTGCTGTGGTTGGGCCTTTTGCCCTTGTGCTCCTTTGGCTGCCCGGAGAGAGGGGCGACCCTGTAAAGGAGGGTGAGAGCCCCTGTCTCCGCACCGCAGGGGGGAAACGGAGCTCTCCCGGCCCCCAGCCCAGCTACCCTGTAAGCAGGGCAGGGCTTTTCCCCAGCCCCGGCAGCTTTCTGCCTGCTGCTGGTCCCTGGCCAGCGTGACCCCCTGTACTCGGGGCGTGTCACAGCCCGTGTTCCTGGTGCCAGTCCTGAAGCGCTTCAGCACGTCGAGGCCCCTGTGGCCTCCTCTCAGTGCACGGGCAGGTCTGACGCTTTCCTCTCCCGCTCAGCTTTAGCAATGGCTCCCTTGAGTAGGTTGGCTGCACAGAGCTTGCTCCCCCTTCTGGGACTGTCTCCCCCTTCCCCTGTCTCCCCCTCCCCTGTCTTAGTCGGTGTGAGTGAGGAAGTGTGTTTGTGCTCTAGCAACAGAGCAGCGTAGCTTAGACTTCCCAGGAGGGAAAGAGGAGCTCTGTGCAGCCACAGGCGGGTGCCCAAAATGCGCGGGGGGAGAAAGCCTCCGGCCTTGCCCCTGCTTTCTGAGGACGGCGCGAAGCCGCTTAGCGGCAGCGTGGGCAGCGTGACCCGCCTGTAGCCAGGGCCAGGGCGTGCGCCCACGCTGCCGGTGGCGCTGGTGAGCTGCCAGCGTGCGGGCCCTGTACTCGGGGCACGTGTCAGGACCTTGGCGGCACCCTTTGTCCCCAGGAGCCGCCCCACCCAGGTCCCTGTAAGCAGGGCTGGGGAGGCTCCTTTAGCCAGGCAACAGGAACGAGCGCTCCCGGGCCCTTGCCAGGGGGCAGCTTGCAGAAGTGCTGTGCCACAGGGCATGCTCCCGCCTTTGGCCCTGTTTCGGGCTGGCGCCACGCGGCTGGCGGCCTCCTACAGGAGGCTCCCGGGGCTCTGCAGACGGCTGTGTTGCCGTGCTGCGCTGCGGCCGGGCTCCGGCCTGTCCCTAAGTGGGGCGCAGGCCGGAGCCTGTGCTCCGTATGCTTGTTGGGGGGTGCCGGGCAGCAGGGGGCGGCCCCGTAAGTGGGGTTCTGTGCGTCCCCTGGCCTCGGCGGGCGGTTGGAGGGGACCCCCTGTAATCAGGCGGGTGTCCCTGGCCCCGGTCTTTCAGAGGCGTGGGGCCAGGAGTCATGGGGCCGGGCGTGCGCCCTCCCTGTCCTCGGGGCTGGGCTGGCGGCCCGTCAGGCCCCTCGGCTTTAGGCCGTGAGCTGGACTGCCTGACTCTAGAGTCAGGTTCCTGTTGCCTTGGGGGAAGGCCGAGCTCTGTGGCTCCCTGGGTGTGGACCGGCCTGTAAGCAGGTTGCGGGTCTGGGAGCCTTTGTGCTCCCTTCAGCTGGCAGCCTGTGTGGGGCGCCCGCCCCGTTAGTGGGGAGCGCCCCGCAACTGGAGAGAAGGAGCCTCCATAGGCCTTGGGGACCAGAGCCGCCCTGTAAGTGGGGGCCGGTGCTCTGGAGTCCCGGGCACTTTTTAGTCCAGGCAGCGGCTTGAGCCCCCTGTAAGCAGGGGCGCAGCCTCTTGGCCGCTGCCTTGCGTGCCCAGCTTCATTTGCCCAGAGGGCCCGGCTCCCAGCACGGCGTGGGACTGCGCCGGACGTCGCGACGGTGAGTCAAGCTGAAGTTGGAGGCTTTTGGGCAGCTGGGGGGCTGCGTGGGTGGCGGCATGAGGATCTGGCTGTGGGGCTGTTGGGTGGCGTTTCCCTTTGGCAGCTGGAGCTCCTCAGGCCTGATTGTGTCCTCGTGGACGTTTGCAGAAGCCGTGAGACAGCGAGGCAAGAGCGAGCCGGCAGGAGCGGCCTCTTCGAGCTCAAGAGTAGAACGGCGAGGCAAGAGCGAGCTGCAGGAGCGGCGTCTTCGAGCTCAAGAGTGGAACGGCGAGGCAAGAGCGAGCCGCAGGAGCGGCCTCTTCGAGCTCAAGAGTAGAACGGCGAGGCAAGAGCGAGCTTCAGCATCGGCGGCTTCGCGCCCAGGAGTGGAGCAGCAAGGTAAGAGCCGCAGCTTGGAGCCGAAGCGTGAGGCTTTTGGGCAGCCGAAAGGATCTGTGGGTGGCTGGTTGGGGATGTCCCTGTGGGGCTCCTGGGTGGCGGTTCCCTGCAGGCACAGGGTCTGGAGCTTCTCAGGCCTGAGTGTGTCGTCGTGCATTGGCAGAAGCCGCGGGACGACGAGGCAAGTGCGGCAGCGTCTTCGAGCTCAAGAGTGGAACGGCGTGGCAAGAGCCAGCTTGGAGGTGAAGAGGGACACGAGGGGCCCTCTGGGCAAAGGGCTTTTCCAGGCCAGGGCACCTTCAGGGTGCCGCGGCTGTCTTTGCGCTGGGCGACCTCCCTGTGTGCAGGGCTGGTCTTTGCTGTGGTTGGGCCTTTTGCCCTTGTGCTCCTTTGGCTGCCCGGAGAGAGGGGCGACCCTGTAAAGGAGGGTGAGAGCCCCTGTCTCCGCACCGCAGGGGGGAAACGGAGCTCTCCCGGCCCCCAGCCCAGCTACCCTGTAAGCAGGGCAGGGCTTTTCCCCAGCCCCGGCAGCTTTCTGCCTGCTGCTGGTCCCTGGCCAGCGTGACCCCCTGTACTCGGGGCGTGTCACAGCCCGTGTTCCTGGTGCCAGTCCTGAAGCGCTTCAGCACGTCGAGGCCCCTGTGGCCTCCTCTCAGTGCACGGGCAGGTCTGACGCTTTCCTCTCCCGCTCAGCTTTAGCAATGGCTCCCTTGAGTAGGTTGGCTGCACAGAGTTTGCTCCCCCTTCTGGGACTGTCTCCCCCTTCCCCTGTCTCCCCCTCCCCTGTCTTAGTCGGTGTGAGTGAGGAAGTGTGTTTGTGCTCTAGCAACAGAGCAGCGTAGCTTAGACTTCCCAGGAGGGAAAGAGGAGCTCTGTGCAGCCACAGGCGGGTGCCCAAAATGCGCGGGGGGAGAAAGCCTCCGGCCTTGCCCCTGCTTTCTGAGGACGGCGCGAAGCCGCTTAGCGGCAGCGTGGGCAGCGTGACCCGCCTGTAGCCAGGGCCAGGGCGTGCGCCCACGCTGCCGGTGGCGCTGGTGAGCTGCCAGCGTGCGGGCCCTGTACTCGGGGCACGTGTCAGGACCTTGGCGGCACCCTTTGTCCCCAGGAGCCGCCCCACCCAGGTCCCTGTAAGCAGGGCTGGGGAGGCTCCTTTAGCCAGGCAACAGGAACGAGCGCTCCCGGGCCCTTGCCAGGGGGCAGCTTGCAGAAGTGCTGTGCCACAGGGCACGCTCCCGCCTTTGGCCCTGCTTCGGGCTGGCGCCACGCGGCTGGCGGCCTCCTACAGGAGGCTCCCGGGGCTCTGCAGACGGCTGTGTTGCCGTGCTGCGCTGCGGCCGGGCTCCGGCCTGTCCCTAAGTGGGGCGCAGGCCGGAGCCTGTGCTCCGTATGCTTGTTGGGGGGTGCCGGGCAGCAGGGGGCGGCCCCGTAAGTGGGGTTCTGTGCGTCCCCTGGCCTCGGCGGGCGGTTGGAGGGACCCCCTGTAATCAGGCGGGTGTCCCTGGCCCCGGTCTTTCAGAGGCGTGGGGCCAGGAGTCATGGGGCCGGGCGTGCGCCCTCCCTGTCCTCGGGGCTGGGCTGGCGGCCCGTCAGGCCCCTCGGCTTTAGGCCGTGAGCTGGACTGCCTGACTCTAGAGTCAGGTTCCTGTTGCCTTGGGGGAAGGCCGAGCTCTGTGGCTCCCTGGGTGTGGACCGGCCTGTAAGCAGGCTGCGGGTCTGGGAGCCTTTGTGCTCCCTTCAGCTGGCAGCCTGTGTGGGGCGCCCGCCCCGTTAGTGGGGAGCGCCCAGCAACTGGAGAGAAGGAGCCTCCATAGGCCTTGGGGACCAGAGCCGCCCTGTAAGTGGGGGCCGGTGCTCTGGAGTCCCGGGCACTTTTTAGTCCAGGCAGCGGCTTGAGCCCCCTGTAAGCAGGGGCGCAGCCTCTTGGCCGCTGCCTTGCGTGCCCAGCTTCATTTGCCCAGAGGGCCCGGCTCCCAGCACGGCGTGGGACTGCGCCGGACGTCGCGACGGTGAGTCAAGCTGAAGTTGGAGGCTTTTGGGCAGCTGGGGGGCTGCGTGGGTGGCGGCATGAGGATCTGGCTGTGGGGCTGTTGGGTGGCGTTTCCCTTTGGCAGCTGGAGCTCCTCAGGCCTGATTGTGTCCTCGTGGACGTTTGCAGAAGCCGTGAGACAGCGAGGCAAGAGCGAGCCGCAGGAGCGGCCTCTTCGAGCTCAAGAGTAGAACGGCGAGGCAAGAGCGAGCTGCAGGAGCGGCGTCTTCGAGCTCAAGAGTGGAACGGCGAGGCAAGAGCGAGCCGCAGGAGCGGCCTCTTCGAGCTCAAGAGTAGAACGGCGAGGCAAGAGCGAGCTTCAGCATCGGCGGCTTCGCGCCCAGGAGTGGAGCAGCAAGGTAAGAGCCGCAGCTTGGAGCCGAAGCGTGAGGCTTTTGGGCAGCCGAAAGGATCTGTGGGTGGCTGGTTGGGGATGTCCCTGTGGGGCTCCTGGGTGGCGGTTCCCTGCAGGCACAGGGTCTGGAGCTTCTCAGGCCTGAGTGTGTCGTCGTGCATTGGCAGAAGCCGCGGGACGACGAGGCAAGTGCGGCAGCGTCTTCGAGCTCAAGAGTGGAACGGCGTGGCAAGAGCCAGCTTGGAGGTGAAGAGGGACACGAGGGGCCCTCTGGGCAAAGGGCTTTTCCAGGCCAGGGCACCTTCAGGGTGCCGCGGCTGTCTTTGCGCTGGGCGACCTCCCTGTGTGCAGGGCTGGTCTTTGCTGTGGTTGGGCCTTTTGCCCTTGTGCTCCTTTGGCTGCCCGGAGAGAGGGGCGACCCTGTAAAGGAGGGTGAGAGCCCCTGTCTCCGCACCGCAGGGGGGAAACGGAGCTCTCCCGGCCCCCAGCCCAGCTACCCTGTAAGCAGGGCAGGGCTTTTCCCCAGCCCCGGCAGCTTTCTGCCTGCTGCTGGTCCCTGGCCAGCGTGACCCCCTGTACTCGGGGCGTGTCACAGCCCGTGTTCCTGGTGCCAGTCCTGAAGCGCTTCAGCACGTCGAGGCCCCTGTGGCCTCCTCTCAGTGCACGGGCAGGTCTGACGCTTTCCTCTCCCGCTCAGCTTTAGCAATGGCTCCCTTGAGTAGGTTGGCTGCACAGAGTTTGCTCCCCCTTCTGGGACTGTCTCCCCCTTCCCCTGTCTCCCCCTCCCCTGTCTTAGTCGGTGTGAGTGAGGAAGTGTGTTTGTGCTCTAGCAACAGAGCAGCGTAGCTTAGACTTCCCAGGAGGGAAAGAGGAGCTCTGTGCAGCCACAGGCGGGTGCCCAAAATGCGCGGGGGGAGAAAGCCTCCGGCCTTGCCCCTGCTTTCTGAGGACGGCGCGAAGCCGCTTAGCGGCAGCGTGGGCAGCGTGACCCGCCTGTAGCCAGGGCCAGGGCGTGCGCCCACGCTGCCGGTGGCGCTGGTGAGCTGCCAGCGTGCGGGCCCTGTACTCGGGGCACGTGTCAGGACCTTGGCGGCACCCTTTGTCCCCAGGAGCCGCCCCACCCAGGTCCCTGTAAGCAGGGCTGGGGAGGCTCCTTTAGCCAGGCAACAGGAACGAGCGCTCCCGGGCCCTTGCCAGGGGGCAGCTTGCAGAAGTGCTGTGCCACAGGGCACGCTCCCGCCTTTGGCCCTGCTTCGGGCTGGCGCCACGCGGCTGGCGGCCTCCTACAGGAGGCTCCCGGGGCTCTGCAGACGGCTGTGTTGCCGTGCTGCGCTGCGGCCGGGCTCCGGCCTGTCCCTAAGTGGGGCGCAGGCCGGAGCCTGTGCTCCGTATGCTTGTTGGGGGGTGCCGGGCAGCAGGGGGCGGCCCCGTAAGTGGGGTTCTGTGCGTCCCCTGGCCTCGGCGGGCGGTTGGAGGGGACCCCCTGTAATCAGGCGGGTGTCCCTGGCCCCGGTCTTTCAGAGGCGTGGGGCCAGGAGTCATGGGGCCGGGCGTGCGCCCTCCCTGTCCTCGGGGCTGGGCTGGCGGCCCGTCAGGCCCCTCGGCTTTAGGCCGTGAGCTGGACTGCCTGACTCTAGAGTCAGGTTCCTGTTGCCTTGGGGGAAGGCCGAGCTCTGTGGCTCCCTGGGTGTGGACCGGCCTGTAAGCAGGCTGCGGGTCTGGGAGCCTTTGTGCTCCCTTCAGCTGGCAGCCTGTGTGGGGCGCCCGCCCCGTTAGTGGGGAGCGCCCCGCAACTGGAGAGAAGGAGCCTCCATAGGCCTTGGGGACCAGAGCCGCCCTGTAAGTGGGGGCCGGTGCTCTGGAGTCCCGGGCACTTTTTAGTCCAGGCAGCGGCTTGAGCCCCCTGTAAGCAGGGGCGCAGCCTCTTGGCCGCTGCCTTGCGTGCCCAGCTTCATTTGCCCAGAGGGCCCGGCTCCCAGCACGGCGTGGGACTGCGCCGGACGTCGCGACGGTGAGTCAAGCTGAAGTTGGAGGCTTTTGGGCAGCTGGGGGGCTGCGTGGGTGGCGGCATGAGGATCTGGCTGTGGGGCTGTTGGGTGGCGTTTCCCTTTGGCAGCTGGAGCTCCTCAGGCCTGATTGTGTCCTCGTGGACGTTTGCAGAAGCCGTGAGACAGCGAGGCAAGAGCGAGCCGCAGGAGCGGCCTCTTCGAGCTCAAGAGTGGAACGGCGAGGCAAGAGCGAGCTTCAGCATCGGCGGCTTCGCGCCCAGGAGTGGAGCAGCAAGGTAAGAGCCGCAGCTTGGAGCCGAAGCGTGAGGCTTTTGGGCAGCCGAAAGGATCTGTGGGTGGCTGGTTGGGGATGTCCCTGTGGGGCTCCTGGGTGGCGGTTCCCTGCAGGCACAGGGTCTGGAGCTTCTCAGGCCTGAGTGTGTCGTCGTGCATTGGCAGAAGCCGCGGGACGACGAGGCAAGTGCGGCAGCGTCTTCGAGCTCAAGAGTGGAACGGCGTGGCAAGAGCCAGCTTGGAGGTGAAGAGGGACACGAGGGGCCCTCTGGGCAAAGGGCTTTTCCAGGCCAGGGCACCTTCAGGGTGCCGCGGCTGTCTTTGTGCTGGGCGACCTCCCTGTGTGCAGGGCTGGTCTTTGCTGTGGTTGGGCCTTTTGCCCTTGTGCTCCTTTGGCTGCCCGGAGAGAGGGGCGACCCTGTAAAGGAGGGTGAGAGCCCCTGTCTCCGCACCGCAGGGGGGAAACGGAGCTCTCCCGGCCCCCAGCCCAGCTACCCTGTAAGCAGGGCAGGGCTTTTCCCCAGCCCCGGCAGCTTTCTGCCTGCTGCTGGTCCCTGGCCAGCGTGACCCCCTGTACTCGGGGCGTGTCACAGCCCGTGTTCCTGGTGCCAGTCCTGAAGCGCTTCAGCACGTCGAGGCCCCTGTGGCCTCCTCTCAGTGCACGGGCAGGTCTGACGCTTTCCCCTCCCGCTCAGCTTTAGGAATGGCTCCCTTGAGTAGGTTGGCTGCACAGAGCTTGCTCCCCCTTCTGGGACTGTCTCCCCCTTCCCCTGTCTCCCCCTCCCCTGTCTTAGTCGGTGTGAGTGAGGAAGTGTGTTTGTGCTCTAGCAACAGAGCAGCGTAGCTTAGACTTCCCAGGAGGGAAAGAGGAGCTCTGTGCAGCCACAGGCGGGTGCCCAAAATGCGCGGGGGGAGAAAGCCTCCGGCCTTGCCCCTGCTTTCTGAGGACGGCGCGAAGCCGCTTAGCGGCAGCGTGGGCAGCGTGACCCGCCTGTAGCCAGGGCCAGGGCGTGCGCCCACGCTGCCGGTGGCGCTGGTGAGCTGCCAGCGTGCGGGCCCTGTACTCGGGGCACGTGTCAGGACCTTGGCGGCACCCTTTGTCCCCAGGAGCCGCCCCACCCAGGTCCCTGTAAGCAGGGCTGGGGAGGCTCCTTTAGCCAGGCAACAGGAACGAGCGCTCCCGGGCCCTTGCCAGGGGGCAGCTTGCAGAAGTGCTGTGCCACAGGGCACGCTCCCGCCTTTGGCCCTGCTTCGGGCTGGCGCCACGCGGCTGGCGGCCTCCTACAGGAGGCTCCCGGGGCTCTGCAGACGGCTGTGTTGCCGTGCTGCGCTGCGGCCGGGCTCCGGCCTGTCCCTAAGTGGGGCGCAGGCCGGAGCCTGTGCTCCGTATGCTTGTTGGGGGGTGCCGGGCAGCAGGGGGCGGCCCCGTAAGTGGGGTTCTGTGCGTCCCCTGGCCTCGGCGGGCGGTTGGAGGGGACCCCCTGTAATCAGGCGGGTGTCCCTGGCCCCGGTCTTTCAGAGGCGTGGGGCCAGGAGTCATGGGGCCGGGCGTGCGCCCTCCCTGTCCTCGGGGCTGGGCTGGCGGCCCGTCAGGCCCCTCGGCTTTAGGCCGTGAGCTGGACTGCCTGACTCTAGAGTCAGGTTCCTGTTGCCTTGGGGGAAGGCCGAGCTCTGTGGCTCCCTGGGTGTGGACCGGCCTGTAAGCAGGCTGCGGGTCTGGGAGCCTTTGTGCTCCCTTCAGCTGGCAGCCTGTGTGGGGCGCCCGCCCCGTTAGTGGGGAGCGCCCCACAACTGGAGAGAAGGAGCCTCCATAGGCCTTGGGGACCAGAGCCGCCCTGTAAGTGGGGGCTGGTGCTCTGGAGTCCCGGGCACTTTTTAGTCCAGGCAGCGGCTTGAGCCCCCTGTAAGCAGGGGCGCAGCCTCTTGGCCGCTGCCTTGCGTGCCCAGCTTCATTTGCCCAGAGGGCCCGGCTCCCAGCACGGCGTGGGACTGCGCCGGACGTCGCGACGGTGAGTCAAGCTGAAGTTGGAGGCTTTTGGGCAGCTGGGGGGCTGCGTGGGTGGCGGCATGAGGATCTGGCTGTGGGGCTGTTGGGTGGCGTTTCCCTTTGGCAGCTGGAGCTCCTCAGGCCTGATTGTGTCCTCGTGGACGTTTGCAGAAGCCGTGAGACAGCGAGGCAAGAGCGAGCCGCAGGAGCGGCCTCTTCGAGCTCAAGAGTGGAACGGCGAGGCAAGAGCGAGCTTCAGCATCGGCGGCTTCGCGCCCAGGAGTGGAGCAGCAAGGTAAGAGCCGCAGCTTGGAGCCGAAGCGTGAGGCTTTTGGGCAGCCGAAAGGATCTGTGGGTGGCTGGTTGGGGATGTCCCTGTGGGGCTCCTGGGTGGCGGTTCCCTGCAGGCACAGGGTCTGGAGCTTCTCAGGCCTGAGTGTGTCGTCGTGCATTGGCAGAAGCCGCGGGACGACGAGGCAAGTGCGGCAGCGTCTTCGAGCTCAAGAGTGGAACGGCGTGGCAAGAGCCAGCTTGGAGGTGAAGAGGGACACGAGGGGCCCTCTGGGCAAAGGGCTTTTCCAGGCCAGGGCACCTTCAGGGTGCCGCGGCTGTCTTTGCGCTGGGCGACCTCCCTGTGTGCAGGGCTGGTCTTTGCTGTGGTTGGGCCTTTTGCCCTTGTGCTCCTTTGGCTGCCCGGAGAGAGGGGCGACCCTGTAAAGGAGGGTGAGAGCCCCTGTCTCCGCACCGCAGGGGGGAAACGGAGCTCTCCCGGCCCCCAGCCCAGCTACCCTGTAAGCAGGGCAGGGCTTTTCCCCAGCCCCGGCAGCTTTCTGCCTGCTGCTGGTCCCTGGCCAGCGTGACCCCCTGTACTCGGGGCGTGTCACAGCCCGTGTTCCTGGTGCCAGTCCTGAAGCGCTTCAGCACGTCGAGGCCCCTGTGGCCTCCTCTCAGTGCACGGGCAGGTCTGACGCTTTCCCCTCCCGCTCAGCTTTAGGAATGGCTCCCTTGAGTAGGTTGGCTGCACAGAGCTTGCTCCCCCTTCTGGGACTGTCTCCCCCTTCCCCTGTCTCCCCCTCCCCTGTCTTAGTCGGTGTGAGTGAGGAAGTGTGTTTGTGCTCTAGCAACAGAGCAGCGTAGCTTAGACTTCCCAGGAGGGAAAGAGGAGCTCTGTGCAGCCACAGGCGGGTGCCCAAAATGCGCGGGGGGAGAAAGCCTCCGGCCTTGCCCCTGCTTTCTGAGGACGGCGCGAAGCCGCTTAGCGGCAGCGTGGGCAGCGTGACCCGCCTGTAGCCAGGGCCAGGGCGTGCGCCCACGCTGCCGGTGGCGCTGGTGAGCTGCCAGCGTGCGGGCCCTGTACTCGGGGCACGTGTCAGGACCTTGGCGGCACCCTTTGTCCCCAGGAGCCGCCCCACCCAGGTCCCTGTAAGCAGGGCTGGGGAGGCTCCTTTAGCCAGGCAACAGGAACGAGCGCTCCCGGGCCCTTGCCAGGGGGCAGCTTGCAGAAGTGCTGTGCCACAGGGCACGCTCCCGCCTTTGGCCCTGCTTCGGGCTGGCGCCACGCGGCTGGCGGCCTCCTACAGGAGGCTCCCGGGGCTCTGCAGACGGCTGTGTTGCCGTGCTGCGCTGCGGCCGGGCTCCGGCCTGTCCCTAAGTGGGGCGCAGGCCGGAGCCTGTGCTCCGTATGCTTGTTGGGGGGTGCCGGGCAGCAGGGGGCGGCCCCGTAAGTGGGGTTCTGTGCGTCCCCTGGCCTCGGCGGGCGGTTGGAGGGGACCCCCTGTAATCAGGCGGGTGTCCCTGGCCCCGGTCTTTCAGAGGCGTGGGGCCAGGAGTCATGGGGCCGGGCGTGCGCCCTCCCTGTCCTCGGGGC
Organism: Molothrus ater; assembly: GCF_012460135.2. Lineage (NCBI taxonomy): Eukaryota > Metazoa > Chordata > Aves > Passeriformes > Icteridae > Molothrus > Molothrus ater. Next base: position 114,448,646 of record NC_050479.2, read on the forward strand.
TGGGCTGGCGGCCCGTCAGGCCCCTCGGCTTTAGGCCGTGAGCTGGACTGCCTGACTCTAGAGTCAGGTTCCTGTTGCCTTGGGGGAAGGCCGAGCTCTGTGGCTCCCTGGGTGTGGACCGGCCTGTAAGCAGGCTGCGGGTCTGGGAGCCTTTGTGCTCCCTTCAGCTGGCAGCCTGTGTGGGGCGCCCGCCCCGTTAGTGGGGAGCGCCCCGCAACTGGAGAGAAGGAGCCTCCATAGGCCTTGGGGACCAGAGCCGCCCTGTAAGTGGGGGCCGGTGCTCTGGAGTCCCGGGCACTTTTTAGTCCAGGCAGCGGCTTGAGCCCCCTGTAAGCAGGGGCGCAGCCTCTTGGCCGCTGCCTTGCGTGCCCAGCTTCATTTGCCCAGAGGGCCCGGCTCCCAGCACGGCGTGGGACTGCGCCGGACGTCGCGACGGTGAGTCAAGCTGAAGTTGGAGGCTTTTGGGCAGCTGGGGGGCTGCGTGGGTGGCGGCATGAGGATCTGGCTGTGGGGCTGTTGGGTGGCGTTTCCCTTTGGCAGCTGGAGCTCCTCAGGCCTGATTGTGTCCTCGTGGACGTTTGCAGAAGCCGTGAGACAGCGAGGCAAGAGCGAGCCGCAGGAGCGGCCTCTTCGAGCTCAAGAGTGGAACGGCGAGGCAAGAGCGAGCTGCAGGAGCGGCGTCTTCGAGCTCAAGAGTGGAACGGCGAGGCAAGAGCGAGCTGCAGGAGCGGCCTCTTCGAGCTCAAGAGTGGAACAGCGAGGCAAGAGCGAGCTGCAGGAGCGGCCTCTTCGAGCTCAAGAGTGGAACGGCGAGGCAAGAGCGAGCTGCAGGAGCGGCGTCTTCGAGCTCAAGAGTGGAACGGCGAGGCAAGAGCGAGCTTCAGCATCGGCGGCTTCGCGCCCAGGAGTGGAGCAGCAAGGTAAGAGCCGCAGCTTGGAGCTGAAGCGTGAGGCTTTTGGGCAGCCTAAAGGATCTGTGGGTGGCTGGTTGGGGATGTCCCTGTGGGGCTCCTGGGTGGCGGTTCCCTGCAGGCACAGGGTCTGGAGCTTCTCAGGCCTGAGTGTGTCGTCGTGCATTGGCAGAAGCCGCGGGACGACGAGGCAAGTGCGGCAGCGTCTTCGAGCTCAAGAGTGGAACGGCGTGGCAAGAGCCAGCTTGGAGGTGAAGAGGGACACGAGGGGCCCTCTGGGCAAAGGGCTTTTCCAGGCCAGGGCACCTTCAGGTTGCCGCGGCTGTCTTTGCGCTGGGCGACCTCCCTGTGTGCAGGGCTGGTCTTTGCTGTGGTTGGGCCTTTTGCCCTTGTGCTCCTTTGGCTGCCCGGAGAGAGGGGCGACCCTGTAAAGGAGGGTGAGAGCCCCTGTCTCCGCACCGCAGGGGGGAAACGGAGCTCTCCCGGCCCCCAGCCCAGCTACCCTGTAAGCAGGGCAGGGCTTTTCCCCAGCCCCGGCAGCTTTCTGCCTGCTGCTGGTCCCTGGCCAGCGTGACCCCCTGTACTCGGGGCGTGTCACAGCCCGTGTTCCTGGTGCCAGTCCTGAAGCGCTTCAGCACGTCGAGGCCCCTGTGGCCTCCTCTCAGTGCACGGGCAGGTCTGACGCTTTCCTCTCCCGCTCAGCTTTAGCAATGGCTCCCTTGAGTAGGTTGGCTGCACAGAGCTTGCTCCCCCTTCTGGGACTGTCTCCCCCTTCCCCTGTCTCCCCCTCCCCTGTCTTAGTCGGTGTGAGTGAGGAAGTGTGTTTGTGCTCTAGCAACAGAGCAGCGTAGCTTAGACTTCCCAGGAGGGAAAGAGGAGCTCTGTGCAGCCACAGGCGGGTGCCCAAAATGCGCGGGGGGAGAAAGCCTCCGGCCTTGCCCCTGCTTTCTGAGGACGGCGCGAAGCCGCTTAGCGGCAGCGTGGGCAGCGTGACCCGCCTGTAGCCAGGGCCAGGGCGTGTGCCCACGCTGCCGGTGGCGCTGGTGAGCTGCCAGCGTGCGGGCCCTGTACTCGGGGCACGTGTCAGGACCTTGGCGGCACCCTTTGTCCCCAGGAGCCGCCCCACCCAGGTCCCTGTAAGCAGGGCTGGGGAGGCTCCTTTAGCCAGGCAACAGGAACGAGCGCTCCCGGGCCCTTGCCAGGGGGCAGCTTGCAGAAGTGCTGTGCCACAGGGCACGCTCCCGCCTTTGGCCCTGCTTCGGGCTGGCGCCACGCGGCTGGCGGCCTCCTACAGGAGGCTCCCGGGGCTCTGCAGACGGCTGTGTTGCCGTGCTGCGCTGCGGCCGGGCTCCGGCCTGTCCCTAAGTGGGGCGCAGGCCGGAGCCTGTGCTCCGTATGCTTGTTGGGGGGTGCCGGGCAGCAGGGGGCGGCCCCGTAAGTGGGGTTCTGTGCGTCCCCTGGCCTCGGCGGGCGGTTGGAGGGGACCCCCTGTAATCAGGCGGGTGTCCCTGGCCCCGGTCTTTCAGAGGCGTGGGGCCAGGAGTCATGGGGCCGGGCGTGCGCCCTCCCTGTCCTCGGGGCTGGGCTGGCGGCCCGTCAGGCCCCTCGGCTTTAGGCCGTGAGCTGGACTGCCTGACTCTAGAGTCAGGTTCCTGTTGCCTTGGGGGAAGGCCGAGCTCTGTGGCTCCCTGGGTGTGGACCGGCCTGTAAGCAGGCTGCGGGTCTGGGAGCCTTTGTGCTCCCTTCAGCTGGCAGCCTGTGTGGGGCGCCCGCCCCGTTAGTGGGGAGCGCCCCGCAACTGGAGAGAAGGAGCCTCCATAGGCCTTGGGGACCAGAGCCGCCCTGTAAGTGGGGGCCGGTGCTCTGGAGTCCCGGGCACTTTTTAGTCCAGGCAGCGGCTTGAGCCCCCTGTAAGCAGGGGCGCAGCCTCTTGGCCGCTGCCTTGCGTGCCCAGCTTCATTTGCCCAGAGGGCCCGGCTCCCAGCACGGCGTGGGACTGCGCCGGACGTCGCGACGGTGAGTCAAGCTGAAGTTGGAGGCTTTTGGGCAGCTGGGGGGCTGCGTGGGTGGCGGCATGAGGATCTGGCTGTGGGGCTGTTGGGTGGCGTTTCCCTTTGGCAGCTGGAGCTCCTCAGGCCTGATTGTGTCCTCGTGGACGTTTGCAGAAGCCGTGAGACAGCGAGGCAAGAGCGAGCCGCAGGAGCGGCCTCTTCGAGCTCAAGAGTGGAACGGCGAGGCAAGAGCGAGCTGCAGGAGCGGCGTCTTCGAGCTCAAGAGTGGAACGGCGAGGCAAGAGCGAGCCGCAGGAGCGGCCTCTTCGAGCTCAAGAGTAGAACGGCGAGGCAAGAGCGAGCTTCAGCATCGGCGGCTTCGCGCCCAGGAGTGGAGCAGCAAGGTAAGAGCCGCAGCTTGGAGCCGAAGCGTGAGGCTTTTGGGCAGCCGAAAGGATCTGTGGGTGGCTGGTTGGGGATGTCCCTGTGGGGCTCCTGGGTGGCGGTTCCCTGCAGGCACAGGGTCTGGAGCTTCTCAGGCCTGAGTGTGTCGTCGTGCATTGGCAGAAGCCGCGGGACGACGAGGCAAGTGCGGCAGCGTCTTCGAGCTCAAGAGTGGAACGGCGTGGCAAGAGCCAGCTTGGAGGTGAAGAGGGACACGAGGGGCCCTCTGGGCAAAGGGCTTTTCCAGGCCAGGGCACCTTCAGGGTGCCGCGGCTGTCTTTGCGCTGGGCGACCTCCCTGTGTGCAGGGCTGGTCTTTGCTGTGGTTGGGCCTTTTGCCCTTGTGCTCCTTTGGCTGCCCGGAGAGAGGGGCGACCCTGTAAAGGAGGGTGAGAGCCCCTGTCTCCGCACCGCAGGGGGGAAACGGAGCTCTCCCGGCCCCCAGCCCAGCTACCCTGTAAGCAGGGCAGGGCTTTTCCCCAGCCCCGGCAGCTTTCTGCCTGCTGCTGGTCCCTGGCCAGCGTGACCCCCTGTACTCGGGGCGTGTCACAGCCCGTGTTCCTGGTGCCAGTCCTGAAGCGCTTCAGCACGTCGAGGCCCCTGTGGCCTCCTCTCAGTGCACGGGCAGGTCTGACGCTTTCCTCTCCCGCTCAGCTTTAGCAATGGCTCCCTTGAGTAGGTTGGCTGCACAGAGCTTGCTCCCCCTTCTGGGACTGTCTCCCCCTTCCCCTGTCTCCCCCTCCCCTGTCTTAGTCGGTGTGAGTGAGGAAGTGTGTTTGTGCTCTAGCAACAGAGCAGCGTAGCTTAGACTTCCCAGGAGGGAAAGAGGAGCTCTGTGCAGCCACAGGCGGGTGCCCAAAATGCGCGGGGGGAGAAAGCCTCCGGCCTTGCCCCTGCTTTCTGAGGACGGCGCGAAGCCGCTTAGCGGCAGCGTGGGCAGCGTGACCCGCCTGTAGCCAGGGCCAGGGCGTGCGCCCACGCTGCCGGTGGCGCTGGTGAGCTGCCAGCGTGCGGGCCCTGTACTCGGGGCACGTGTCAGGACCTTGGCGGCACCCTTTGTCCCCAGGAGCCGCCCCACCCAGGTCCCTGTAAGCAGGGCTGGGGAGGCTCCTTTAGCCAGGCAACAGGAACGAGCGCTCCCGGGCCCTTGCCAGGGGGCAGCTTGCAGAAGTGCTGTGCCACAGGGCACGCTCCCGCCTTTGGCCCTGCTTCGGGCTGGCGCCACGCGGCTGGCGGCCTCCTACAGGAGGCTCCCGGGGCTCTGCAGACGGCTGTGTTGCCGTGCTGCGCTGCGGCCGGGCTCCGGCCTGTCCCTAAGTGGGGCGCAGGCCGGAGCCTGTGCTCCGTATGCTTGTTGGGGGGTGCCGGGCAGCAGGGGGCGGCCCCGTAAGTGGGGTTCTGTGCGTCCCCTGGCCTCGGCGGGCGGTTGGAGGGGACCCCCTGTAATCAGGCGGGTGTCCCTGGCCCCGGTCTTTCAGAGGCGTGGGGCCAGGAGTCATGGGGCCGGGCGTGCGCCCCTCCCTGTCCTCGGGGCTGGGCTGGCGGCCCGTCAGGCCCCTCGGCTTTAGGCCGTGAGCTGGACTGCCTGACTCTAGAGTCAGGTTCCTGTTGCCTTGGGGGAAGGCCGAGCTCTGTGGCTCCCTGGGTGTGGACCGGCCTGTAAGCAGGCTGCGGGTCTGGGAGCCTTTGTGCTCCCTTCAGCTGGCAGCCTGTGTGGGGCGCCCGCCCCGTTAGTGGGGAGCGCCCCGCAACTGGAGAGAAGGAGCCTCCATAGGCCTTGGGGACCAGAGCCGCCCTGTAAGTGGGGGCCGGTGCTCTGGAGTCCCGGGCACTTTTTAGTCCAGGCAGCGGCTTGAGCCCCCTGTAAGCAGGGGCGCAGCCTCTTGGCCGCTGCCTTGCGTGCCCAGCTTCATTTGCCCAGAGGGCCCGGCTCCCAGCACGGCGTGGGACTGCGCCGGACGTCGCGACGGTGAGTCAAGCTGAAGTTGGAGGCTTTTGGGCAGCTGGGGGGCTGCGTGGGTGGCGGCATGAGGATCTGGCTGTGGGGCTGTTGGGTGGCGTTTCCCTTTGGCAGCTGGAGCTCCTCAGGCCTGATTGTGTCCTCGTGGACGTTTGCAGAAGCCGTGAGACAGCGAGGCAAGAGCGAGCCGCAGGAGCGGCCTCTTCGAGCTCAAGAGTGGAACGGCGAGGCAAGAGCGAGCTGCAGGAGCGGCGTCTTCGAGCTCAAGAGTGGAACGGCGAGGCAAGAGCGAGCTGCAGGAGCGGCCTCTTCGAGCTCAAGAGTGGAACAGCGAGGCAAGAGCGAGCCGCAGGAGCGGCCTCTTCGAGCTCAAGAGTGGAACGGCGAGGCAAGAGCGAGCCGCAGGAGCGGCGTCTTCGAGCTCAAGAGTGGAACGGCGAGCTTCAGGCATCGGCGGCTTCGCGCCCAGGAGTGGAGCAGCAAGGTAAGAGCCGCAGCTTGGAGCTGAAGCGTGAGGCTTTTGGGCAGCCTAAAGGATCTGTGGGTGGCTGGTTGGGGATGTCCCTGTGGGGCTCCTGGGTGGCGGTTCCCTGCAGGCACAGGGTCTGGAGCTTCTCAGGCCTGAGTGTGTCGTCGTGCATTGGCAGAAGCCGCGGGACGACGAGGCAAGTGCGGCAGCGTCTTCGAGCTCAAGAGTGGAACGGCGTGGCAAGAGCCAGCTTGGAGGTGAAGAGGGACACGAGGGGCCCTCTGGGCAAAGGGCTTTTCCAGGCCAGGGCACCTTCAGGTTGCCGCGGCTGTCTTTGCGCTGGGCGACCTCCCTGTGTGCAGGGCTGGTCTTTGCTGTGGTTGGGCCTTTTGCCCTTGTGCTCCTTTGGCTGCCCGGAGAGAGGGGCGACCCTGTAAAGGAGGGTGAGAGCCCCTGTCTCCGCACCGCAGGGGGGAAACGGAGCTCTCCCGGCCCCCAGCCCCGCTACCCTGTAAGCAGGGCAGGGCTTTTCCCCAGCCCCGGCAGCTTTCTGCCTGCTGCTGGTCCCTGGCCAGCGTGACCCCCTGTACTCGGGGCGTGTCACAGCCCGTGTTCCTGGTGCCAGTCCTGAAGCGCTTCAGCACGTCGAGGCCCCTGTGGCCTCCTCTCAGTGCACGGGCAGGTCTGACGCTTTCCTCTCCCGCTCAGCTTTAGCAATGGCTCCCTTGAGTAGGTTGGCTGCACAGAGCTTGCTCCCCCTTCTGGGACTGTCTCCCCCTTCCCCTGTCTCCCCCTCCCCTGTCTTAGTCGGTGTGAGTGAGGAAGTGTGTTTGTGCTCTAGCAACAGAGCAGCGTAGCTTAGACTTCCCAGGAGGGAAAGAGGAGCTCTGTGCAGCCACAGGCGGGTGCCCAAAATGCGCGGGGGGAGAAAGCCTCCGGCCTTGCCCCTGCTTTCTGAGGACGGCGCGAAGCCGCTTAGCGGCAGCGTGGGCAGCGTGACCGCCTGTAGCCAGGGCCAGGGCGTGCGCCCACGCTGCCGGTGGCGCTGGTGAGCTGCCAGCGTGCGGGCCCTGTACTCGGGGCACGTGTCAGGACCTTGGCGGCACCCTTTGTCCCCAGGAGCCGCCCCACCCAGGTCCCTGTAAGCAGGGCTGGGGAGGCTCCTTTAGCCAGGCAACAGGAACGAGCGCTCCCGGGCCCTTGCCAGGGGGCAGCTTGCAGAAGTGCTGTGCCACAGGGCACGCTCCCGCCTTTGGCCCTGCTTCGGGCTGGCGCCACGCGGCTGGCGGCCTCCTACAGGAGGCTCCGGGGCTCTGCAGACGGCTGTGTTGCCGTGCTGCGCTGCGGCCGGGCTCCGGCCTGTCCCTAAGTGGGGCGCAGGCCGGAGCCTGTGCTCCGTATGCTTGTTGGGGGGTGCCGGGCAGCAGGGGGCGGCCCCGTAAGTGGGGTTCTGTGCGTCCCCTGGCCTCGGCGGGCGGTTGGAGGGGACCCCCTGTAATCAGGCGGGTGTCCCTGGCCCCGGTCTTTCAGAGGCGTGGGGCCAGGAGTCATGGGGCGGGGCGTGCGCCCTCCCTGTCCTCGGGGCTGGGCTGGCGGCCCGTCAGGCCCCTCGGCTTTAGGCCGTGAGCTGGACTGCCTGACTCTAGAGTCAGGTTCCTGTTGCCTTGGGGGAAGGCCGAGCTCTGTGGCTCCCTGGGTGTGGACCGGCCTGTAAGCAGGCTGCGGGTCTGGGAGCCTTTGTGCTCCCTTCAGCTGGCAGCCTGTGTGGGGCGCCCGCCCCGTTAGTGGGGAGCGCCCCGCAACTGGAGAGAAGGAGCCTCCATAGGCCTTGGGGACCAGAGCCGCCCTGTAAGTGGGGGCCGGTGCTCTGGAGTCCCGGGCACTTTTTAGTCCAGGCAGCGGCTTGAGCCCCCTGTAAGCAGGGGCGCAGCCTCTTGGCCGCTGCCTTGCGTGCCCAGCTTCATTTGCCCAGAGGGCCCGGCTCCCAGCACGGCGTGGGACTGCGCCGGACGTCGCGACGGTGAGTCAAGCTGAAGTTGGAGGCTTTTGGGCAGCTGGGGGGCTGCGTGGGTGGCGGCATGAGGATCTGGCTGTGGGGCTGTTGGGTGGCGTTTCCCTTTGGCAGCTGGAGCTCCTCAGGCCTGATTGTGTCCTCGTGGACGTTTGCAGAAGCCGTGAGACAGCGAGGCAAGAGCGAGCCGCAGGAGCGGCCTCTTCGAGCTCAAGAGTGGAACGGCGAGGCAAGAGCGAGCTGCAGGAGCGGCGTCTTCGAGCTCAAGAGTGGAACGGCGAGGCAAGAGCGAGCCGCAGGAGCGGCCTCTTCGAGCTCAAGAGTAGAACGGCGAGGCAAGAGCGAGCTTCAGCATCGGCGGCTTCGCGCCCAGGAGTGGAGCAGCAAGGTAAGAGCCGCAGCTTGGAGCCGAAGCGTGAGGCTTTTGGGCAGCCGAAAGGATCTGTGGGTGGCTGGTTGGGGATGTCCCTGTGGGGCTCCTGGGTGGCGGTTCCCTGCAGGCACAGGGTCTGGAGCTTCTCAGGCCTGAGTGTGTCGTCGTGCATTGGCAGAAGCCGCGGGACGACGAGGCAAGTGCGGCAGCGTCTTCGAGCTCAAGAGTGGAACGGCGTGGCAAGAGCCAGCTTGGAGGTGAAGAGGGACACGAGGGGCCCTCTGGGCAAAGGGCTTTTCCAGGCCAGGGCACCTTCAGGGTGCCGCGGCTGTCTTTGCGCTGGGCGACCTCCCTGTGTGCAGGGCTGGTCTTTGCTGTGGTTGGGCCTTTTGCCCTTGTGCTCCTTTGGCTGCCCGGAGAGAGGGGCGACCCTGTAAAGGAGGGTGAGAGCCCCTGTCTCCGCACCGCAGGGGGGAACGGAGCTCTCCCGGCCCCCAGCCCAGCTACCCTGTAAGCAGGGCAGGGCTTTTCCCCAGCCCCGGCAGCTTTCTGCCTGCTGCTGGTCCCTGGCCAGCGTGACCCCCTGTACTCGGGGCGTGTCACAGCCCGTGTTCCTGGTGCCAGTCCTGAAGCGCTTCAGCACGTCGAGGCCCCTGTGGCCTCCTCTCAGTGCACGGGCAGGTCTGACGCTTTCCTCTCCCGCTCAGCTTTAGCAATGGCTCCCTTGAGTAGGTTGGCTGCACAGAGCTTGCTCCCCCTTCTGGGACTGTCTCCCCCTTCCCCTGTCTCCCCCTCCCCTGTCTTAGTCGGTGTGAGTGAGGAAGTGTGTTTGTGCTCTAGCAACAGAGCAGCGTAGCTTAGACTTCCCAGGAGGGAAAGAGGAGCTCTGTGCAGCCACAGGCGGGTGCCCAAAATGCGCGGGGGGGAGAAAGCCTCCGGCCTTGCCCCTGCTTTCTGAGGACGGCGCGAAGCCGCTTAGCGGCAGCGTGGGCAGCGTGACCCGCCTGTAGCCAGGGCCAGGGCGTGCGCCCACGCTGCCGGTGGCGCTGGTGAGCTGCCAGCGTGCGGGCCCTGTACTCGGGGCACGTGTCAGGACCTTGGCGGCACCCTTTGTCCCCAGGAGCCGCCCCACCCAGGTCCCTGTAAGCAGGGCTGGGGAGGCTCCTTTAGCCAGGCAACAGGAACGAGCGCTCCCGGGCCCTTGCCAGGGGGCAGCTTGCAGAAGTGCTGTGCCACAGGGCACGCTCCCGCCTTTGGCCCTGCTTCGGGCTGGCGCCACGCGGCTGGCGGCCTCCTACAGGAGGCTCCCGGGGCTCTGCAGACGGCTGTGTTGCCGTGCTGCGCTGCGGCCGGGCTCCGGCCTGTCCCTAAGTGGGGCGCAGGCCGGAGCCTGTGCTCCGTATGCTTGTTGGGGGGTGCGGGCAGCAGGGGGCGGCCCGTAAGTGGGGTTCTGTGCGTCCCCTGGCCTCGGCGGGCGGTTGGAGGGGACCCCCTGTAATCAGGCGGGTGTCCCTGGCCCGGTCTTTCAGAGGCGTGGGGCCAGGAGTCATGGGGCCGGGCGTGCGCCCTCCCTGTCCTCGGGGCTGGGCTGGCGGCCCGTCAGGCCCCTCGGCTTTAGGCCGTGAGCTGGACTGCCTGACTCTAGAGTCAGGTTCCTGTTGCCTTGGGGGAAGGCCGAGCTCTGTGGCTCCCTGGGTGTGGACCGGCCTGTAAGCAGGCTGCGGGTCTGGGAGCCTTTGTGCTCCCTTCAGCTGGCAGCCTGTGTGGGCGCCCGCCCCGTTAGTGGGGAGCGCCCCGCAACTGGAGAGAAGGAGCCTCCATAGGCCTTGGGGACCAGAGCCGCCCTGTAAGTGGGGGCCGGTGCTCTGGAGTCCCGGGCACTTTTTAGTCCAGGCAGCGGCTTGAGCCCCCTGTAAGCAGGGGCGCAGCCTCTTGGCCGCTGCCTTGCGTGCCCAGCTTCATTTGCCCAGAGGGCCCGGCTCCCAGCACGGCGTGGGACTGCGCCGGACGTCGCGACGGTGAGTCAAGCTGAAGTTGGAGGCTTTTGGGCAGCTGGGGGGCTGCGTGGGTGGCGGCATGAGGATCTGGCTGTGGGGCTGTTGGGTGGCGTTTCCTTTGGCAGCTGGAGCTCCTCAGGCCTGATTGTGTCCTCGTGGACGTTTGCAGAAGCCGTGAGACAGCGAGGCAAGAGCGAGCCGCAGGAGCGGCCTCTTCGAGCTCAAGAGTGGAACGGCGAGGCAAGAGCGAGCTGCAGGAGCGGCGTCTTCGAGCTCAAGAGTGGAACGGCGAGGCAAGAGCGAGCCGCAGGAGCGGCCTCTTCGAGCTCAAGAGTAGAACGGCGAGGCAAGAGCGAGCTTCAGCATCGGCGGCTTCGCGCCCAGGAGTGGAGCAGCAAGGTAAGAGCCGCAGCTTGGAGCCGAAGCGTGAGGCTTTTGGGCAGCCGAAAGGATCTGTGGGTGGCTGGTTGGGGATGTCCCTGTGGGGCTCCTGGGTGGCGGTTCCCTGCAGGCACAGGGTCTGGAGCTTCTCAGGCCTGAGTGTGTCGTCGTGCATTGGCAGAAGCCGCGGGACGACGAGGCAAGTGCGGCAGCGTCTTCGAGCTCAAGAGTGGAACGGCGTGGCAAGAGCCAGCTTGGAGGTGAAGAGGGACACGAGGGGCCCTCTGGGCAAAGGGCTTTTCCAGGCCAGGGCACCTTCAGGGTGCCGCGGCTGTCTTTGCGCTGGGCGACCTCCCTGTGTGCAGGGCTGGTCTTTGCTGTGGTTGGGCCTTTTGCCCTTGTGCTCCTTTGGCTGCCCGGAGAGAGGGGCGACCCTGTAAAGGAGGGTGAGAGCCCCTGTCTCCGCACCGCAGGGGGGAAACGGAGCTCTCCCGGCCCCCAGCCCAGCTACCCTGTAAGCAGGGCAGGGCTTTTCCCCAGCCCCGGCAGCTTTCTGCCTGCTGCTGGTCCCTGGCCAGCGTGACCCCTGTACTCGGGGCGTGTCACAGCCCGTGTTCCTGGTGCCAGTCCTGAAGCGCTTCAGCACGTCGAGGCCCCTGTGGCCTCCTCTCAGTGCACGGGCAGGTCTGACGCTTTCCTCTCCCGCTCAGCTTTAGCAATGGCTCCCTTGAGTAGGTTGGCTGCACAGAGCTTGCTCCCCTTCTGGGACTGTCTCCCCCTTCCCCTGTCTCCCCCTCCCCTGTCTTAGTCGGTGTGAGTGAGGAAGTGTGTTTGTGCTCTAGCAACAGAGCAGCGTAGCTTAGACTTCCCAGGAGGGAAAGAGGAGCTCTGTGCAGCCACAGGCGGGTGCCCAAAATGCGCGGGGGGAGAAAGCCTCCGGCCTTGCCCCTGCTTTCTGAGGACGGCGCGAAGCCGCTTAGCGGCAGCGTGGGCAGCGTGACCCGCCTGTAGCCAGGGCCAGGGCGTGCGCCCACGCTGCCGGTGGCGCTGGTGAGCTGCCAGCGTGCGGGCCCTGTACTCGGGGCACGTGTCAGGACCTTGGCGGCACCTTTGTCCCCAGGAGCCGCCCCACCCAGGTCCCTGTAAGCAGGGCTGGGGAGGCTCCTTTAGCCAGGCAACAGGAACGAGCGCTCCCGGGCCCTTGCCAGGGGGCAGCTTGCAGAAGTGCTGTGCCACAGGGCACGCTCCCGCCTTTGGCCCTGCTTCGGGCTGGCGCCACGCGGCTGGCGGCCTCCTACAGGAGGCTCCCGGGGCTCTGCAGACGGCTGTGTTGCCGTGCTGCGCTGCGGCCGGGCTCGGCCTGTCCCTAAGTGGGGCGCAGGCCGGAGCCTGTGCTCCGTATGCTTGTTGGGGGGTGCCGGGCAGCAGGGGGCGGCCCCGTAAGTGGGGTTCTGTGCGTCCCCTGGCCTCGGCGGGCGGTTGGAGGGGACCCCCTGTAATCAGGCGGGTGTCCCTGGCCCCGGTCTTTCAGAGGCGTGGGGCCAGGAGTCATGGGGCCGGGCGTGCGCCCTCCCTGTCCTCGGGGCTGGGCTGGCGGCCCGTCAGGCCCCTCGGCTTTAGGCCGTGAGCTGGACTGCCTGACTCTAGAGTCAGGTTCCTGTTGCCTTGGGGAAGGCCGAGCTCTGTGGCTCCCTGGGTGTGGACGGCCTGTAAGCAGGCTGCGGGTCTGGGAGCCTTTGTGCTCCCTTCAGCTGGCAGCCTGTGTGGGGCGCCCGCCCCGTTAGTGGGGAGCGCCCCGCAACTGGAGAGAAGGAGCCTCCATAGGCCTTGGGGACCAGAGCCGCCCTGTAAGTGGGGGCCGGTGCTCTGGAGTCCCGGGCACTTTTTAGTCCAGGCAGCGGCTTGAGCCCCTGTAAGCAGGGGCGCAGCCTCTTGGCCGCTGCCTTGCGTGCCCAGCTTCATTTGCCAGAGGGCCCGGCTCACAGCACGGCGTGGGACTGCGCCGGACGTCGCGACGGTGAGTCAAGCTGAAGTTGGAGGCTTTTGGGCAGCTGGGGGGCTGCGTGGGTGGCGGCATGAGGATCTGGCTGTGGGGCTGTTGGGTGGCGTTTCCCTTTGGCAGCTGGAGCTCCTCAGGCCTGATTGTGTCCTCGTGGACGTTTGCAGAAGCCGTGAGACAGCGAGGCAAGAGCGAGCGGCAGGAGCGGCCTCTTCGAGCTCAAGAGTGGAACGGCGAGGCAAGAGCGAGCTGCAGGAGCGGCGTCTTCGAGCTCAAGAGTGGAACGGCGAGGCAAGAGCGAGCCGCAGGAGCGGCCTCTTCGAGCTCAAGAGTAGAACGGCGAGGCAAGAGCGAGCTTCAGCATCGGCGGCTTCGCGCCCAGGAGTGGAGCAGCAAGGTAAGAGCCGCAGCTTGGAGCCGAAGCGTGAGGCTTTTGGGCAGCCGAAAGGATCTGTGGGTGGCTGGTTGGGGATGTCCCTGTGGGGCTCCTGGGTGGCGGTTCCCTGCAGGCACAGGGTCTGGAGCTTCTCAGGCCTGAGTGTGTCGTCGTGCATTGGCAGAAGCCGCGGGACGACGAGGCAAGTGCGGCAGCGTCTTCGAGCTCAAGAGTGGAACGGCGTGGCAAGAGCCAGCTTGGAGGTGAAGAGGGACACGAGGGGCCCTCTGGGCAAAGGGCTTTTCCAGGCCAGGGCACCTTCAGGGTGCCGCGGCTGTCTTTGCGCTGGGCGACCTCCCTGTGTGCAGGGCTGGTCTTTGCTGTGGTTGGGCCTTTTGCCCTTGTGCTCCTTTGGCTGCCCGGAGAGAGGGGCGACCCTGTAAAGGAGGGTGAGAGCCCCTGTCTCCGCACCGCAGGGGGGAAACGGAGCTCTCCCGGCCCCCAGCCCAGCTACCCTGTAAGCAGGGCAGGGCTTTTCCCCAGCCCCGGCAGCTTTCTGCCTGCTGCTGGTCCCTGGCCAGCGTGACCCCCTGTACTCGGGGCGTGTCACAGCCCGTGTTCCTGGTGCCAGTCCTGAAGCGCTTCAGCACGTCGAGGCCCCTGTGGCCTCCTCTCAGTGCACGGGCAGGTCTGACGCTTTCCTCTCCCGCTCAGCTTTAGCAATGGCTCCCTTGAGTAGGTTGGCTGCACAGAGCTTGCTCCCCCTTCTGGGACTGTCTCCCCTTCCCCTGTCTCCCCCTCCCCTGTCTTAGTCGGTGTGAGTGAGGAAGTGTGTTTGTGCTCTAGCAACAGAGCAGCGTAGCTTAGACTTCCCAGGAGGGAAAGAGGAGCTCTGTGCAGCCACAGGGGGTGCCCAAATGCGCGGGGGGAGAAAGCCTCCGGCCTTGCCCCTGCTTTCTGAGGACGGCGCGAAGCCGCTTAGCGGCAGCGTGGGCAGCGTGACCCGCCTGTAGCCAGGGCCAGGGCGTGCGCCCACGCTGCCGGTGGCGCTGGTGAGCTGCCAGCGTGCGGGCCCTGTACTCGGGGCACGTGTCAGGACCTTGGCGGCACCCTTTGTCCCCAGGAGCCGCCCCACCCAGGTCCCTGTAAGCAGGGCTGGGGAGGCTCCTTTAGCCAGGCAACAGGAACGAGCGCTCCCGGGCCCTTGCCAGGGGGCAGCTTGCAGAAGTGCTGTGCCACAGGGCACGCTCCCGCCTTTGGCCCTGCTTCGGGCTGGCGCCACGCGGCTGGCGGCCTCCTACAGGAGGCTCCCGGGGCTCTGCAGACGGCTGTGTTGCCGTGCTGCGCTGCGGCCGGGCTCCGGCCTGTCCCTAAGTGGGGCGCAGGCCGGAGCCTGTGCTCCGTATGCTTGTTGGGGGGTGCCGGGCAGCAGGGGGCGGCCCCGTAAGTGGGGTTCTGTGCGTCCCTGGCCTCGGCGGGGCGTTGGAGGGGACCCCTGTAATCAGGCGGGTGTCCCTGGCCCCGGTCTTTCAGAGGCGTGGGGCCAGGAGTCATGGGGCCGGGCGTGCGCCCTCCCTGTCCTCGGGGCTGGGCTGGCGGCCCGTCAGGCCCCTCGGCTTTAGGCCGTGAGCTGGACTGCCTGACTCTAGAGTCAGGTTCCTGTTGCCTTGGGGGAAGGCCGAGCTTGTGGCTCCCTGGGTGTGGACCGGCCTGTAAGCAGGCTGCGGGTCTGGGAGCCTTTGTGCTCCCTTCAGCTGGCAGCCTGTGTGGGGCGCCCGCCCCGTTAGTGGGGAGCGCCCCGCAACTGGAGAGAAGGAGCCTCCATAGGCCTTGGG